>NC_086125.1:18589136-18910386 GCF_963921235.1 Mobula hypostoma
TGCACTTTGGTAGTAGAAATAAATGTGTAGACTATTTTTTTAAAGGGGGAGAAAATCCAGGAATCTGAGATGCAGAGGGACTGGGAGTCCTTGTGCAGAACACCCTGAAGGTTAACTTGCAGGTTGAGTTGGTGGTGAGGAAGGCAAATGCAATGTTAGCATTCATTTCAAGAAGGCTAGAATACAAGAGCAAGGATGTGATGCTGAAGCTATAAGGCACTGGTGAGGCCTCACCTTGAGTATTGTGAACAGTTTTGGGGCCCTGCATCTTAGAAAAATGTGCTGACATTGGAGAGGGTCCAGAGGAGGCTCAAGGATGATTCCAGGAATGAAAGGGTTATTGTACAAGGAATGGTTGATAGCTCTGCATCTGTACTTGATGGAATTCAGAAGGATTGGGGGGGGGGGGTAATCTCATTGAAACATCTTGAATGTTGATAGAAGATGTGGAAAGGATGTTTTCCATGAGTCTAGGACAAAAGGACACAGCCTCAGGATAGAGGGGTGACATTCCAAAACAGATGTGGTGGAATTTCTTTAGCTGAAGGGTGGTGAATTTGTTGCCAAATGCAGCTGTGGAGGCTAGGTCATTGGATGTATTTAAGGCAGATTAAAGGCTTGATTGTACATGGCATTAAGGGTTACAGGGAGAAGGCTAGGAACTGGAGTTGGGGGGGGGGGGAGTGAAGAAGGATCAGCCATCATTGAATGGAGCAGACTTGATGGGCTAGATGGCCTAATTCTGCTCCTGTCTCATGGCAGTAGAGACTGTTGACTAGAGGCAGTAGAGCCCAAACATTGGATAACAACTCTTATTACCTGAAATGGTACAAAGTATTTTGTATGATACTCAAAGGAAAACTAAACCAAATTCATTGATTTTTCTGCATCTCAGTTTCAATATTGAGCTGCAATCTGCCCAAGCAATTAAATGTCAGTCCACCGAGTGCAGGATGTCACATAGTTGGTGGAAGTTCAGGCTTCAGAAAGCCCTCCCCACTTGTTCATTTCAACCAATTGTCCAACATGTCTTTGAGCAAAGATGAACAGTGTAGAAGACAAATGTAAGTTTAGAAACACCAAACCTGTAAGTCAGAATTGGCTAATTTTAATTGGTCATCCAACAGGGGCATTGATTTACTTTCCCTCTACGGGTGTAATCTAACCAGTCTGCATTTCCAGCAACTGTTCCACATCTTAACTGGGTAATCTGTTTTTGTTTTCTATCAGTTCCAGCAGAGTGGTGATCTGAAACTTGATCCTGCATACATTTATTCTAATTTTGCTTTCTGGTTGCAAAAGTGCAGTTAGTGAAATGGAGTGCCAGGATTTACTTTGTCCTGTTGTCCAATGTATTTGCAGGCTGGCAGGGAGAGAACTGTAAATGTTAATGCTTCCATGCATCAAAGTCCCTGGGTGACTAGAGGATATACTATGCAAATCTTTGACAAAACTCTTATGACTGTAGGGGACCTATATTTCTCTTAACCAATCTTTTTCTTTTCACATATCTATAAAAGTTTTTACAGTCAGTTTTTATGCTCCCTGCCAGCTTTCACTCATAATCTTTTTTTTCCCTTTCCTAATTAAGCCCTTTGTCATCCTCTGCTGGACTCTGAATTTCTCCCAGTCCTCAGGTGTGCCACTTTTTCTGGCTAATTTGTATATTTCTTCTTTGGAATTGATACTCTCCCTAATTTCCCTTGTCAGCCACGGGTCCACTACCTTCCCTGGTTGATTCTTTTGCCAAACTGGGATGAACAATTGTTGTAGTTCATCCATGTGATCTTTAAATGCTTGGCATTGCATATCCACCGTCAACCCTTTTAAGTATCATTTGCCAGTCTGTCTTAGCTAATTCATGTCTCATACCTTCAAAGTTACCCTTTAAGTTCAGAACCTTTGTTTCTGAATTAACTATGTCACTCTCCATCTTAATGAAGAATTCCACCATATTATGGTCACTCTTACCCAAGGGGCCTCACATGACAAGATTGCTAACTAACCCTTCCTCATTGCTCAATACCCAGTCTAGAATTGCCTGCTTTCTAGTTAGTTCCTCGACATGTTGGTTCAGGAAGCCATCCCGCATACATTCCAAGAAATCCTCTTCCTCAGCACCCTTACCAATTTGGTTCACCCAATCTATATGTAGATTGAAGTCACCCATTATAACTGCTGTTCCTTTATTGCACTCATTTCTAATTTCCTGTTTAATGCCATCCCCAACCTCACTACTACTGTTAGGTGGCCTGTACACAACTCCCACCAGTGTTTTCTGTCCCTTAGTGTCATGCAGCTCTACCCATATCGATTCCACATCCTCCAGGCTAATGTCCTTCCTTTCTATTGCATTAATCTCCTCTCTAACCAGCAACGCTACCCCACCTTTTCTTTCGTGTCTATCCCTCCTGAATATTGAATATCCCTGAATGTTGAGCTCCCATCCTTGGTCACCCTGGAGCCATGTCTCTCTGATCCCAACTATTTAATGTCCTCTCTTCTCTCTCTTACCCCCCGCCCCCAAACATATAGCAGCAAAGCATCAGCCTCACCCACCCCAAGATGTCATTAAGCTGGAAAGAATGCAAAGGAGATTACTGGAATGCTACCTGGACTTGAAAGCCTGAGTTGTGGGAAGACTAGGTTATTGCTCCTTGGAATAGGGGTTGGTGTAGAAAACCATGATGGGCATTGGGTAAATCCAAGGAGTTCCCCCCCCCCCCGCCATGAAGGGGAATCAAAAACTAGAGAGCACAGAATCAAAATGACAGAAGTTTTAAAAGATCTTGAGGGGCAACCTCTTCCCAAAGTATGTTGTACATGTATGGAATGTGCAGAGAAGGTTATTGGGGTACACACAATTGAAATATATTTGGGCACAGATACAAAATGTTTAGGGGGATAATGGTCAAAGATGGACAAATGAAATTGGCTTAGGCTGCTATCTTTGCATAAGAGTTAGTCTGAAGCCCTTGTTTTCACATAGGGTATGTAGACATGCCAACTAAAGTGCCTCCCCCTCTAGTCATACTCACTTGTAATTGGACCATATACCTCTTAAGCCTTCCCTATCTGTGAACCTGTCCAAAGGTGGCCTCTATCATAAGGGTAGTCTTGGCCAGCTCTCTCATGACCAAAGAACTCTTCAAAAGGTGGTGATTCAAAAGATGCCATCAATGAGTAAGGGTCCTCATGATATAGGATGTACCCTCTTGTACACTCATAAGCAATATTCCCTCTTCTGATCTAATGACGGAAATAAGGTCTTTGCAGGTGGTTAGAGCTGCTATACAAGTGATTACAGCAACACACATCAAAGTTGCTGGTGAACGCAGCAGGCCAGGCAGCATCTCTAGGAAGAGGTACAGTTGATGTTTCGGGCCGAGACCCTTCATCAGGACTTTGTTAGTCACAGCCTTCTTAACCACAGTCAACCTGCACAGCAGCTTTGAGTGTCCTATGGATTCGGACCCCAAGATCCCTCTGATTCTCCACACTGCCAAGAGTCTTACCATTAATGCTATATTCTGCCATCATACTTGACCTACCAAAATGAACCACCTCACACTTATCTGGGTTGAACTCCATCTGCCACTTCTCAGCCTAGTTTTGCATCTTATCAATGTCCCACTGTAACCTTTGACAGCCCTCCACACTATCCACAACACCCCCAACCTTTGTGTCATCAGCAAATTTACAAACCCCTCCCTCTATTTCCTCATCCAGGTCATTTATAAAAATCACGAAGAGTAAGGGTCCCAGAACAGATCCCTGAGGCACACCACTGGTCACTGGTCTCCATGCAGAATATCACCTGTCTACAGCCACTCTTTGCCTTCTGTGGGCAAGCCAGTTCTGGATCCACAAGGTTACATAAGGTTATTTTGTATAAATAGACTGTATGTACAAAAAGTGACACCACATGCAGGAATGATGAAGTAGTGGTGGGATGGGTAAATTGGTGGAGGTTCTGATCAGCCTGGACAGCTTGGGGAAAGTAAGTATTTTGAGTCTGGTGTTCCTGGTGTAGTTGCTGTGTAGCTTCTTCTCTAATTGAGAGTGGGACAAAGTAATCCATGAGCAGGGTGGGTGGGATCCTTTAAGAAATCTTGAAGGTATCAGAAATGATCTGGCAAGTGTGGATTGGGACAGGTTGTTTTCTGACAAAGGTGTACTTAGCAAATGAGAGGTCTTCAGAAGTGAAATTCTGGGAGTTCAAAGTTTGTGCTCCTGTCATAATAAAAGACAAGGATTACAGGTTTATGGAACCTTGTGTGTTTTTTATTTGAGAGATATTGAACCCTGATTAAGAAATAAGGTGTATTGGAGATATAGGTATGCAGGAACAAATGAGGTACTTGAGTATAAGAAAAGCAAGAGAACACTTAAGGAGGAGATCAGGAGGGCTATACGTTACTTTAGCAGAGAAGATGAAGGATAGCTAACGTCGTTCTGTTGATTAAGAAAGGCTCTAAGAATAAGCCATGAAATTATAGGCCAATGAGCTTGACATCAGTAGTAGGAAAGTTTTTGGAAGGTATTCTAAGGAACTGGCTGGATACAAGCATTTGGATTGACAGGGACTGATTAGGAACAGTCAACATGTATTTTGTGGTAGGTCGTATCTAACCAATTTTATAGTTTTTGAGGAAGTTACCAGAAAATTTGAAGACAAGGCAGTGGATGTTGTCTACATGGACTTTAGCAAGGCCTTTGACAATGTCTCATAAGAAGGTTCAGTTGGTTGGCTTTCAAGATGAGGTAGTAAGTTGGATTAGAAATTGGCTAAATTGAATTAGATATTGGCTTCACAGAAGAAGTGAGAGTGTGATTATAGATGGTTGCCTCTCTGACTGGAGGGTGGTGACTAGTGGCGTGCCACAGGGATCAATGCTGAGCGTTGATTGTCATCTATAATCAATGATCTGGATGTTAATGTGGTAAACTGGATCACAAATTTGTGGATGATACCAAAATTAGGGGTGTAGTGGATAGTAAGGAAGACTATCAAAGCTTGCTGTGGGATCTGGACCAGCTAGAAAAATGGGCTGAAAAATGGCAAATGGAATTTAATTCAGACAAGTGAAGTGTTGCACTTTGGGAGGACCAACCAGGGTAGGTCTTAAACAGTAAGTGGTAGGGCACTGAGGAGTGTGGTGGAACAGAGGGATCTAGGAACACAGATAGATAATTCACTGAAAACGTAATCACAGCTAGATAGATTAGATTATGAGGACACTCAGTCCTCGTTTATTGTCATTTAGAAATGCATGCATTAAGAAATGATACAATGTTCCTCCAGAGTGATATCACAAAAAAAACAGGACAAACCAAAGACTAACACTGAAAAGACCACATAATTATAACATATAGTTACAGCAGTGTGAAGCAATAACATAATTTGATAAAAAGCAGACCACGGGCACGGTAAAAAAAGTCTCAAAGTTCCGATCGACTCCCGATAGCCTCCGATAGGTGGCAAAAGGGAGAAACTCTCCCTGCGCTGACAACTTCGATGCATTGGAAGCACCCGACCACAGCCGACTCTAAGTCCGTCTGAAAATTTCGAGCCTCCGACCAGCCCTCCGGCACAGAGCACCATCACGGCCGAGCGCTTCGACCCTGTCCCAGCTGCCGAGCAACAAGCAAAGCCGAGGACTCGGGGCCTTCCCCTGGATCACACAGTAGCAGCGGCAGCGAAAAAGGCATTTTAGAAGTTTCTCCAGATGTTCCTCCATTCTCTCACGTCTGTCTCCATCAAATCAGGATCGTGCACGGCACCCTACTTGACAGATTACAGATATCATTCACCGGAGTGGCCGCGAAAGCTGCGTTGAGCCGCCATCTTCTCCTTCCTCCTTAAAGATAGTGCTGTAAAGAATGCTTTTGGCACATATGCCTTCATAAAATTAATTTATTGAATGCAGCAGTTGGGATGCTATGTTGAAATGTTATTAGGTGTTGGTGAGACCCAAGTTGGAGCATCTTGTGCAATTTTGAACAGCTGCCGACAGGAATGATGACAAGATTGAAAGAGCGCAGTGAAATTTTACAAGTAGGTTGCTGGGGCTGGGGCATCTGAGCTATAAGGAAAAATTGAATAGGTTAGGATTTTATTCCTTGGAATGTAGAAGATTGAGGGGAGATTTGATAGCAGTATGCAATATTATGGGAGGTATTGATAGGGTAAGTGCAAGCAGGCCTTTTCCACTGGGAGTGGGTGAGATGACAACTAGAGGTTGTGAATTAAGAGTGAAATATTTAAGGGGAACATGAGGGGCATCCTCTTCACTCAGAGGGTGGTGGGAATGTGGAATGAGTTGCCAGTGCAAGAGAAACTAGGATAGGTACATGAATGAGAGGGGTTGGGTGGGGTGGGCTATGGCGTGCATACAGGTTGATGGGACTAGTCAAATTAATGGTTTGGTATGTACTAGATGGGCTGAAGGGCCTGCTTCTGTGCTGTAGTGATATATGACTCTATCTATCCTGGGCCCAACATATTGATGCAATTGCAAAGAAGACACAACAGTCGCTATATTTCATGAGGAGTTGAAGGTGACTTGCTCTGTCACCAAAGACTCCAACAAATTTCTACAGCTATACCGCAGAGAGCATTCCAAGTGGCTGCCTCACCGTCTGGTATGGAGGGGCCACTGCACTGGATGAGAGAAAGTTGCAAACTCGGCCAGTTCCATTGGGGGCACTAGCCTCCACTGAGGACATCTTCAAAAAGCAATGACTCACAAAGGTGACATCCATCAGCAATGACCCCCATCCCCAGAACATGCCCTCTTCTCACTGCTGCCATGGAGGAGGGGGTTCAAAAGCCCGAAAGTGCACACTCAACGTTATAGGAACAGCCTCTTCCCCTCTGCCCCTCTGCCGTCAGATTTCTGACAATGAACTCTTGTACACTGCCTCACTCTTTTTGGCTCTCATTATGCACTACTTAATTAATTTAAAATATACTTATTTTTGTAGTTTATGTAATAAATGCAACAAAAAGCCATTCAGCAATTTGAAGCATTATGTAATAATGTTGTTTGAAGTACCGATGTGGAATAAAATGTACATACATTCACAAATATCGTGTTTGAAATGCACGGCATTATAAAAGTGGTTCAAAGTGACTGAGTTAGTAGATAGGAGGGCAGAGGGGCAGCTAACTAGAATGGTTGATCAGATTAACTGCCTGGGGGAAGATGGCATGACGTTTTTGTTCCTGGAACTTAACTGAGGGGAGCTTTTGGGGAAAAAGCAGTTAGCTGGCTTCTGCATGCAACCTTTCACTGTATTATCTCATGGTGCTGACAACCTCAACCTCCACCATTCTCTCTGTAAAGCCCCAAGCACCTACAATACAATAGGTTAATTAATTTGGTGCACTAACAGTCACAGTGATAACCTTGCCCTGGTAAAATAATGTAAATTCAGTAATTATGAGATCATTATGAGCGGGAGGAGAAGATGGCGACACGACGCAGCTTTCGCGGCCACTCCGGTGGTGATATCTGTTATTTGTCAAGTAGGGTGCCGTGCACAATCCTGATTTGATGGAGACGGACGTGAGAGCACAGAGGAACATCTGGTGAAACTTCTGAAATGCCTGTTTCTCTGCTGCTGCTACTGTGTGATCCAGAATCTCCGGAGGGGAAGGCCCCAAGTCCTCGGCTTTGCTTGTTGCTCAGCGGCCGGGGCGGGGTCGAAGCGCTCGGCAGAGGATGGTGCTCGGAGAAGCTGTGTCAGAGGGGCTGGTCGGAGGCTCGAAGTTTCCGGACAGAATCAGTGCTTCCAATGGTGCAGCATCGGCAAGTTTGCGGCGCTTGGAGGTTCATGGCAGGGAGAGTTTCTCCCTTCTACCGTCCGCGTGAGATGATGAGGCTATCCGAACTTTGAGACTTTTTTTGACCGTGCCCATGGTCTGCTCTTTATCAAATTACGGTACTGTATTGCTTTGCACTGTTGTAACTATATGTTATAATTATGTGGTTTTGTCAGTTTTAGTCTTGGTTTGTCTTGTGTTTCTTGTGATATCATTCTGGAGGAACTTTGTCTCATTTTTAAGGTATGCATTTCTAAGGACTGAGTATCCTCATAATCTAATCTAATCTAATCTAATCGTTATGGTTGAGGACCATGGAGCATAGTTTTGGATTAGATTAGATTCAACTTTATTGTCATTGTCCCGAGTAGATACAAAGCCAATGAAATGCAGTTAGCATCTAACCAGAAATGCAAAGAATAGTGTTATTTACAAAATAACTCCGAATAAAAAGTAAGTGCTACAGCACACAAATATAAAAGTACTGAGACAGTACAATATGGGTGCAATACTGCTTAGCGCTGTGATGTGAGGTTCAACAGGGTCACAGCCTCAGGGAAGGAGCTCTTCCTGTGCCTGCTGGTGCAGGAGTGGAGGCTCCTGTAGCGCCTACTGGATGGGAGGAGAGTAAAAAGTCCATGGTTAGGGTGAGATGCATCCCTGATAATGCTTTTCACCCTGCCCAGGCAGCGTTTATGGTAGATGTTCTCAATGGTGGGCAATTGGGTGCTGATAATCCGCTGGGCAGTTTTCACCACACGCTGGAGTGCTTTGCGGTCCGATACAGGACAATTGCCATACCACACTGAGATGCAGTTGGTGAGTATACTCTCAATGGTACAGCGGTAAATGTCCATCAGTATCCTGGGACAGAGGTGACCTTTCTTGATGCTCCGCAGGAAATAAAGGCGCTGTTGTGCCTTTTTGATCAGGATGGAGGAGTTCAGGGACCAGGTGAGTTCCTCAGAAATGTGGACACCAAGGAATTTGAAGCTTGATACATGCTCCACTACAGCTCCGTTGATGTAGATGGGGACGTGAGTGTGGCTCCTAGCACGCCTGAAGTCCACAATGATCTCCTTGGTCTTCTGGGTGTTAAGGACCAGATTGTTGTAGTACAAGCCCTTTTTGTTAACTTACTCAAAGATCAATCTCTCTCTTCCCTCTCACATAGTCCTCCATTTGACTTTCATCAATATGCCAGTCTAAGAATCTTTTAGATGTGCCTTATGTATCTGCCTCTACCACCGTGCACCCATCTCTCTTTGCGTATTTTTTAAAAAAATTTTCTGACATCTACTCCCTATAGTTTCCTCCAGTCACCTCTGATATTAACTATTACTGCCCTGGAGATAAAAGTTGCAAGCTATCCACTCTACCAATGGCTCGCTCTTACCTTATACACATCTATCAAGTCACCTCTCATCCTCATTCCCCCCAAAGAGAAAAGCTGTTCCTAATCAGAAAAACCCTAGTTCTCTCAACCTTTCCTCATGGAAGATCTATATCAATGATTTGTATAGCAGGCAGAATATTACTTTGGCATGGACTAGATGGAGCTAAATGGCCTCTTTCTGAGTAGGTTCTTTTGAGGTGGGGTTAGTTGAGTAGGAAACCTTTGACCAGAATACCTGCAAGTCCAATTGTTCTTGATTCTCCAATTGCAGAAGCACTAGAGTCCAACTGACCTTTCTTCCAACAGACACCAATTCTGACAATAGATCCCTTCTTGCACTGGGAATCGGTCAGTGATTGTGATGTCGTCCTTGGTGTGAATCAGTTGGCAGAAAACAAGGGAATGTGTGCCTGAAAATGGGCAATTCCACCAGGTGGAGCTATTGATCACACAATTGAGTACAGATTGCCAATTGTGCCATTGCTGGACCAGAGAATTGCATTCTGCATTTGACACAACGCAGACAAAATGCTGGAGGAACTCAGCAGGTCAGGCAGCATTTATGAAAATGAATAAACAGTCAATGTTTCAGGCCGATACCCTGCATGAGGTTCAGTTGCATGAGAAATTTGTAATCGGAAGCCAATGTAAGGACATTGTTTTGGTTTCCTTGCAAAGATTTTAAGGCAAATCTGTTTTAAATTTTCTAGATTATAGAGTCATAAATGTATACAGCACAAATGTAGGCCATTTGGTCGAACTTATCCACACTGACCAAGTTGTCTACCTTAGCTATAGTAGTCCCAATTAAAAGCATTTGGCCCATATTTAGAACAGATGAGGAATTTCTTTAGCTAGAGGGTGGCGAATCTGTGGAATCTATGTTGCCACAGACTGCTGTGGAGGCCAAATCATTAGTGTATGTAATGCAGAATTAATGCAGATAGATTCTTGATTTGTAACGATATCAAAAGTTACAGGGAGAAGTCAGAAGAATGTGGTTGAGAGGGATAATAAATCAGCCATAATCGAATGGCTGAGCAGACTTGATGGGCTGAATGGCCAGATTTTGCTCCTAGTGTTTTAATGGTCTATTGCCTCATATCCCTGTAAACCTTTCCTATCCATCTACCTGTCTAAATGTGTTTAAAACATTGTCATTCTATCTGTTTCTGTTATTGCTTCTGGCAACCTGTTCCATATCCCCACCAGAGTTTGTGTTCAGGGGTTTCCTTCAAGTACCATTGCAACGTTTCCTCTCTCGGCTTCTATCTGCTCATGATTTTATAAACTGCCATCTATTGACCTCTCATTCTCTCATGCCCTGGCAATAGGTCCCAGCCTATCCAGCCACTCCTTGTGGCCAACCTGAGGGAAGATGATTGTTCCGTTGGAATGCACTGACTGTGATTCACAGTCGGAGTGGTTGTGTTGTTGTTTTTGTGGGAAGGTCGAAACAGGATTGATTTTCATTTCTCCAGCACCTTTCACCCCAGTGAGATCTTACAAAGTAATCCATGGTCAGTTCAGAACTTCTGAAGTGTTGTCACCATCCCACAATCTCCTTGACCCCCTACCATCAGGCAGGAGATGCTGTAGCATTAGGATGGGAGACACCTTCTTCCCCCAGGACATGAGACTACTGAAATCACTGCCAGCACCCAGGTCTCATCGCTTATGGAGTGCCAGTAGCATTATGCAGTTTGTTTTTTAACTTGTGTTGTAAATGCACCTTATGCTAAATGTCAGTCTTCTGGAACGTATTTTATTTGTTAATTTATTTATGGCAATATTACATTATTATGTGCTGTGTGAGTTAAACTTACTGTGTTGTGCACCTTGGTCTAGAGGAACGTTGTTTCATTTGGTGAACTATACGGTTGAATGACAATAAGCTTATCTTGGAGGAAACACAGATGTCAATTTGGGCCCAGAAACAGAAGTACGATAAAGACCAGATACTCCGCTTTAGTGGTGTAGACTAAGGTGTAAGTATGCTGGCAACAACAGTGCTCACTTGCTCCACCATGTATCCACGATATTAATAATTCATGTATTGATTTAAATGAGGGAACCAAGTACAATATACCCACATTTTCTTGGGATACAAAACTGGGTAACAGTGTGGATTGCGAGGAAGATGCAGAGAGGCTGGAAAAGACTATAGGTCATGGCAATGCACTTATAGTGAAAAGGTACATGAAGTATCTACTTTGATTGCAAAAGTAGAGAGGTAATAGATTAATTGATATTCAGAGGAACCGGGTGCCCATGATTAGGAAGCTCTGGATGTTAATGAACAAGTAATTAGGAAGGCAAAATTTGCAAGACAATTTGAATATAAGATTCAAACGTTTCTCTGCACTCATATAGAGCACTACTGAAAAACACGCCTCTACGTTGCTTCTCTATGTAACATGGTAGCATAGTGGTTATCACAATGCTTTACAATACAGGCAACACAGGTTCAATTCCCGCTGCTGCCTGTCGGGAGATTGTACGTTCCCCCTGCGACTGTTCTCCGAGTGCTCCAATTTCCTACTACAGTACAAAGACCCACTGGTTTGTAAGTCTTTGTACTGGAGTACAAATTGTAGCTTAATTGGTCATTGTAAATTGTCCTGTGATTAGGCTCAGATTAAATTAGGGTATTGCTGGGCGGTGTGCCTCAAAGGGCAGGAAGCACCTATACTGTGTTATATCTTAATAAATAAATAAATCTTGGTCCGTTCTGCTTCAAAGTAAGTTTATTATCAGAGTACATATATGCCACCATATACTACTCCCGAGATTAATTTGCTTGCAGGTATTCATATCAAGATGAAGAAATACAATAGAATTTATGTAAAGCTATGCATAGACAAAGGTAACGAAGACGAATCATGCAAATAAGTAAATAAATAATACTAAAAGCCCTTGAAAATGACGATCTAGGTTTTGGAATCATTTCGGAATTGAGATGAGTGGAGTCAGACACACTGGTTCAGGAGCCTGATGTTTGTAGGATAATAAATGTTCCTGAACCTGGTAGTGTGGAACTTAAGACTCCGGTACCTCCTTCTCATTGATAACTGCGCGAAGAGAGAAGGCCTGGATGGTGGGAGTCTTGATGAAGGATGCTGTTTTCTTGTGGCAGTACCTCTTATAAATGTGCTCAGTGATGGGGCTGGCTTTGCCTGTGATGGACTGGCCTGTATCCCCCTCCCCATCACTTTCTGTAGCTTTCTCCACTTCTGGGTACTGACGTTTGCATCCTAGGTCATGATGCAACCAATTAGGTTAGTGCATCTGTAGAAGTTAGACAATGCTTTTGGTGACATGATAAATCTATGCAAATTTTTAAGAAAGTAAAGGCACAATATGTTTCCTGCTCGCCATTCCAGAGGTCAGCCTGATGAATCTTCAATGCACTCCTATTACAAGTGGGTGCTTCCTTGTGTAAGGGGACCTGTGAAAGTGTGTTTTTCAAAAACATTTCCATTTTGTACTATAATTGTCTTGCAAAATTTGCCTTCCTAATTACTTGTTTATTAACTGCCAGGGCTTCCTAATCATGGATACCCAGTTCTTCTGAATATCAATCAATCTCTCAACTCTCTATTTTTGCAATCAAAGAATATAATTCACGTACCTTTCCACTACATTCCACGTACCACGTCCTCACACTGCCATGGACACAAAATGTCCATTTCTGCATTTTCCTTATCCCTCTCTGAACCTAATAAAAATCTCTATATACACAGTCTACAATGGAATCTCATTAAATGTTGCTATTTTTTTCCTTATTCTTATGAATTTGCATGTTTTTACAATTTGTTTTTGTTCCACGCTCAATTACCAGTGAGTGGTGACTCACCCTTACCCACACACACGAATCGCTGGAGGAACTCAGCGGGGCAGCCAGCGTCTACGGAGAGGACCAGACAGTCAACGTTTGGGTTGTGACCCTTCATCAGTACCGGAGAGGAAGAGGCCAGAAGCCGGGATAAAAGGATGGACAGAAGGGGGAAGAGTGTGGCCTGGCAGTTGATAGGTGAATACAGGTGAGAGGAGAAAGATAGGGGAGGGAGAAGGGGATGATATGATGGGTGGTAAAGCAGTGGGCTGAAGAAAGAATCTGATGGGAATGGGCAAAAGATCATGGAATAAAGGGAAGAGGTGGGCAACCAGAGGGAGGCCATGAGGGTAGGGGAGGGGAAGGAACAGAGGTAAAGGGTCAAGAGTAATAGGGGAAAACAAAGGGGGAAGATCAGACGGGAGAGGTTACTGGAAGTTGGAGAAAAACCTTTACCCTCTTTTTGCAAAGGTTGAAATGCCAAATGACCTTCTCCTAGTGCTATGAATGCTATGCACATGTTGTCCCAAGAGGTTTGTATGTGTGTGAGTGCAGGTGCACGTGCGTTGTCTATTAATGCAGAATCAGATGTAATATCATTGGCTTATATGGAATGAAGCTTGTGCTTTACAATAGCAGTACAGTGCAAAAGCATAATATTACTGTAAACTACAAAAACAGATCATTTGGTTGTCATAGCTGACAATGACAGTTAAATTTGGACAATTCTTCTGTGGTGCAGCACAAAGAAATCTATGCAGGAGAATTTTTAAAACAGAAAGCCATTGCAGTAGGGTAGTTCCTCTCTCTTGACCTTGGAGGTCTGGATCGAGTGGTACAAGTAGCCATCACAACTGGTCTCTTCCTTGGTTGCAGTGGATGACCATGACATTTTCTGTGCCTACGCTCTCCTTGAAGCGTAGCAGAACCACCTTTCTGGCTGTTGGAGCTCACTGCTGATCCCATCTGCCCAGAGCACTGAAGCTGACTTCACATTCTTGCTCAGGCACGTCCCTATCTGCTGGCTCTCCTCGCCAGGGTTCGTCTTGCCTATTGAAAAAGAAATAACCAGTGCATTATGAGGTAGGATGGTGAGCCATTCAGAAATCTGATAGCAGAGGGAAATAAGCTGCTTTTGAATCAATGAGTGTACAGCAGACCGGAGGAAATCTGCAGATGCTGGAAGCTCAAGCAACACACAAAATGCTGGTGGAACACAGCAGGCCAGGCAGCATCCATAGGGAAAAACACAGTCGACGTTTCGGGCCAAGACCCTACGTCAGGACTAACTGAAAGAAGAGCTAGTAAGAGATTTGAAAGTTGGAGGGGAGGGGGAGATCCGAAATGATAGGAGAAGACAGGAGGGGGAGGGATGGAGCCAAGAGCTGGACAGGTGATTGGCAAAAGGGATGCAAGGCTGGAGAAGGGCAAGCTGTAGTTGCGCTCTGTCCGCCAGAAAAAGCAGGATCTCCCAGTGGCAACACATTTTAATTCCACATCCCATTCCCATTCTGATATGTCTATCCACGACCTCCTCTACTGTAAAGATGAAGCTACACTCAGGTTGGAAGAACAACACCTTATATTCCGTCTGGGTAGCCTCCAACCTGATGGCACGAACATTGATTTCTCTAACTTCTGTTAATGCCCCACCTCCCCTTCGTGCCCCATCCCTTATCTATCTATCTATCTATCTATCTATCTATCTATTTATTTATTTATTTATTTATTTCCCTCTTTTTTTTCTCTCTCTGTCCCTCTCACAGTAACTCCTTGCCTGCTCTCCATTTTCCTCTGGTGCTCCCCTTCCCTAGGCCTCCCGTCCCATGATCCTCTCCCTTCCCCAGCTCTTAGCTCCATCCCTCCCCTTCCTGTCTTCTCCTATCATTTCGGATCTCCCCCTCCCCTTCCCACTTTCAAATCTCTTACTATGTCCTCTTTCAATTAGTCCTGATGAAGGGTCTCGGCCCGAAACGTCAGCTGTTTTTTCCTATGGATGCTGCCTGGCCTGCTGCGTTCCACCAGCATTTTGTATGTGTTGAGTGTACAGTAGGCCTTCAGGTTCCTGAACCTCTGTCCTGATGGTAGTTGAACTATTGCAAAGCACCAGCAACATGATGTAATTAAGATATGTCCTCCTGGGCTCCAGCCTAGCTTCTTGTTTTATATTTTGGAGTCAGAAGGCGTAACAGCTGAGATAGAGTGGACATGGAGAGCATGTTCCTGTAGTGGGGGCTCTTGGACCAGAGGCACAGCCTCAGAATACAAGAGAAGTCCCTTTGGAACAGAGAGGGGGAGGAATTTCTTTAGCCAAAGGGTGGTGAATCTGGGGAATTCATTGCCACGAATGACTGTGGACGCCAAGTAATTGAGCATATTTAAAGTTCGGGTTGACGGGGTCCTGATTAGATTCAAAGGTTACAGGGAGATTTCAGGAGAATAGGATTGAGTGGAGGATAATAAGTCAGCCATAGAATGGAGAAGCAGACTCGATGGGCTGAATGGCCTAATTCTGCTCCTTGGCGTGTGGTGTTATGGTCTTAATATTCATGTCAACCAAGTGGGCAGATGTGCATTGATTTTTGATCCACCTCAAAAACTGCACCGCAGACTGTGCGGATATCCCTTGCTATGGGACACCCTGTAATGCAATAAAAACTCCCTGAGAACACAACCATAGCCCATCGTGAGTGACTGCCTCCAGAAGTGAAGGAAGATTTAAAAAAAAACTTTGTGCGACAGCTTTACTGGATGATAAAAGCTCTTTAAAATGACAACCATAATGTTGTAAGTTCAAAGGAAGCCTCTCTTAATGCACTTCCTGCATTAATTTCCTGCTTGTTCTTTTCATTTTAAAACTATAGAAGATAAATCTGGATTTCAATTGTCATTTCTGTTGTAAAGGATATTTATTCTGTTTAATTTCTCACTACATTGGCAACATATTTCGCACCACCAGATCTAGCTCCCCGTTACCAGGAGGCTAAGTGTGCAACTTATATAATGCTTCAGTCAATAATAAATTGCTTTTATGCACTGCACTTAAGTTAAAAGCCCAAAAAGCTTAACAGTGGTATTACCAGACAAACATTTGAAATTGAGTTACTGAAGGAGGTACTATAGACTGTAGGAGCTTCTGATGGAGTTGGAGGATGTTTGGCCCATTGATTCCATGCAAGCCCAAGAGGAAAGACCGTAAGGCATAAGAGCAGAATTAGGCCATTTGGCCCATCAATTCTGCTCTGCCATTCCATCATGGCTGATTTATTTTCGCTCTCAACCTCATTCTTCTGCCTTCTCTCTATAACCTTTGATGCCATTACTAATCAAGAACTATCAAACTGCACTTTATATATACACCCAATGAGTTGATCCCCACTGTCATCTGTGGCAGTAACATCCACAGATTCACTAACCTCTGGCTAAAGAAATTCCTCCTCACCTCCATTCTAAAGGGATTTATTTCTATTCCGAGGCTGTGCCCTCTGAACCCTGACTCTCCCACTACTGGATCCACCCCCTTCATGTACACCTTTTTTAAGCCTTTTAGTATTCAGTTGATTCTTAGTTAGTCTTCCCCTCGTTCTTTTAAACTCCAATGAGTGCAGGTCCAGATCCAGCAAGTGCTTCTCATCCATTAACCCTTGCATTCCTGGGATTATTCCTGTAAAACTCCAATGTCAGCACACCCTATCTTGAATATGGTGACCAAAGCTGCTCACAGTACTCCAACCAACATCCATCAAAGTTGCTGGTGAACACAGCAGGCCAGGCAGCATCTCTAGGAAGAGGTACAGTCAATGTTTCGGGCCGAGATCCTTCGTCAGGAAGCTCTGGTCTTCTGCCTGCTCTGGAACTTCTCCCGTCTTCAACCCTCCTCCTCTTCATGGACACCCCGCTCTGGTCTTCTGCCTGCTCTGGAAGCCTGGCCTGCTGCGTTCACCAGCAACTTTGATGTGTGTTGCTTGAATTTCCAGCATCTGCAGAATTCCTCATGTTCACAGTACTCCAAATGCCCTATAACCACCCACACTGGACCCCCTACAATTCACCTACTGATGGAACTTGTCTTCCAATGACGCCGTAGCCATAGCACTACACACCGTCCTCACTGACCTGGAGAAGAGGGATGCATACGTCAGAGTGCTGCTCCTGGACTACCGTTCAGCATTCAACACCATAATTCCCTCCAGGCTTGACAGGAAGCTCAGAAACCTCGGCCTGCACCCCACCTTCTGCAGCTGGATCCTAGACTTCCTATCGGATCACCAGCAGGTGGTAAGGATGGGTTCCCTCACCTCTGCCCCTCTGCCCCTCTGACCCTCAACACAGGTGCTCCCCAGGGCTGTGTCCTAAGGTCTTTCCTCCCGGGAGGGGGGAGAAGATGGCGGCGCGACAGCAGCGCGCTTGGCCACTTCGGTGATGAATACCTGTTATCTGTCAAGTAGGGGACCGTGCACAATCGTGATTTGGTGGAGATAGATGTGAGAGCATGGAGGAACATCTGGAAAATTTCTGAAATGTCCGCTTCGCTGCCGCTGCTGCTGTGTGGTAACCGGAATCTCCGGAGCTGAAGGCCTTGAAATCCTCGGCTTTGCATGTTTCAGCGGCCAGGGAGAGGTCAAAGGTGCTCGGCAGAGGATGGTGCTCCGGAGGCTGTATCGGAGGGGCTGGTCGGAGGCTTGGAGTTTTCGGACGGATGGACTCAGGGTCGGCTGTGGTCGGCTGCTTTCAAGGTATCGGCAAGTTGACGGTGCCTGGAGGTTTATGGCAGGGAGTTTCTCCCTTTTGCCGCCTGCTATCGGGGACTCGGGACTTTGAGACCTTTTTTTTACTGTGCCTATGATCTGTTCTTCATCAAATTAGTTTTGCGCTGCTGTAACTATATGTTATAATTATGTAGTTCTGTCAGTGTTAGTCTTTGGTTTGTCCTGTTTTCTGTGATATCACTCCGGAGAAACATTGTATCATTTCTTATTGCATGTATGCATTTCTAAATGACAATGAAAGAGGACTGAGTGGTCTCATAATCTAGTCCCTTAACACCCATGAATGTGCTGCCATACGCAGCTCCAATCTGCTGATCAAATCTGCAGATGATACGACTTTGATTGGCCTTATTTCTAGCGGTAATGAGACAGCCTACAGAGGAGAGGTTGACACCCTAACACAGTGGTGTCAAGGTAACAACCTCTCCCTCAATTTCCAAAAAATTAAAGAGCTGATTATGGATTACAGATGGAACAGAGACAGGCTCACCTCGATCAACATCAATGGGTCTGCAGTTGAGAGGGTGAGTACTTTCAAGTTCCTTGGTATACACATCACCGTTGTTCTCACCTGGACTGCATACACCGGCTTTGTGGCAAAAAAAAACACGGCAGCATCTCTTCCACCTCAGGCGAATGAAGAAGTTCAGCATGGGCCCCCAAATCCCCAAGACCTTCTACAGGGGCACCATTGAGAGCATCCTGACTGGCTGTATCACCGCCTGGTACGGGAATGGCACCAACCTTGATCGCTGGGCACTGCAGGGAGTGGTACAGGCAGCCCAGCGCATCTGTGGACGTGAACTTCCCTCTGCTGAGGACATTTATAGCAGCAGGTACAGAAAAAAAGGCCTGGAAGGTCATTAGGGACATCCGTCACCCCAACCATACACTGTTTCAGCTGCTTCCATCTGGCAAACGGTGCCGCAGCATTAAAGCCAGGACCAGCAGACTACGGGACAGCTTCTTTCTACAAGCCATTAGACTTTTAAATTCACACGTCTGTATATTGCGACGGAGTTGTAACAGAGAGATTTTTACTCCTTCACGTTGTGGCATGGATGTAAGATTTAAGTAAATTATAAAGTTTCAGTGTAATGTCCTTGCGTTTACATTCTCGTCCTGGCTAATCCAGTCCCAGATCTTCGTAAGTAATGACTCTACAGGTGTTTGTCCATGGTGGTGTGGTTTTCAGCTTCTAGCACTCTTTCATATCGTAAGTACCAGTCCCAGACATTCTGTGGTTTCAGATCCCACTCCTATTCCCATTTCCACTATTTTAATATGCAATCAATATTCCGCGAGTTCCATTCAATCCTTATCAATCACCTTTCTAGATTAAAACTTCCTTTAGCCAGATGGTGGTGAATCTGTGGAAGCCATTGCCGCGGATGACTGTGGAGGCCAACTCATTGGATATATACAAAGAACAGTTTGATAGGCTTCAAGGTTCTGATGAAGGCTCCTTGGTCCATAACACTGACCTTGTGTTCATCTACATAGATGCTGTCTGATCTGCTGAGCTCCTGCAGCAATTTATGTATGTTGCTATGGGTTTCCAGTATCTACAGAAGCTCTTGTGTTTGTAGTTTGTTAGGTTCTTGATTAGTAAGGGCATCTAAAGAGAAGGAAGGAGAGTGGGGTTGAGATAGATAATAATTCAGCCACGTTGGAACGCTGGAGCAGACATGAGGTGCCGAATGGCCTCATTCTGCTCCTATATCTTACAACCTTTCCTCTTGGGCTTGCATGGAATCAATGGACCGAACATCCTCCAACTCTGTACTTATGGTCTAATGGTTCTCTGGTCTTATGGTCTAAACACTACCTTGGTTGCTGGGAGTTTAAATTCAATTAAAAAACAATTTGCCATAATTGAAAAAAAAGTGTAATTATTGTTAAAACCTATCTTTTGGCTGAGTACAGGGCTATGGTAGGAAACTTTGTCACATGGTGTGAGCAGAATTATCTGCAGCTTAATGTGAAAAAGACTAAGGAGCTGGTGGTAGACCTGAGGAGAGCTAAGGTACCAGTGACCCCTGTTTCCATCCAGGGGGTCAGGGTGGACACGGTGGAGGATTACAAATACCTGGGGATATGAATTGACAATAAACTGGACTGGTCAAAGAACACTGAGGCTGTCTACAAGAAGGGTCAGAGCCATCTCTATTTCCTGAGGAGACTGAGGTCCTTTAACATCTGCTGGATGATGCTGAGGATGTTCTACGAGTCTGTGGTGGCCAGTGCGATCATGTTTGCTGTTGTGAGCTGGGGCAGCAGGCTGAGGGTAGCAGACACCAACAGAATCGACAAACTCATTCGTAAGGCCAGTGATGTTGTGGGGATGGAACTGGACTCTCTGACGGTGGTGTCTGAAAAGAGGATGCTGTCTAAGTTGCATGCCATCTTGGTCAATGTCTCCCATCCACTACATAATGTACTGGGTGGGCACAGGAGTACATTCAGCCAGAGACTCATTCCACCGAGATGCAACACAGAGCGTCATAGGAAGTCATTCCTGCCTGTGGCCATCAAACTTTACAACTCCTCCCTTGGAGGGTCAGACACCCTGAGCCAATAGGCTGGTCCTGGACTTATTTCCTGGCATAATTTACATATTACTACTTAACTATGTATGGTTTTATTACTATTTATTATTTATGGTGCAACTGTAACAAAAACCAATTTCCCCCAGGATCAATAAAGTATGACTATGACTATTTTACATAAAAGCTAATGTACCATAATGATGGCCGCACAGAGTTTCTGACATCACTCTCATAGAGTGCTTCAAGGGAGAGCATACATTCACTCCAACCTCCCAGAAAACTTTGTCCTACCGCAGTTCACATGCCGCTGAAATAGGTCTACAGCAGTCACCACCTCCCTGGCCCTACACTCATTTGGACAGTACAGAAACTTACCTTAGACTATTGTTTACACCACAGCACCCAACAAACCAAAGATTCAGTTTGCTCATGGCATGTGGAGCAACGTTCCCTCTAAGGGGGTTAAAGCTCCCCCTTTAGTATTACAATTTGACGCAAAGTCATCCTGGTCCTAGGCTTTGGAACCTGATCATTGACTTACTGACCAAATAACCACAATTAGCAAGAATAGGCAGCAACATCTCCAGCAAAATTATCCGAAACTGGTGCCCTACAAGGCTGCACCCTGAGCTGCCTACTCTACTTTCATTACACTTGCAACTGTTTCACTCGGTTCTGTTCTCAAACGATGCACAAGTTCGAGGGTGATATCATCCATCGCGGTCTGCGACGTCGTCATAGGAGACAGACAGCTGAGTGATACGGTGACATGACAATAACCTGTCCCTCAAAGTCGGCAAAACAATGAGGAGCTAGTGACCGACTTCAGGAAGGGTATGTGCACACGCTCCTGTTTTTCATCAACGGTTCTGAGGTCGAGAGGGTTGACATCAGCAATAGTTTGTCCTGGTCCACCCTGCGTTATGCCACAGCGAAGAAACTCACCCACACCTCTACTTCCACAGGAGACTAAAGAAATTTTTTCTTTGCCCACTTTGACTCTTACCTGTCTATATCGATGCACCATAGAAAACATTCTACCCAGATATAATACAGCTTGGTATGGCAGCAAAACTGCAAGAAACTTCAGAGAGTTATGGACACAGCTCAGCAGATCACTGAAATTCGTTTACCCTCCATGCATTCTGTCTCCACTTCTCATTGCCTTAGTAAAGCAGCCAGAGTAATTAAAAAAAAACACCCATCCCAGACATTCTCTCTTTTCCCTCCACCCACCTCCCATTGGACAGAAGATACAAATGTTTGAAAGCACTTCCTACCAGGCTGAGGGACAGCTTCTACCCTGCTGTTATAAGAATATTGAATGGTTCTCTAGCATGATAAGATGGAATCTGGACCTCATAATCCCTCGTTATGACCTTGCATCTTTCTGTCTGCCTGCACTACACTTTCACTCTGGGTTTGCACTTCATTCTGCTCTCTGTTTTCGTTTTACCTTGCGGTAACTCAATGCACTGTCAGAATAAATTGATCTGTGTGAACAGTATGCAAGACAAGTTTTTCACTGTACCTTGGTACATGCGTCAGTAATAAGCCAATTTTCCATTTTATCACTTTATCTGTCTTGTTTCTCAAATACCTTCTTCATCCTTCCCTGGTTTGAATTCCACTTGACCGTGTAACTTCCAGTCTGGTTACCTGATGCCTATGTCCTTAATTGGCATGGCAAGTTGTCTCCACATAGAAACCATAGAAACCATAGAAACTACAGCACAGAAACAGGCCTTTTGGCCCTTCTTGGCTGTGCCGAACCATTTTCTGCCTAGTCCCACTGACCTGCACACAGACCATATCCCTCCATACACCTCCCATCCATGTATCTGTCCAATTTATTCTTAAATGTTAAAAAGGAACCCGCATTTACCACCTTGTCTGGCAGCTCATTCCATACTCCCACCACTCTCTGTGTGAAGAAGCCCCCCCTAATGTTCCCTTTAAACTTTTCCCCCCTCACCCTTAACCCATGTCCTCTGGGTTTTTTCTCCCCTTGCCTCAGTGGAAAAAGCCTGCTTGCATTCACTCTATCTATACCCATCACAATTTTATATACCTCTATCAAATCTCCTCTCATTCTTCTACGCTCCAGGGAATAAAGTCCTAACCTATTCAACCTTTCTCTGTAACTGAGTTTCTCAGGTCCCAGCAACATCCTTGTAAACCTTCTCTGCACTCTTTCAACCTTATTTATATCCTTCCTGTAATTTGGTGACCAAAACTGAACACAATACTCCAGATTCGGCCTCACCAATGCCTTATACAACCTCATCATAACATTCCAGCTCTTATACTCAATACTTTGATTAATAAAGGCCAATGTACCAAAAGCTCTCTTTACAACCCTATCTACTTGTGATGCCACTTTTAGGGAATTTTGTATCTGTATTCCCAGATCCCTCTGTTCTACTGCACTCCTCAGGGCTTTACCATTAACCCTGTATGTTCTACCTTGGTTTGTCCTTCCAACGTGGAATACCTCACACTTGTCTGTATTAAACTCCATCTGCCATTTTTCAGCCCATTTTTCCAGCTGGTCCAAGTCCCTCTGCAGGCTCTGAAAACCTTCCTCACTGTCTACTACACCTCCAATCTTTGTATCATCAGCAAATTTGCTGATCCAATTTACCACATTATCATCCAGATCATTGATATAGATGACAAATAACAACGGACCCAGCACTGATCCCTGTGGCACATCACTAATCACAGGCCTCCACTCAGAGGAGCAATTCTCTACCACCACTCTTTGGCTTTTTCCATTGAGCCAATGTCTAATCCAATTTACCACCTCTCCATGTATACCTAGAGACTGAATTTTCCTAACTAACCTCCCATGCGGGACCTTGTCAAAGGCCTTACTGAAGTCCATGTAGACAATATCCACTGCCTTCCCTTCATCCACTTTCCTGGTAACCTCCTCGAAAAACTCCAATAGATTGGTCAAACATGACCTACCACGCACAAAGCCATGTTGACTCTCCCTAATAAGTCCCTGTCTATCCAAATGCTTGTAGATTCTGTCTCTTAGTACTCCCTCCAATAACTTACCTACTACCGACGTTAAACTTACCGGCCTATAATTTCCAGGATTACTTTTCGATCCTTTTTTAAACAACGGAACAACATGTGCCACTCTCCAATCCTCCGGCACCTCACCCGTAGACAGCGACATTTTAAATATTTCTGCCAGGGCCCCCGCAATTTCAACACTAGTCTCCTTCAAGGTCCGAGGGAACACCCTGTCAGGTCCCGGGGATTTATCCACTTTAATTTTCCTCAAGACAGCAAGCACCTCCTCCTTTTCAATCTGTGCAGTTTCCATGATCTCACTACTTGTTTCCCTCAATTCCATAGACTTCATGCCAGTTCCCTCTAATTTGTAATGACCAGTGTGTGCAAAAATCTTGCGCTGTGCAATTCTTTTGCCCAGTGACAACAACATGTGTGCAGTGAATAATTTCTTCAATAAAAAACAGTATGAATTATACAGTTCTAAAACCTGCAGACAAATCATCAAAAACTCCATGTTGTCAACACTGTTGGCATGAGAAACCGGAAAAGAAAATGTGATCGTGTATGATCGTAAAATATACTTAACATGCCAACAAGGTAGAGGGTGACAACCTTTTGTGCGCAGTTTAAATTCCTTCGGGCTCTAGTAGCAAAAGTTGTTTACACCTTACAGGGGACATTGCTCCACATGCCATGAACAAACTGAGTTTTCAGTTTGTTGGGTGGTGTGGTATTGAGTGGGAAGGAAGGCATTGGAGGATCAGATGTTGAATGATCAGGGGATTCAAGGCTAAGCTGATCGGAACTGTAGAGGTCATAAACACAAGAGATTCTGCAGATGCTGGAAATCCAGAGTAACGCACACAAAATGCTGAAAGGACACAGCAGATCAGGCAACATCTATGGAAAGTTATAACCAGTTGATGTTTCGAGCTGAGACCCTTCATCAGGACTATAGAGGGAAGTGTTAGTAAGGAAGGAACCCTACTAGAATCGTCGATCCTTAGTCAGAGTAAAATTATGATTGTTCCAAAAGTGAACAACATGGACTCATTTCCCAGCCAATGGGGTCATGGGAAATGATGTAAGTTGATGGTGAAATATAGTTGGATGCGAAAGCAGGAAATGTTCCGTTGAGTTTCTGGAGGGAGTTGAGGGTATTACTATATTCCATTCAGTCCACAGTACATCCATGTTTGTGTAGCACTGAAATAAGCATCGCTGCTGGATAACATTTCTTGGCCAATATTTACTTCAATCATCTGAGGTTGTGATTTCCCACCTCCCCTTAAAAGTTGCTGTGTTTTTGCATCCTCTTGTGATAAACTTTACTATGTGTTGGAAACTCTTCAGCAAGGGATAATTAGAGAGAAACTCCACTCTGCTGACTCATGCAAAGATGTGAGCCAGTTCTTGTATGTGCTTCCAGTGAAATTTTAATATACATTCTATTTTCAATGTTTTCATAATTTTTATAAAGTGATGTTCTCTGTTAAATATCTTAAGTAGTTAAGAATTTAAAACGCCTTAATTAAGGAAATACGTACTGGAAAATACATTTAAAAATAACTGGAAACGGCAATTTGATCGTAGGAGTTGCTTGAGTTATAGGGAATGGTTGATTAGGTTAGGACATTATTCCCTAGCGTGTGGGAGAACGAGGGGAGATTTGATAGAGATATATGGGGCGGCGTGGTAGCATAATGGTTAGCACCTTGCTTTACAGTGCCAGTGACCTGGGTTCAATTCCTGCCTCTGCCTGTAAGGAGTTTGTACATTCTTCCTGTGACTATGTGGGGTTTCCTGTGGTTGCTCCAGTTTCCTCCCACAGTCCAAAGGCGTTAATTGGTAGGTTAATTGGTTATTGTAAATTGTCCCATGGTTCGTCTAAGATTAAATTGGGGGATTGCTGGAAGGGCCTACTCTGTGCTCTATAATCAATAAATAAAAAGAATAAATAAAAATATGAGGGTTGGGGTATGTGTGAAAAAACTGCCCCCTCTCACTTAAAACTATACCCTCTAGTTTCAGAATCCCCTACCATGGGAAAAGACTGTGACTATTCACCAAACAACACAAACAACAGGAATTCTGCAGATACTGGAAATTCAAGCAACACACATCAAAGTTGCTGGTGAACGCAGAAGGCCAGGCAGCATCTCTAGGAAGAGGTACAGTCGACGTTTCAGGCCGATCGTCAGGACGAAGGGTCTCGGCCTGAAACGTCGACTGTACCTCTTCCTAGAGAGACTATTCACCATATGTCATAGACTCATAGGATCATAAGAGTCACTTATTATTATGATTGAGCTTTTTTTTACAATTAACCATACAGAAGATATTTCGGTTAACACTCTTTGGGACACTTTTAAAGCCTATATTCGGGGTCAGATTATTTCGTATTCCGTTGCTTTGAGGAAGAAACAGAAGCAGGAGGAGATGGCAATTGTGGACAAGATTAAAGAAATTGATAAGAAATATGTTATGGCTCCTTCTGAGGAGCTATACAAACAAAGAACTGAACTTCAAATGGAACACAGTTTACTACTCTCGTCCTCGATTGTAAACCAATTAAAGAAAACAAGAAGTGATTTTTATGTTCACAGTGATAAAATTGGCAAGCTGCTGGCTAATCAATTGAAATCTAATTATGTTAAATCTCAAATCAATCAGATTTATAACCAAAATGATCGATTGATATTGGATCATGTGGGGATTAATCAAACCTTTTGTGATTTTTATTCTTCTTTATATCAATCAGAGTCTCCTCGAGATTCTAAATATATGAATGATTTTTTAGATAAGTTAGACTTCCCTCAGATTTCACAGGATATGTCTTCTTTATTAGATACTTCCATTACAACGGATGAGATTAAGAATGTTATTTTTTCTATGAATCTGGGGAAAGCTCCAAATCCAACAAGAAGCTCATTCTGCCTCTTCCCCCATCCTACGAGCTGCTTGTTTTTTGCTCCTTTCATCCAGGCCCAGAACTGACAACAACCGCCATGCTGATTTGGCTGGGAAACCTCTGCAGTCGATCTCCACAGGGAACAACCTTGCCTGCCATCCCTTGTCTTTACACTCCTTCAGTAAGGGCTGATACTCCAAGGCCTTTCTCTCGTGGGCCTCTTCCCATCCCTCCTCCCACGGCACAGTCAGCTCAACCAGAATCAGCTCAGTCAGAGAGCACTACAGCAAAGAAACAGGCCCTTCAGCCCATCTGGTTTGTGCTGACCTATTTTTCTGCCTAGTCCCAACCCTAGCCCTCCCATACCCCTTCCATCCATGTACCTTTCCTAATTTCTCTTATGCATTGAACCTGCACCCACCACATCCACTGGCAGCTCATTCCAAACTTGCACCACCTTGAGATTCCCCTTAAATATATCTTCTTTCATCCTAAACCTATAACCCCTAGTTCTAGGCTTTCCCAAACTCAGGGGGAAAAACCTGCCAGTATTTACCCTATCTATACACCTTGTAATTTTAAATATTTCCCCTCTTTCAACTATGCTCCAAGACATACAGTCCTAATCTAATCAACATAATCTAACTGAGTTCTAGCAACATCCCAATCCTGATAGAGTGTCTTGACCAGAAATGACAGGTCTCCTTTCCTCTCCATAGTTGTTGTTTGACCTGCTGAGTGTCTCCATTATTTTATGTGTGTGTTATCCCGGTATATTTTCTCTGCACCCTTTCAAGCTTATTGATATTTTTCCTGTAGGTAGATGACCAGAACTAAACACGATACTCCAAATCCAGCCTCACTAATGTCTTATGCAACTTCGACATAGCATCCCAACATACCTCTTGTGATTCTTTAAACTCGATGAGGTCACCCTCAGTCCTAGCATATCCAGTCTTTTCTCATAACCCAAGCCCTCTAGTCTTGTCAGCAGCCTTATGAATCTGTTTTGCATCCTCTCCAGCTGAACCACATCTTTGCTATTGTTTGGTGAACAGAACTGCACGCTATTCCAGGTTCCGTCTCATGAAAGTCCATACACTCAGTGCCCACTTTATTAAGTACACCTTTACACCTGCTCGTTAATGCAAATATCTAATCAGCCAATCATGTGGCAGCACCTCAACGCATAAAAGCATGCAGACATGGTCAAGAGGTTCAGTTGTTCACATCAAACCTCAGAATGGGGAAGAAATGTGATCTAAAGTACGAAATGGATTTACCATGGAATGATTATGGGTGCCATATGGAGTGGCTTGTGTACTCCAGAAATTGCTGATCTCCTGAGATTTTCATGCACAACAGTCTCCAGAGTTTACAGAGATTGGTGCAAAAAACAAAAGAAAAAAATCTAGTGAGCAGCAGTTCTGCGGTTGAAAACACCTTGTTAATGAGAGAGGTCAAAGAAGAGTGGCCAGACTGGTTCAAGCTGACAGGAAGGTGACAATAACTCAAATAATCATGCATTACAGCAGTGGTGTGCAGAAGAGCATCTCTGAACACACAACACATTAAACCTTGAAGTGGATGGACTACAGCAGCTGAAGACCACAAGCATACACTTAGTGGCCACTTCATTAGGTACAGGAGGTACCTAATAAAGCAGCCACTGAGTGTAATGTCCCAACTCTTGATGTTAAGTGGTCAGCACTAGCAACTGATATCAACTAGCTGACATCACAGTTGCTGTCAACGAGTAGCTTCCACAGCTGCATGTTGGGAAAAGGTGGTATGGTGACACAACTGGAAGAGCTGCTGCTTCACTGCTCTGGAGACACAGGTTCAACGCTGATCTTTAGTTCTGTTTGTGCAGAGTTCAGAAAGTCTCCCTGTAGCTGTGTAGGTGTCCTGTGTAGGTCTCCAGTTTCCTCTAATTCTCCAAAAATGTGCAGATCTGTAAATTAATTGTAGGCATCCATTAGTCTCATGAGACCATAGATTTGCGCCTTGGAAGGTTTCCAGGGTGCAGGCCTGGGCAAGGTTGTATGGAAGACTGGCAGTTTCCCATGCTGCAAGTCTCCCCTCCCCTCTCCACGCCACCGATGTTGTCCAAGGGAAGGGCACTAGGACCCATACAGCTTGGCACCGGTGTCATCGCAGAGCAATGTGTGGTTAAGTGCCTTGCTCAAGGACACACACGCTGCCTCAGCCAAGGCTCGAACTAGCGACCTTCAGATCACTAGACGAACGCCTTAACCACTTGGCCAAGCGCCAACATGCGTAAATTAATTAATGTAAATTAATTAACCATTGCAAATTGTCTCTAGTGTTGATGTGAATGGTAGAATCTGAGGGGAAATAGATGGGAATTAGGGGTAAATAATAAACACAGGAGATTCTGCAAATACTGCAAATCCAGAGCAAAATACAGAAAATGTTGTGAGAATTCAGGCAGCATCTATGGAGGGAAATGGGCCAAGACCCTTCATCAGGAAAGGATGGGGGCAGAAGCCAGACTAAGAAAGTGCATCAAGGGGAAGGAATACAAACTGGCAAGCTATAGGTGAGACAAGGTGAAGGAGGAAGTGACTGGGTGGGACAATAAGAATTTGAGGGATAAGGGAAGAAGTACAAGGTGGCAGAAGATAGGTAAGACCAGCTGAGAAGGAAGGTGGGTGGGTAGGGAATTCTTCCCTCTTCCTTTCCGCTCCTGATGAAATGTGTTGGCCTGAAGTATTGACTGCTTATTGCCCTCTATGCATGCTGCCTGACTTACTGAGACCTTTCAGCATTTTGTGTTTGTGTTCTAGGAGGAAAATAAGTGGGTTACGTTAGGATTACTGTGAACTTGATTGAGATTGAGGTCGAATTGTTCAGACAGAGATGGCCCTCAGTACTCGGTGTCGGAGAGCTAATCGGAGGCTTGAAGTTTTCGGACGACTCAGAGTCGGACTGTGGTCGGGCATGGCAGGGAGAGTTTTTCTTCCTTCTCCCATCTGCGTGAGATGTGGGACATTTGAGAGACTTTGAACTTTTTACTGTGCCATGGACTGTTCTTCATCAAGTTATGGTATTGTTGCACTGTTGTAACTATATGTTATAATTATGTGGTTTTGTTAGTTTTTTCAGTCTTGGTCTGTCCTGTGTTTTGTGATATCACACCGGAAGAAATATTGTATCATTTCTTAATGCATGCATTACTAAATGACAATAAAAGAGGACTGTGTGTCTTCATAACCTAATCTAAAAAACTTGAGTGTTTGATAGTTAGTGCAGAGAGTGGGCTGAAGGGTCTGTTTCTTGGGGATTTATCTGCCTTCAATCCCTTTAATTTACCTAACACCACTTCCCTACTAACATGTATTTCCCTCAGTTCCTCCTCTCACTAGACCCATGGTTCCCTACTATTTCCAGAAGATTATTTATGTCCTCCTTAGTGAAGACAGAACCAAAGTAGTTATCCACTTTGGTGGCAAGAACAGGAAAACAGATTATTATCTGGATGGTGGCCGATTAGGAAAAGGGGAGGTGCAATGAGACCTGGGTGTCATTATACACCAGTCATTGAAAGTGGGCATGCAGGTACAGCAGGCGGTGAAAAGGACGAATGGAATGCTGGCATTCATAGCAAGAGGATTCGAGTACAGGAGCAGGGAGGTACTACTGCAGTTGTACAAGGCCTTGGTGAGACCACACCTGGAGTATTGTGTGCAGTTTTGGTCCCCTAATCTGAGGAAAGACATTCTTGCCATAGAGGGGGTACAAAGAAGGTTCACCAGATTGATTCCTGGGATGGCAGGACTTTCATATGATGAAAGACTGGATCGACTAGGCTTATACTCTCTGGAATTCAGAAGATTGAGGGGGGATCTGATTGAAACGTATAAAATTCTAAAGGGATTGGACAGGCTAGATGCAGGAAGATTGTTCCCGATGTTGGGGAAGTCCAGAATGAGGGGTCACAGTTTGAGGATAAACGGGAAGCCTTTTAGGACGGAGATGAGGAAAAACTACTTCACACAGAGAGTGGTGAATCTGTGGAATTCTCTGCCACAGAAAACAGTTGAGGCCAGTTCATTGACTATATTTAAGAGGGAGTTAGATAAGGCCCTTGTGGCTAAAGGGATCAGGGGGTATGGAGAGAAGGCAGGTACAGGGTTCTGAGTTGGATGATCAGCCATGATCGTACTGAATGGCGGTGCAGGCTCGAAGGTCTGAATGGCCTACTCCTGCACTTATTTTCTATGTTTCTATGTTTCTTCCATTGTACCTCCTGTATAACTCTAAAATATAAAGCCTGGTTCTCCTACATGCTTTGTTAATGATAGAAGTCAGTGGCTGGGTTATGGGCAGGCTCACGCTCCCTGCAGTCAAATAGCCAGTGCTCCTGCATGAGATGTTGTCACTTGGGTGATGTATGTGAAGCCTTAAGTCACCATAGTGGGAGGCATCTTAGAGTTGAGGGATGGAAACAGCAGCATAGGCCAGGACTGGGTAGACAATTGTGGTGCCAAACGATGATGAGGCACGGAGATAGAAAACTCTTTTTGCTTTCATTTTGCACTACTTGTTTATGTTTTTACAATTTCTTATTGTAATTTATAGTAATTTTTTTTATGTACTGTTGATGGGAGTAGGCATTTTAAACAGTTCGGCAGGGAGGTGACGGCCCAAAGGGCTTTTTTCTGTGCTGTACTTTTCTATGACTCTACAACTCTGCTGCTGCTACAAAATAACAAATTTCACAACATATGGGCACTACAGTGACCACTTTATTAGGTATACCTGCTCAGGTATACAAATAGCAAATCAGCCCATCGTATGACAGCAACTCAATGCGTAAAAGCATGCAGACGTTCAGTTGTTCAGACCTAACATCAGAATGGGGAATAAATGTGATCTAAACGATGTTGACCATGGAATGATTGTTGGTGCCAGATGGGGTGGTTTGAGTATTGCAGAAATTGCGGGTCCCCCGGGTTTTTCATGCACAATAGTTTCCAGAGTTTGCAGGGAATGGTGAGAAAAACAAAGAAAAATCCAATGAGTGGCTGTTCCGTGGATGAAAGTGCCTTGTTAATGAGAGAGGTCAGAGGACGATGGCCAGGTGGGCTCAAGCTCACAGGCAGGAGACAATACTCAAATAATTATGTGTTACAACTAGGGTGTGCAGAAGAGCATCTCGGAATGCACAGTATGTCAAACCTTGCAGTGGATTGTCTACACCAGCAGAAGACCACGCCAGGTTCCACTTCCATTCCTAATAAAGTGGCCACTATTTGTATGTCAGTGATAGTAAACCTGATTCTGGTTCTGAATAATAATTAAGAGGTACACATTTTCCCATAGCTGAAAGGTCAAAAATCAGGGCTGAAGATTCAAAGTAATTAGTGGAAGGATTAGCAGGGAGATAAAGAACCCTTCTCACACTGAAGGATCTGGAACTAATTGCTCGAAAGAGATGGTAACTGCAGAGACTGTCAGCACAGTGATATCTTGTGAAATGTGTATTCATATTTCCTGAGATCTCTTTACGCAGTGAGAAAGTCATTCAGTTCCAACACCGATAAGAAGTACCATCTACAAAGGATGCAGGTGTATAGACAAAATATCCCGTGCAAATTAGGCGCTATTGTGGCTCGATGCTCCATCATCATTACTGGGTCTAACTCTTGCAAATCCTTCAATAATTCTTTGACCAAGAGGGCTACAGAGTCTTTCTTGAAGAGAGGTTCAAGAAAGCACTTCCGTTACTACCATCTCAAAGGCCATTAGCCAAGGTGAAAGTCAGTTAGCACAGTGTATGCGTACACAAATGGACAATGCAGTACAGCAAAATACAGTTGGCAATGCTGATGATACAGCAAGACTATCTCATATAATAGGCAATTGGTCATTGATTCATAATTGTCACATGTATTGAGATACAGTGAAAAACTTTTGTTTTATGTGCCACCCATACATATCATTTCAAAGCCCAAGTACGTCGAAGTTGTACAGAGGAAAAAGCAAACACAGAACACAGATTAGCGTGTTACAATAGACGGTATAGGTAGATGATAAGATACAAAAGCCATGATAAGGTAGATTGATAGTTCTTTATCATACAAGAAGTCCAAGAGTCTTCTAACTGTGAGATAGAAATTGCCAATGAACATGGTAGTCCATGTTTTCACACTTTTGTATCTTCTCCCTGATGGGACGGGTGAGAAGAGAGGATTAAGATGGGTGAGGGTTTTCAGTATATTGGTTGCTTTCTCAAGGCAGCAGAAGGTGTAGACAGGGCCAATGGAGGAGAGACTGGTGTTTGTGATGCTCTGTGCTATGCACATAACACTTTGCAGTGTCTTGCAGCCTTGCACAGAACAGTCGCCGTGCCAGGCCGTGATGCATCCTGACAGGATGCTTTCTGTGGTGCATCTTTATTCTGTACACCTGTACATCTACTTGTGAATGCAAATATCCAATTAGCCAATCATCCGGCAGCAACTCAATGCATAACGTATGCAGACATGGTCAAGAGATTCTGTTGTTATTCAGGCCAAACATCAGAATGGGGAAAAATATGATCTCAGTGACTTTGTCCGTGGAATGATCGTTGGTGCCATATGGGGTGGTTTGAGTATCTCAGAAACTTCTGATCTCCTGGGATTCGCACACACAACAGTACCTAGAGTTTATAGAGAATGTTGCAAAGGAACATCCAGTGAGTTGCAGTTGTGTGGGTGAAAACACCTTGTTAATGAGCGTGGTCAGAAGAGGATGGCCAGGCTACTTCAAGCCGGTAGGAAAACCACAGTAACTCAAATAACCACGGAGCATCTCTGAATGCACAGCATGTCAAACTTTGAAGTGAACAGGCTACAGCAGCAGAAGACCACAAACATACAGAAATACAGTATACACTCAGTGGCTGCTTTATTAAAGTGACCACTGAATGTTTATAAACTGGTGAGATTCGGTCGGGACATGTTGAATTTTCTCATCCATCTGAAGAAGCACAGACGCTGATGAGATTTCTTTGCCATAGTGTCTATGCGATTGGACCAGGACAAGCTATTGGTGATATCTATACCAAGGAGCTCGAAGCTCTCAACGATCTCCACCTCAGCCTGAGTGAAATAGTGAACAGTAAATCCCCCCGACTCCAAACTGTCCTACTTCTTCACTAAGATGCAGAACAGAAGATATTCCAAAATGAATGCCCTGTACTGAACTTGATAAAGGATAGTAATAAAAGAAACAAATACCTTGCAGAATATATACACACACAGGATATTTGTAACTTTGATGTTGCATGTAAATCACAACTTTTTTTTTAATCTCAGTTGGGTCTTTTAGTCACACATGAAAGTTGAAACTCAAGGAACCCACAGTGTTTGTGCAATAACGGTCCTGTGCTCTCATTGACAGTTGGCACAGTTTTTCACATATTCCTATATCGGAAAAGATTCGCACCATTTTTAGAGAAACCCTCACAACCACCACCTTTAACAGGATGCCTTGTTTTTCTTCAACTTCTGCCTCGTCCTTATTTGCTTGACGCAAGTTCCACCTTTGAAGTGGTTTTACTATCAAGGTCAAAGAAAACAAGCTAGTTGAAATCACTCAGCAGCTTTTCCCCTTACTCCGTGGTAACATATCAGAGATGGATTACGAGAGAATCTCCCCACAAGGTCAGGGCAGAATCCTCTAGAATGAATTACTGTTCATCCCTCTTCCTGTGGTTGTTGCTCTCCCTCGCTGAGGATCCTGACCCCTGACTGAAGTTAATGGCCACCTGAGTCAGTTGATGGGGTCATGATTTGGTTGGAGAGCTTGTTGGAAGAGCCTCATTTAGCAGCCCAAGGTGAACCTGAATAAGGGTAGGTGCAGAAACCCAAAGTGGGCCATTGTCTCTCCCCACTCTTCAAATCCTACCAAACCTTTCAGTAATTCAACAGCCATTGTGTCGGAGAATAATGTAGCACGCAGCAGACATTCTGGCCCAGCTTATTCATGTCGAACATGGTCCCCACCGAGCGAGTCCCATTTCCTTGCTTATGGTCCATAGTCATAACTTCTCCTATGCATGTACTTATGCTTTTAGAGCATTGCAACTATCACTATCACTATCTGGTGGGGGGGGGGGTTGGTGGTGACTGAACAAAATCAAAGTAAGTTGCAGAGAGTTGTAAAACAGGATGCCTTGTTTTTCTTCAACTTCTGCCTCGTCCTTAGTGCCCATGGTCAGCTCCACCACAGGCACTAGCCTCTGCCATATACAGGACATCTTCAAGGAGCAGTGCCTCAGAAAGATAGCACCCATCATTAAGGACCCCCACCACCCAGAACATGCCCTCTTCTCATTGCTACCATCAAGGAGGAGGTACAGAAGCCTGAAGGTACACACTCTGTGATTCAGGAACAGCTTCTTCCCCTCTGCCACCCGATTTTCTCATTTTTCGTCTGGCAGCTCATTCCATATAATGCACTGCCTCTTCTGTGAAGAAATTGCTCCTCAGGTTCATTTTAAATCTTTCACTTCTCACTTAAAGCCTATGGATAAGGACATGGGTAGGTGGGGTTTAGAAGGATATGGGTCATGGCAGGATATGGGGGGTAGAAAAGATCCCACAGTAACAATTTGAAGGACAGAAAAAATTTCCCTCAATGTCCTAGACCAACATGTATTCCTTCATCAACAGCACAGAAGCAAATGATCAGATCAATATCAGAGTGGGAGCTTGCTGTGCACTGATTGGATGATCTGCTGAAGCATACACAAGATGCTGGAGCAACTCATCATCATTTTCGGCCTTCATCAGGACTGGAAAGGAAGCGGGAAGAAGGCAGAATAAGAAGATGGGGAGGAGGGGAAGGAGTACAAGCTGGCAGGTGATAGATGAAGTCAGGTGAGGGGGAGGTAGGTGGGTGGGGGAGGGGGAATGAAGTAAGAAGCTGGGAGGTGATAGGTGGAAAAGGTAAAGGGCTGAAGAAGAAGTGATCTGATAGGAGAGGAGAGTGGACCATGGGAGAAATGGAAGGCGGCGGGGCATTTGAGGGAGGCGATAGGCAGGTGAGGAAAAGAGGAGGAAAAGAGGAGTAAAAGAGGAGCCTGAACGAGGAATGAAAAAACAGAGAAGGTGGACGGGGGATAAATTACTGGAAATTTGAGAGAAATTACCTTTTAGTCGATGAACTTCAAGAATCTGCAGCATCTGTTGTGTTTTGGATAATCTGTTTCCTACATTATAATCATAACCACACTTAAAAGGTCCTTCAGTTCTAATAGCTGCCTTTTAAGTATTATGTCTTACTTTAATATTCCATTGAGTTAATCAGTGAGACTTTTCTCTCTTGAATGAAAAGGACCCAATGGGTATCGATTAATCCTGGCTGTACGGATAAGGTGGTTCGAGCACAGTGAGTTATTCCATTTGTATCTCCTTGTGCACACTTATTCATTCACAGGCTGTCATTATCACTGCCATACCCCATCCCTAATGAGCCTCTAGACTCAGTCATTCCAGAATCAAGAATTTTCATGTATCTGAAGTTGTATTTTGGCCAAACTAGATAATGCCAATAATTCTTCTGATTGCTAGTGCTAACTCTTGATTTATGGAATTACTTAAATTGGTGGGATTTGAACACCCTTTCGGATTCAATAATCTTTTCTTTTTCTTTTGCAAATCCAATAACCTGACGCCTCTCTAAAATGCAGAATATGTAATTGGTAATTTATTTGAGTAATTTATGTCTCTTGCCTTCAAACCTCTTGAATACTTTAAAGCTCCCCATATTAAATCAATACCTTCCAAGAAATGCTTTCTTATTTTGTTTATCACTTAACTCTGCGCTCTGTGAATATTGTTGTGATTTATGTCTGAGCCTAAAACAGATCAAGGGGAAAAGTAAAGAGGGGAAAAAGTCAAGGGGGGGAATAAACTCAGACATTTCTTGACATTGATGGGTCAGGTTTACCCCTATTTATCCATGATCCCTTAGGGGAAAACTTCAAACGTTTTATCTTCAGTTAGTTCCAAGTGTAAACATTGGTGTGGAGGTGATTCATAGAAATGATACTCAGGAAATGGAACTTGCCCTCTGTAGCTTCATGGAATGGGAAATGACTCAGATATTGGTAAGGCATTGGCTGGGGTAGTGGGAAGAGGAGGGTGTTAATCTTAATGTCCAGGACATCCACAGCAGCCTTCAAATACTTACTCCAGCTTTATATGAAGCAATTATAGACCTCATTCCCTGAGTAGAGGATGTCAAAGACACAAATAATCAGTAACTAAACTAAGAGCTGCGACTGAAGTGGCTTGAAATGAGATTTGAACACAGTCCCCATATTAGGATATAAATTCTGTTTCGGCTCCATATTTTAATTTTTTCCTTCAATTCACCATTCTCACCATCTTGTCCATTGCTTCTTGCTGGAAAGTCCCAATGGCAGTGGTTCTTTTCCAATGTCTCATCCTGGAGGTCATTATCCATGTGCATTTCTAAACAATAAGTGAGTTATCCAATGAGAGCCATCTTGTTTCTCTTCTCAAGAAGGTGTTTGCTTTATAAATCTTCATAACGTATCTTTAACATGGCCACATTTCACAACAAAGATCTTTTCTTTGACTTACTGATCACTCTGTACCTCTTTAAGATTTTCGAACAACATTGAAACTAAGATGATCACGTTCAGGCAGCTTTGATGTGGGAATTAAGGCCACAACAGAACAAAAGGCTGAGAAGAGGCTTGAATGCACTCTTGTAAGTCTGTGGCCCCTAGCTTAAGTAAGAAGAAAGAAGAGAGAAGCATTTCATATTAGCAAAAGGTTCAAGACATGCACAGAGTTTAAGTGCTTGTAAAACTGATGTAGTGGACATGTGAGAAAAATATTTTTGCTCAGATAATAGTTATGATCGGCAATTCAGTGTCTACCGGAATGGTGGAAACACAATGAACTGTTGTTTTAAAAAGGAAATTGGATAAGACAAGGGAAAATAATTTGAAGGAAATGAGGAAAGAGCTGGGGTAAAGGACAAATGCAGTTGTTCTGCTAAAGCCAATACAAACTCGAATAGCTCTTTTCTGTTTAGTTACAGCTCCGTGATTCCGTGTTTTCCAGTTTAAATGTGAACCAAAAGTCCTATTTCCTTTGCCAAAGATCAGCAAGGAGTTCACAGTAGCCAGGTTAACAACGACCCTCAAGCAGCCTCATTAAAGCAGCTTGTCTGCACCCGAGCAGCACACAAAATGCTGGAGGAATTCAACAACTCAGGCTGCTCCGAAGGAGGGGAATGAACAGTCAATGTTTCGGGCTCAGTCCCTTCGCCAGGACACGTCGGTCCGAAACGTGGACTGTTTATTCCCCTCCATCAATGCTGCCTCACCTGATGATTCCCTCCAGCATTTTATGTGTTGCTCTCCATTTCCAGCATCTGCAGAAACTCTTGCGTTTATCATCTGCACCCTATCACTTTTAGTATGACAGGTTAAATGACAGAAGTTGCTCCTTCTCACTGACGGCCTCTGCAAGTGTAGATCATAATGACATGACACCACACTTCATGGTTAACTGGTGCCATTTTCAACATTCACTGAATATATTAGATATAAAAATAGATGGAGGAAAGGATGTTAAAATTAATCATACTTCCTCTTAATTGATTCATCTAAAAAAAATGTACATATGGGTAGAATCCCTCGGTAGTTTAAGAATACACAGAGGATGGACACAACTAGATAGTAACACATGTCCAATGAATTTCAGTTCTCTCTTCCTCTCCCCAGTGGCCCAGAATTAGGGTATTATTTGGCTATTAGGGTTATCACTGTGTAAACAGCTTGTTTCAGTATATAGTGATTTAATTTCTGATGGCACAGAAGATACTGTAACAGAAAAAAAAATCTGACCAATTCTAATAATCCAGCACAACAGGATTATCAGTAGTGACCGTAGAGTTCTGTTCTAGTTTCCCCATTCTTTTGTGATGTCTTGGATGAGGAAGTGCAAGGGTGGGTTAGCGAGTCTGCAGATGACACCAAGTTTGGTAGAGTTGTGGATAGTGTGGAGGACTGTTGAAGGTTGCAGCAGTATGTTGACAGCATGCAGAGCTGGGCTGAGAAGTAGCAGATGGAGTTCAACATGGCAAGTGTGAAGTGATTCACTTTAGAAGGTTGAATTTAAAGGCAGAATATAGATTTAATGGCAGGATTGTTGGCAGTGTGGAGGATCAGAGGGATGTTGGGGTCCACGTCCATATAGATCCCTCAATATGCCAGGCAAGTTGATAGGGTAGTTAAGAAGGCATGTGATGTTTAGGCCTTCATTAGGCAGGGATTGAATTCAAAAGCTGTGAGGTAATGTTGCAGCACTATAAAACCCTGGTTAGTCCACACTTGGAATATTGTGCACAGTTCTGGTCACCTCATTATAGGAATGATGTGAAAGCTTTAGAGAAGGTACGGAGGAGATTTACCAGGACGCTGCCTGGGCTAGAAGGCATGGCTTATGCAGATCGGTCAAACGAGCTAGGGCTTTTCTCTATGGAGCGAAAGAAGATGAGTGGTTACTTGATAGAGTTATACAAGATCTTAAGAGGCATAGATTGAGTGGATAGCCAGAGACTTTTTCCCAGAGCAAAAATGGCTAGTACCTGGGGAGGGGCACAATTTTAAGGTGATTAGCAGAAAGCATAGAGGGGCGTCAGAGGTAACACAGAGTTGTGGGTGTGAGGAATGCACTTTCGGGGTAGTGGTAGAGGTAGATACATCAGAGGCTCTTAATAAACTCTTAGACCAAATAATGGAGGGCTATGTAGGAGGGAAGGGTTAGGTTGATCTTAGAGTAGGTAAAAAGACCAGTACAACATTGTGGTCCATAGTTGCCTGTACGATGCAGTGATGTTCTAAGTTCCAACTGGGATTTGGCAGAATTAGACCGGCAGATTTTCCAGACTGTTTGGTAGTATTACCTATCAGTATCACAATGCACTTTTAATTCATTTCTTTTCAAAACATTACACTGTATTTTAATAATGCTTCCAGTGAACCCAGTGAGTTTACAGTGAGCTCAGGAAGCAGGGCTCTGGTGAATTGGAAAGGACTGCGAGAGTAGTGGTCCTAGGGAAAGGAAGTGCTTTAAACCTAACTTTGTGAGCCAAATGCCCAAGTATCGGGATTCCAGAATAATTGGATAACAAATTGTTGGAGTTTTACTGTAAATGGGTATTATTCAATGTGTTCTTTTTCCTCCTTGATCTACCGGGGCTCATTTTGAGATAGTTTGAAGGTGAAGTCTAGAACTCAACTGATCTCTGTGGCTGGAAAGCACTTGCTAAATGAGTCACTGGTGAGGCAAACATGAGAGATTATTTTTAGTCTGTATTCCAATTACAGTACTAGGAAATTCAGCACAAGGATAAGGGATCTGGAGACGGCACCTCAGTCCCTCTCCATTGTTCCTCTGCTGGACAGCTGTAGATAGACTTGGTGGAGTGGTTGGGGGATGTGGTTGGTAGCAGGAAAAAACAACAGATCCTTATCAGGCTAGACGGCAGAATCTGCCAAAGTAATCAGTCCGGTGCTTTCTCTGTGTCTATTGTCATTGTGAACCCTGCTCGCTTCCTTCCCTCAGGGATGCTGACCTGTTTAAATATAATAACTGGGCACGGGGAGTTTGGATTGAACTACTGTCCGTGCTCTCCCATCCCCATGGTTTTCTGCTTGGAAACAGAGTGGCCACTTTATTGGATATCTCCTGTACCTAATAAAGTGGCCACTAAGTGCATGTTCATGGTCTTCTGCTGCTGTAGCCCGTCCACTTCAATGCTCAATGTGTTCTATGTTCAGAGATGCTTTTCTGCGCATCATTGTTATTGCCATTCTCATCTGGCCTCTCTCATTAACAAGGCCTGTTGACCTATAGAACAGCAGTTCACTGGATTTTTTTTCCACACCAATCTCTGTAAAGTCTTGTTGTGTGTGCAAATCCCAGGAGATCCGCAGCTTCTGAGATGCTGTCTGGCACCAACAATCATTCCATGGTTAAAGTCACGAAGATCTCATTTCTTCTCCATTCTGGTATTTGGCCTGAACAACAACTGAATCTCTTGACCATGTCTGCATGCTTTCATGCATTGAGTTGATGCCACATGATTGGCTGATTAGATACATTATTTGCTTTAATGAGCAGGTGTACAGGTGTAACTAATAGTGTTGCCACTGAGTGTAGATATTTTTTTCTGAGAAGACCCACAGCCACAGCTCTCCTTATTTCTAAACATTTGAATAATAACAACTTGAGGGCATAAGAAATTGTTCCCTTAAGCCTGCCCCACCTCTTGTCTGATCCTGTGCTTAAGATCCATTTTTTTCTGCTTAATTTCTCAGATCCCGGATTTTGTCTGGCTCCAAAACTACCAGAACTTAGCTACTGAACATCCATAAGGGATTCTCAATGATTTATGAACACAAGAGATTTTGCAGATGCTGGAAGTCTAGAGTGATACAGACAAAATACTGGAGGAACTCAGCAGGTCTGGCAGCATCTGTGGCGGAGAATAAATATTCGGTATTTTGGGTTGGTGCTGATGAAGGGTCTCGGTCAAAAGCTTTTGACTGTTTATTCCCCTCGTTAAATGCTTCCTGGCCCGCTGAGCTCCTTTAGTTTTTTTGTGTGTGTTATTCGAAGATTTATGATGTCTCAAGATGCCAATGTATACCAGCTTCCTCATCTAGAGCACTGAGTCAGTGTTTAGTTATAACTTTGATGAGCAATATTCTCATTTTGGTTTGTGGGTTCAAGGTCCACTGTAAGGACTCAGTATAATTTTATGAACAATTTTGGAATTTCTCCATATCTCAGTTCCTCTTTACCCCTTCCTGATAAAGATTGAACAGTACAGCCCAGGAACAGGACCTCACCCCACCCGCCCCCCCCCCCAGTATCTGTGCCGAACATGAATTAAACTAAGCCTCTTCTGCCTCTACATTATCCATATCCCTCTATTCCTGAATATTCATATGCCTATTTAATGGATGCTTAATCATCACTATTGTACCTGTTTCCACTGCTTCTCCCGACAGCCAGTTCCAGGTGGCCCCTGCTCTGTAAAAGGAAGCTTCTCTCACACATCTCCTTTAAACTTTCCTCCCTCACCTTGACCTTGACTGCATGTCCTCGAGCACCTGCCCTTTCTACCCAGAGAGAAAGATTCTGTTTACCCTATCTCTGCCTCCCATAATTCATAATCTTCAGCCTTGTTCCAAATTCACCCTCCAGAAAAGCGATTTACTTTATCTGGGTATTAGCATGAATATCGATTTCTCCTTCTGGTAAAAAATATCTGCCACATTCTTCTATTCCCTATTCTGGTCTATTACTTCTTCTCACCTGCCCCCTGGGTCCCCTCCTCCTTCCCTCTCTCCTTTGGTCCACTCTCCTCTCCTATCAGTTTCCTTCCTCTCCAGCCCTTTAACTTTCCCACCCACCCAGCTTCACCTATCAATTTCTTGCTATCTTCCTTCCTGTCCTTTAATTCTGCCATTCCCCTCTTCATTTCCAGTCCCGAAGAAGGGTTTTAGCCTGAAATATCGACTGCTTGTTCATTTCCATAGATGCTGCCTGACCTGCTGAGTTCCTCCAGCATTTTGTGTGCGTTGCTCTGAATCTCCTTGTCCGGTCCAGGGTGCCTTCAGATCAAGGGACATAATGGAGAACTGTCATTGGTGTATGCCCCTTACTTAAAGGTGTGGTGTGAGCTTTTCGAGTGATGGGTTAAACTGGTAGCCTCAACTAAGATAAATCTTGCTAGAGATCAGTTGAGATACTTTCATTGTAATAACTCAAGTGAGCTGTATGCTCAGGTGAGTCATCATCCTGATGAGACCCTGTCTGATCTGCTTTGAATTAGTGTAAAAGATCCCATGAAGTGAATTTAAAACACTCAATTTGTCAGTAATTAGTCCAAGGGGAAAACATAATAGCTAACTTATTGATGTCCATGTCCTGGAGCTCAGCTAATAAACCATTCTGACTAGGCCTATCACATTTGTTCTACATATGCAACCCCACTTTCTTCACTGGACTTGCATCTCTGTCTATCCTAATTCTGGCAAAAGGTCACAGGTCTGAAATGTTGATTGTTTCTGTCTCCAAAGGTGCTGAGATTTTCTGTAATTTCCTCTTTTTGTTCCTTTTGGAGAGGAGATGGTCTCAGAGACCCTTCATGAACTAATGTCACAGGAGTGTGGAAGCAGAGGGAACAGCCAGGGATGGATGACCCCCATCACCCTCCCCAATAGCTATTAAGAATATTAAGAAGTCCACATATGTTTGCAGTGCCCTCTAAAAATGGTCAAGCTTACATTCTTGATTGGTATCATTATTGTTTTGCTGTTTGTGAGAGTACATAGCAAGGGAATTCACAGTCGCATCTCTTTCCCAACAGAGTAATTTTAAGTCTTTACACATCCTATTTCCACCCATGTTTGCAATGGTTATGTCACACCTACACTTGCTTGCTCTCACAGTTTGGCTATCTCTGCTGCAGCCGCTCCCCATTAAGTTCCTGATCTTGTTCTCCCGAAGGCACCCAACAAGGATCTATCAACATAGAGACTCTGCTGTATTCATAGATGCTACCCAAAATGAAAGTGTGCTGTAGCATAGGAACATGAGTTGGTCCAATGCGCCCTATCAGTGGTATGACTTACTGTGCAAATGTCATCAGTGGCTCAGTGTGTACTACCCCTATTTCTGAGTCAGAGACATTTGTGGGCTCAACCCTTACTCCAGAACTTGACTATACTATCAAATCTTACATACACTCAGTGGCCACTTTATCAGGAACAAATATCTAATCAGCCAATCACGTGGCAGCAACTCAATGCATAAAAGCATACAGACGTGGTCAAGAGGTTCAGCTGTTGTCCAGAACAAACATCATAATTGATATGAGATGTTATCTGAGTGACTTTACTTGTGGAAAGATTGCTGGTGGCAGTGGACTGGGGGCGGGAAAGGAGGTTTGAGTACCTCAAAAGCTGCTGATCTCCTAGAATTTTCACACACACAGTCAAGGCAGAGAATGGTGCAGAAAAAGAAAGAAAATCGACCACAGTTCTGTGGACAAAAATGCCTTGTTAATGAGAGAGGTCAGAGGAGAATGGCCAGACGGGTTCAAACTGGCAGGAAGGTGACAGTAACTCAAATCGCCACCCGTTGTAACTCTGGTGAGCAGAAGAACGTCTCTGGATGCACAACATGTTGAACCTTGAAGTGGGTGGGCTACAGCAGCAGAAGACCATGAACATACACTCAGTGGCCATTTTATTAGGTACCTCCTGTATCTAATAAAATGGCCTTTGAGTGTAGTTTTAACCACAAATGTCTTTAAGTTATTGAATTGAAGTTTCCACCTGCCATGGTGGGATTTTCTCTACCTCTCAATGGAACCTTTGAGCCTTTAGCTTGAGAACATAAGAGAAATCACAAAACAAAATATCGTCTTGGGTAAGTGACTCAGTTTCAATGATGGAACCATGGTGAGGGGATGGAGAATGCAACAATTAAATATCACCTAGCATGGTGAGAGAAGCCTGTTGGAATCTCGGCCTGATTTGGAGGGTGCAAGGGTCAGTGGGATACACATGGAAATCCAGGTTCAAGGGTCAGAAACTGAAGCAATGGCATGTCATATAACTGAGAAACATATTGGTTTGAAGGTAGCAAAACCAGATTAGAAAGAGAAAGATGCTTGTCATTCTGCTGAAGACTCATTCAGACCTTTCAAAGGCTTTACTTGAATAGAAAGGTAGGGGGACTGCTCTTGCAGAACCTTCTTGATGTGGTTGTCTCAAAAGGAGAAAAGCCCACAGCTCTGGAGGCTGTCTCACGTGTTGGTAGTGTGAATTCTTTGAATGTCACTATTGTGAAAATGAAAGGAAAGTCTGGTCTATTATAGACACATTTCTCTCAGTGTCACCTTCAGAGATGTCTGCTCCGAGTAAACGACCCATTGTGGTCTCATAATCAGGAACTGCTGCAGAGCTGCTGCTCGCCTAGTGTTGCTGGAAGATCAACTGAAACAATGGGCCTTTGCTCTCCTATTCTTCTGCTCATCTCCTGTGAGATTTATAGTCACGTTCTGGCCAGGAATGGTCTATCAAAGTTAATCCCAGTTCTCGGTTCAGTTTGCAGTTTTCAGTTTCTAAATAATTATTTGGAGGCCCACCAAGCCTGCACTGCCCAATTACACTCATGTGACTAACTGACCAACCTGTATGTCTTTGGTAAGTGGGAGGAAACCACAGCACCTGGAAGAAACCCATGCGGTCAAGGGGAGAGTTTACAAGCTCCACACAGAGAATCGCAGACTTGAACTTGGATAACTGACACCGTAATAGCACTAAGCTAACCACTATGATACCATGCCACCCAGATATATTGCTGCCCATATTCACCTATATATATTTTATGTGATTGTGTCTGTCATCTTGAACAGTTCAACAACTTCCCTTTAATTATCCACTAATTAACCTAAAGCTATGGGCTCAAGTTATTGTCTTTGTTGCTGAATAATTAGGTGCTTCCTATTTTCCAAGTACATGTCACTTGTGCTTCTCAGTTAAACATTCTCCAGTCTTCCTTGTTTCCCAGAAGACAACCGTGCACCAACCAGTCTCTTCCTCTAGCCTTCCGGCCCCGGCAACATCTGCACGCATCCCTCTTAGTATGGTCAAATCTTGACATGATACGCTGACAAAGTCCTAAATAGTGTTTGTCCTGTTCCACTATAAGGTAATTCCACCATGGATGGTCCCATGCCCGGCTGCAAAAGGAGGAGAGGTGGTCATGGGGCTAGCAATCCCATCCGGTAGAAGCCCAGAACTACAGAAACACCAACAGAAGCTCCAAAGGTTTAACCTCTGGGAGAGGAAGATACTGCAAGAAGATGTCCTACGCCTGGAGACAACTTGAAAGACTGGCCCAGGACAGAGGACTTCGGTGATCTACTATGGGTGGCCTATGCCTCAACAGGGGCATGGAGAGGACTAAATGGTTGATGCTTCCAGGCAAGACCCTTTATCAGGACTGGCAAGAAAGGTGGAAGAAGCCAGATTCAGAAGTTGGGGAGAGAAGAAGGAATCCAAGCTGGCAGGTGATAGGTGAAACCAGGTGAGGGGGAAGGTGGGAAGGAGAGAAGCTGGGAAGGGGTACGTGGAAGAGGTAAAGGGCTGAAGAAGGTGGAATCTGCTAGGAGAGGGCAGTGTGCTAAGGGAGAAAGGCAAGGAGGAGGGCACCAGAGAGAGTTGATGTGTGGATGAGGAGAAGAAAAGGGGAAAGAGGGGAGCCGGAATGGGGAATGGAAAATGACAGCGGGGAGGGGGAAGCAACTATCAACAATCAGAGAAATTGATGTTCGTGCTATCAGTTTGGAGACTACTCAGGTAGAATACAAGGTGTTTCTTCTCCAGTGAGAGTGGCACCATCATGACCATAGAAGAGACAAAGGACCAATATATTGAAATGGGAATGGGCAGTGAAATTAAAATGGATGGCCACTAGGAAATCCTATTGTGATGGAGAGAGAATTATGCCTCCAGCTATAATTCTTTGCAGAATCTCAGGACCCTTATTGCTCTTTGGTTGTCTTCAGCAGCAATCCACACTCTCAATTGGCTTCAGCTGGTTGCTTCTCCTTAATTAATTTGCTCTATTACTCTTATCCAGTTTTCTTTCTACATTAGGTGACCTTGAGCCTCGGACAATACACGTTAATGATAAATTGTTTCACAAACACCCCCGCTAATGCTCAAGCTGCAGGACTATCCCTTGGGTTCATCACCGAATTGACATTGTCCGACAAATAACAAAGTGAACAATATCCTTTATTCGTCAAATTCTTCGGGGCTGCTTCTAAGTCTCTTTGCGGTCGTGCTCCACCTTCTGCCTGGCAACCCACTATAAGACAGGTCATTTGTAACACAGGCCATTAAGATACAAAGCCACTTACTTTTCTTGAATCTAATCATCTGGCCACATGGCTGTGCCTTCTATTGCCAAGCATGTAGTCTCTGGAATTCCAATGTTTAATATCCCTCTCTACCTCTCCTTGCTTCTGCAATATTCTCCTTTGAATCTGCATCTTGAATCATTTGCTCTTATACTTTCCTACAAGTCTTGCCATAGGCTTTTGTTAAACAATGTTCCTGTATAGCTTCTTGGGATGTTCAATCATGTGAAAGACGCAATATGTTATTAACTACCCAAAAAAAGTATTGGTGTCACTCCCCCCTTCTTTCTGATGAATACTGTGCTGCTGGCTAGTTGATTTATAGGTGATTCGTGTTTTTAAGCAGAGTTGTGGTGTGGTGAGATAAAGGAAACAGGTGTCGAAGAGTTGGGGAAACAGGAAACAGCTGCCGAAATAGAATGCTGTCTAGGAACGGAACTGGTGCCCACGTTAGGCCTTGGAAAGTTGATACCATCATGGTTTCTCATTTTTTTATTGTGTACGTAAATCTACCCACTGGCAGGAAATATTGAATGGGGGGATGTACTTCATTTATAGACGCAGGAGCAGAATTAGGCCATTCCACCCATTGAACCTGCTCTGTGTTTCAATCATGGCTGACATTTTAACCCCATCTCCCAACGCCCTTAACTCCCTTACTAATGAAGAACCTACAAGTCTCTCACTTAAATACAGTGAATTACTTGGTCATGGGCACTAGCCTTCCCACCATCGAAGACATCCTCCAAACCAATGCCTCAAAAAGGGAGGAGGTACAGGAACCTGAAGGCAGACACTTGACGTTTTAGGAATAGCTTCTTCCCCTCTGTTACCAGATTTCTGAACAGACAATGAACCAGCCCGTGAACACTACCTCACTATTTGAGCTGTTTTTTCACTCCCCATTTAATTTTTATATATATTTTTCATTGTCATATTTTATATATTGAACTGTAAGCAGCCACCAAACAACTAATTTCATGACATATGCCAATGAGAAAAAAACCTGATTCTAATACTAATTCTGGTCTCCACCGCACTTTATGGCATTGCATTCTACAGATTCACCACCTTGTGGCTAAAGAAAATCGTCCTCGTCTTTGTTCTAAAGGGATATCACTTCATTCTGAAGCAGTGCCCCCGATCCCAAACTCCTCTACTAATGGAAGCATCTTCTCCACATCCGCACTGTCCAGGTCCTTCTGTATGCCATAAGGTTCATTGAAATGAAATCAACTTGCAGATGATTTTTGTGATAAATTGTAATTACGTTGCTGATATAATTGGAGGGAGGGAGGATTAGGAGAGTGTGGGGGGCGGTGTGGAGTTGGTAGAGAACACTTGCATTCACACCAGTAGAAGGCAGTAATTTTGTGGAGTTCCAAGATATAAAAGTTGATCTGTGTGTCTCTAATCGCCACTTCTCAAATTGGCTCCTTACTGATCAGTCATAAAGTCACCCAGTGTGGAAACAAACTCTTCAGCTCACTGAGTCTTCAGCAAAAACCTTCCCTCCAATTGAGTGCAATAAAGTTGGACTTCACCTAAACGCTAAAAAGACAGAGTACATGGCATTTAACTGTGACAAGGGTACTCTCAAGACTGTAGAGAATGATATCATTAAGAAAGTCTTTGACTACAAGTACCTCGGGTCAAGAATGATGAGTTCGGAGAAGGACAAAAGGCACTGGCATGGAGGGCTATGAACGACATGAAGGAAATCTGGAAGTCGAACCTGACCAGAGGGCTTAAAAAGAGGATTTTCACAGCAGTCATAGAGTCCATTCTCACGTACGGATGCGAGACGTGGACACTCACCAAGACTATGCGCAAGTCTTTAGATGGTTGCTATACACGAATGCTCTGGATGGCTCTTGATGTGAATTGGCAACAGCACATGACGAACGTCGAGCTCTATAACAACCCACCGATGCTCACCACTAAAATCGAGGTGAGAAGACTGGAACCAGCGGGGCACTGTCTACGCCACCCCGAGCTACCTGCCAGCCTAGTCATCATATGGGAGCCCAAGCACGGGAGGATGAACCCCGGGCACCCTCCCAAGACTGTGGTCAACACGCTCCTAGAAGGCAGCGGCGCGGCTAATGTAGATGAACTGAACACACTGATGAGGGAGAGGGAGAAGTGGAGAGTCTGTCATCGTGCCCGACGCCGGCCCCCTAGGCCTGAGTCGACATAGTAGTAGTACCATTGAACACATCTACCAGGGGAACTACACAAGAAAGCAGCATCCATCATCAAGGACCCCCACCATCTAGGCCATGCTCTCTTCTCACTGCTGCCATCCGGGAGGAGATACAGTACAAAAATCTAAGCTCCCCAACCACCAGGTTCCGGCACAGTTGTTACCCCTCATCCATCAGGCTGTATATAACTTCACTCACCTCAACTCTGACCTGGTTCCACAATCTATGGATTCACTTTCAAGAACTTTACAACTCATGTTACTTGTTTATTTATTATTATTATAATTCATTTTTTTTTGTATTCACAGTTTGTCTTCTTTTTCACATTGGCTTTTTGTTACGTTTGTGTATAGTTTTTCACTCAGCCATTTGTATTGCTTTGTTCCACTGTGAATGCCTGCAATAAAATGAATCTTGGGGAGTATATGGTGACATAGATGTACGCTGATAATACACTTATGTTGAACTTTAAGTCCACATTCACCATTAAGTGCCAATCAACACTAAGACTACTCCAATTCACCACATTCCTCGCAAATACCCTCACATTCTACCGTTTACCTACGTAGTCGGACACTGTGTGTCCGACAGAGTGATCAGCAGCACTGGGTCTCCACAGGGACTGTCTTGTCTCCTTTTCTGTTCACCATTTACACCTCGGACTTCAACTACTGCACAGAGTCTTGTCATCTTCAGAAGTTTTCAGATGACTCTGCCATAGTTGGGTGCATCAGCAAGGGAGATGAGGTTGAGTACAGGGCTACTATAGGAAACTTTGTCACATGGTGTGAGCAGAATTATCTGCAGCTTAATGTGAAAAAGACTAAGGAGCTGGTGGTAGACCTGAGGAGAGCTAAGGTACCGGTGACCCTGTTTCCATCCAGGGGGTCAGTGTGGACATGGTGGAGGATTACAAATACCTGGGGATACGAATTGACAATAAACTGGACTGGTCAAAGAACACTGAGGCTGTCTACAAGAAGGGTCAGAGCCATCTCTATTTCCTGAGGAGACTGAGACCCTTTAACATCTGCCGGACGATGCTGAGGATGTTCTACGAGTCTGTGGTGGCCAGTGCGATCACGTTTGCTGTTGTGTGCTGGGGCAGCAGGCTGAGGGTAGCAGACACCAACAGAATCAACAAACTCATTCGTAAGGCCAATGATGTTGTGGGGATGCAACTGGACTCTCTGACGGTGGTGTCTGAAAAGAGGATGCTGTCCAAGTTGCAGGCCATCTTGGACAATGTCTCCCATCCACTACATAATGGACTGGTTGGGCACAGGAGTACATTCAGCCAGAGACTCATTCCACTGAGATGCAACACAGAGCGTCATAGGAAGTCATTCCTGCCCGTGGCCATCAAACTTTACAACTCCTCCCTTGGAGGGTCAGACACCCTGAGCCAATAGGCTGGTCCTGGTCTTATTTCCTGGTATAATTTACATATTACTATTTAATTATTTATGGTGCAACTGCAATGAAAACCAATTTCCCCCGGGATCAATAAAGTGTGACTGTGACCATGGCTAGTAACGGGGACTCGCAGATGCAAATTAACCTACCGACCCACTTGTCCTTGAGATGTGAGAGGAAACCTGAGCACCCAGGTGAGATCCACATGGTCAGAGGTACAGAATGCCAACTCCACTCCGATAACACTGAAGGTCAGCATTGAATCTGGAGATCTGAATCATAGGGGCCTCCCTAACATCCATTGGGGTCACTTATCAGGAGCGCTGTGTACGCAAGGCCCTTAGTGTTATCAATGATCCCAGCATCCTCTCTGACTTTCTACCATCAGGCAGGAGACTCTGGTGCATAAAAACAAGAGTGGTCAGGATGGGAAACCGTTTCTTCCCTCAGGCCATTTGGCTTCTGAACGCCCTGCCACATCACATTCGAAGTGTCACCGGTTAATCTGTCATCTATCTGACAATATTTAAATTATGTACTTTACTTTGTCTATTTATGCGTAATTTTATCCTTTAAGTTATTATGTTGTTATGTGTACCATTGTGCTTTACATTTACACACTGGTCCAGAGGAACCTCATCTCATTTGATGGCCTACATATAAATAGTTAAATGACAATAAACTTGATTTGATCAGGGCTGTACTCTGAAATTTTGCCTTCCAGTTAATAAATACTGGCAGCTACCTGTTGCCTGACACCTGCTCATTAATACTGGCAGAACTGAAACAGGATTTTTTTTTCCCTGCTCTTCCTGACTTGAAAGAGCTGTTCTAATTGAGTGGGCAGCACTCTTGCCTCTCAGTCAGAAAACTGTGGGCTCAAATCCCAAGTGACATACAAGCTTTATCCTGTCTGTTCTTGGGAGTATATAGGATCCTGACACTATTTAAAGAATTGCAATAGACTGCCCTTCGCAACATTTAACCCTGAGCCAATCCCACTAAGCCAGATTAGCCTAGATATTCAATTGCAAAGATATTTATGTATTAAACAATTTGTTTGTATGACAAAGCAAAGTGACCATCATTTTACACTTAGTGGCCACTTTATTAGGTACACCTGTACACCTGTTTGTTACTAGAAATATTTAATCAGCCAATCAGTTAGCAGTAATTCAATGTATTAAAGCATGCAGACACAGTCCAAGAGGTTCTGTTCTTGTTCAGACCAAACATTAGAATGGGGAAGAAATGTGATCCAAGTGACTTCGACCATGGAATGATTTGAGTATTTTAGAAACTGATGATTTCCTGGGATTTGCACACACAACAATTTCTAGAGTTTACATAGAACGGTGCAAAAAAAAAATCGGAAAAACGTCCAGCAAGCAGCAGTTGTGTGCAAAAACACTTTGTCAGTGAGAGAGGTCGAAGGAGAATGGTTCAATCTGATGGGAAAGTGACAGTGACTCAAATACCCATGCGTTATAACAGTGGTGTACAGAAGAGCACGTCTGAGTGCGCAGGTTAAACCTTGTAGTGGATGGGCTACAGCAGCAGAAGCCCACAAACATACACACACTGGCCACTTTATTAGATACAGGAGGTACCTAATAAAGTGGCCACTGAGTATAGCTAGCCAATTGCAAAATTTCATACACTAAACAATTGGTTTGCATGCCAAGTCAAGTGATCATCATTTTACATCACTGGTTGAACTTTGGATTGTGGATTTCACAGTGCAAGGATAACAGTGGGAACTCAGCAGTGATATCAGTCATCATTACACTGCATAATGAATACAAGTGCAAGAGAAATCAGGGTGAGCAGGTAAGGATGGCAACAGTATTTTTATTGTTTGCTTGAGTGTGATACCATACAAATAAATGATGATCATATTGATGGTTCTCTCCACATAGAATAGTTAGATAGGATTTTGATCCATTTACAGGTCAATTATTAATGTTGGTACAGCTAGCCACTGCTACTGTGTGTATTGCAGTCGTGGAGGAGACCCAATGGCCTATTTCTCCACTGTGTCTGATGGCCTTCATTAAGATTACTATAATCATTCTGCAGACAAATGAAGTGACAGTATGCTTTAAGCAAGACTGACATCAAAACTGCATAACTTTAGAGATGAATGCAGAGAGGTTTTGCATATAATTTCCACCAGGGCAACAAGCCAATGAACTAGCAACATCCTTATTGATTGGCCAATCAGTCATGACCATAGCAACAAGCAGAAATCCTGCTGTGATAGGATATCTGATGGAAAATGAAGGATTGTTAGCTAGTTTCTGCCAATTTCCCTCCTGTGTACACAAAGCCACAGCAACTGATTAGCAGCTAGTGAGAACTTCATTGATGTTTCAGGATACTAATAATCCCACTTGACCAATAACACCCTCCCAGCATGTGAAAAAAACCTATAAAATGAGGCTGGGAGGAGATTAATTAACTAAATATGTTATTGTTTCACAAGGTGTGCATATGATTAAAATTCAATTATGAGTCTGTAATAAATAGATTTTACTTGTGGGTGTTCTATAGATTTTCTTTCAGTATAATGAGGGTATTTATTTTATTTGGATAAGAAGATCTCGATACTTTGACTGTAGCTACATTATGAAGGTTGTTTTGCAAAATTATAACTATAATCTTGTGACTCAGCCAGCTAGTCAACTTAGTTAATTTTTGTTTTTAAGAATTATTTTTCTTGCTCCAAGCCCTCCCTCAGCTGTTCTGCGTGGTGCACACTCTTGTTGAATTCTCAACTCTTTATTACCACTACCTGTCCGGCACCTTGAATCTGGCAATTTGGGACGCCAATCATCAGAGTGGCAGGAGGTGACGAGATTCCTGGTTGTGCATGCACCCAAGATCCTTGGGCTCTCCCACAGGGAATGTGTTGGAACCACACGCAGAAATCGACTGACTATCAGTAAATGACTAATTAGGGGAGGGGTCCAGTAAATATGTATAGGAGTGGGAGGGAGGTGTTCAGTAAATAGGAGCAATGGGAGATTGATGGAGATATACAGTAATGTTCTTCCTTACAGAGGTTAGGGTTGGTGAGTTGTGGGTATGCCTAGTTGGTGCCAGAAGAATGGCGACATTTGTACCCTGCCCAGCATAATCCTAGTTGATTTAATTTGATGCAATTTCACCATACGCTTTCAATGTACATGTAATAAATAAACCTAATCCTTTCTTTCTAAATACAATTCATCACATTCGTATATTGGCATTAATGGTACAAGACACTTTTCTATAGTGCATGGCATATGTTATGGCACTCACTACATTTATAAAATTAACCTTACATGTCTATAATACAAAACTTCCCTCTATGTTCATTTAATGACAGAACAGTTCAAAGGCCGTTACACAAATTCCAACTCCTCAGGGTTTAATGAATCAGAATCAGGTTAATATCACTGCGAAATGGCATGAAATATGTTGTTTTGTGGCAGCTGTACATTTCAATGCATAATAATAAAGATTAAATTACAATAAGAGATATATGTATATAAAATTGAATAAGTAGAGCAAAAAGAGTGAAAAAATACTGTTCTTGGGTACCTTGTCCATTCAGAAATATAGTAACAGAGGGGAGGAAGCTGTTCCTTAAACTTTGAGTGTGTCTCCTCCTTTGAGGAGAAGAGGGCATATCCAGCGTGATGAGGGTCCTTAATGGAGTGTGCCGTGTTTTCATGTGAGGCATCGCCTCTTGAACGTGTCCTGGATGCTTTGTACTGCCGGCTGTTTCCAACCGCTCCTTTGTAGAAGCTGCTTCAAAGCTGTCCACGGGAAGGTCATGACCCTGAAATGTCAGCTGTCCATTTCCTTCCAGAGATGCTGCCCGACCTGCTAAATTTTTTTGGCCTCCACAGACCTCTTTAGCAATGAATTCCAAAATGGTGGCATTCATCACTAAGGACCCTCACCACCCTCTCATTACTACCATCAGATGGGCACAGGAACTGGAGCCTGTAGACCCTCGCTCAACGTTTTAAGAACAGCTTCTTCCCCTCTGTCATCTGATTTCTCAATGGACAATGAACTAACAAACCCCACCCTCCCCACTATTTTTGCTCTATTTAATTGTGTATATTCTGTATATTTTACTATAATTTACAGTATGCTGTGTGTATTGCATTAAACTGCTGCTGCAAAACGACAAATTTCGGTACATACTGCATCTCAGTGATAATAAATCGGATTCCCCACCCTCCGGGTGAAGAAATTTCTTCTCAATTTAATAGTTATGGCTGTCCCGGTGAGTGGCTTTTCCTTCAACTGCCCATGGATTTCAAAAAAAAACAATCCTCTTGCAGTTCAAAACGAATAAGAAACTCCAAAAAAAAACCCCTTCAAACTACAATACACAAACTTAAGTATCAGAGCAAATAAAACTTCCATTTTTGCAAACTGAATTCTGGTCTTTTTCTTCTGGATTTCAACAATTGGGTCTTAAACTAAATTCTCCTATGATTTAAAGTAACAGTTACATGATCTTTAAGACACGGGAGCTTTCCTTCCTTTGGGCTGTAGTGTGAAGGCAGGGAGATGCTGAATATGGCAGGGAGCCGAATTGTAGATCGTCGGCAGTTCAGACGGACCCCACTCAGCGGGCCAAATTTTGGGACGATCAGTTAGTTTCCAATCTGCAACTTGGAGCGCTTTTACTAGCGGGAACTCGTGGAAATTACAGTAACTTCTCGTTGAGCCCCGCCCACAATACGTCTCCTGAATATATAAAAATATAGCTCTGTTAGTTCTTTAGAGTTGCTTAAAATCAAATTGGCTGTTGTTTGGAGGATGTGTCTGGGAGCCCTGCGCGCTTAGTTCTGTTCACCTCAGTGAGCGGACAGCATAAACACACCATGGCTGAGTTTGAAGGACTCCTAACCTGCCCTCACGCAACCTGCGGAGGGCTGAGTCTATCAACTCGCCTTGAATCCTGTCTCATACCTGATCTATCGCAGCTGGTGTCTGGACCTCACCTACCACACCAAATATTTCTTAGGCCGGAGTCCACAATATGATGCTTATCTCTCCGTCTATAATTGTGCTTAATCTCGTTTTGTTTTCTCTCTCACGCTCTCGTTCCCCAGTTAAATCCAGACAAGGGGAATGTATTTGTGGTTTGAACTGTCTGGTTCACTGGGTGTGATGGGCTGCATCATTAACGAGTCTGGAATCGACGCATCGAGAACCAACAGGTGAGCCGGATTAACGCTCACCACAAAACATTGAAAACAATCTGTCCCTTTTTAGTTAGACCCTGCGGGCCTCAGCATCGGGCAGGTTGCCAGGACGGAGGGCGGTAAACTTTGCAAAGGGGAGACAGTGGCAGGCGACAATTTAAGATCACTGACGGGACGAAAAACTAGCGTAACCAAAGGAATGACCGGCAGTTACTACTGCAGTTGCTGGAGTCCGGCCAACATCTATAATCGATCAGCCAATCAGGTAGTCATGCAGGACAGAAACAATCTCTTAAGCGCAACTGGTCACGTCGACCACGATTCCTACATTTCATGACATATGCAGGTAATATTAAACCAGATCTGATCTAAGACAGTCCCATTTGTCCCCATCTGCTCCATATCCCTCCTAATCATGTACCTTTCCAAATGCCTTTTAAATGTTTTAAAAATATCTACCTCTACCATTTAACCTGGTAGTTTATTCCACATATGATCCATCCCTCCCCACCCTTGAAAAACTTAACCCTCATGCTCCTACTACATCCCTCCCCTTTCACCTTAAACCTGTCCTCCCCTGTTCTTGATTGCCCAACCCTGGGTACACAGGAGTTGTTTTGTTATTGTTTTACATGGAAAGGCATGTCCTGCATACTATTCAGACACATCAGATTTTTACACAGTGCATTGAGGGAGAATGAGGTGAAATAATAACAGAGTGAGCAGCGACAGATAAAGTGCAGAACAGCAAACATGATAGGACTGGCCACCACAGACTCATAGAACACCCTCAGCATCACCCGGCAGATGTTAAAGGATCTTAGTCTCCTCAGGAAATAGAGACGGCGCTGGCCCTTCTTGTAGACAGCCTCAGAGTCCTTTGACCAGTCCAATTTATTGTCAATTCATATTCCCAGGTATTTGTAATCCACCACCATGTCCACACTGACCCCCTGGATGGAAACAGGGGTCACCTTAGCCCTCCTCAGGTCCACCACCAGCTCCTTAGCCTTTTTCACATTAAGCTGCAGATAATTCTGCTCACACCATGTGACAAAGTTTCCTACCATAGCCCTGTACTCAGCCTCATCTCCCTTGCTGATGCATCCATCTATGGCAGAGTCATCCGAAAACTTCTGAAGATGACAAGACTCTGTGCAGTGGTTGAAGTCCAAGGTGTAAATGGTGAAGAGAAAGGGAGACAAGACAGTCCCCTGTGGAGCCCCAGTGCTGCTGATCACTGTGTCGGACACACAGTGTTGCAAGCACACGTACTGTGGTCTGCCAGTCAGGTAATCAAGAATCCATGATACCAGGAAAGCATCCACCTGCATCGCTGTCAGCTTCTCCCCCAGCAGAGCAGGGCGGATGGTGTTGAACGCACTGGAGAAGTGAAGTTGTATGCTGAGGCAGCAGGCTGAGGGTAGCATACACCAACAGAATCAACAAACTCATTCGTAAGGCCAGTAATGTTGTGGGGATGGAACTGGACTCTCTGATGGTGGTGTCTGAAAAGAGGATGCTGTCCAAGTTGCAGGCCATCTTGGACAATGTCTCCCATCCACTACATAATGGACTGGTTGGGCACAGGAGTACATTCAGCCAGACTCATTCCACCGAGATGCAACACAGAGCGTCATAGGAAGTCATTCCTGCCTGTGGCCATCAAACTTTACAACTCCTCCCTTGGAGGGTCAGACACCCTGAGCCAATAGGCTGGTCCTAAACTTATTTCCTGGCACAATTTACATATTTACATATTACTATTTAACTATTATGGTTTCATTACTATTATTTATGGTGCAACTGTAATGAAAACCAATTTCCCCTGGGATCAATAAAGTATGACTATGACTATGACTGAACAGTAAGGTGAAAGAACATAACGAGTAGACTGTGAGGTCAAGAGTCTGTCTTATCATACTAGGGAGCCGTTCACTTGTCATATACCAGTGGGGTAGATGTTGGTACACGCTTTCAGGATCTGTTTTTCGAAACCTTTACTTTTCCTAGGTTACAGAGTCACACAGCGTGGAGGCAGACTATGCAGTGGACAATATCCATAACAAGCAATGGGCACCCATCAGCATTAATCCCATTTCCAGCATTTGTAGCATAGCTTACCATGCTTTGGCATTTCATGTGCTCATTTAAACACATCTTAAATGCTGTCAATGTCTCTATTTTCCATCACTCTTGCAGCCCGTCTATCCCAAATACACAGTACTTACTGCATGGAAAAGATCCCCTCTATAGACAATAGACAATAGGTGCAGCACCACCATTCACTGTGATCATGGCTGATCATCCACAATCAGTATCCTGTTCCTGCCTTCTCCCCATATCCCTTGACTCCGCTATCAGTAAGAGCTCTATCTAGCTCGTTCTTGAAAGCATCCAGAGAATTGACCTCCACTGCCTTCTGAGGCAGAGCATTCCATGGATCCACAATTCTCTGGGTGAAAAATTTTTAACTCAACTCCGTTCTAAATTGTCTACCCCTTGTTCTCAAACTGTGGCCTCTGGTTCTGGACTCCCCCAAAATCGGGAATATGTTTCCTGCCTCTAGCGTGTCCAATCTCTTAATAATCTTATATGTTTCAATCAGATCCCCTCTCATCCTTCCAAATTCCAGTGTATACAAGCCCAGTCTAACTCCCTTTTTCCCCTTAGTTTTTCTTTGAATGGGTTCCATGGTTTTCTATGTTTCATGGCTGTCTGTAGGAAGACAAATCTCAGGGTCTTACACTGCAGACATACTTTGATAATAAATGTGCTTCGAATCTTTGAAAATCTCTGTCCTCTTATTTATCTCTGATTTGAGGAAGAATTCCTGCAGGCTGTCCACCGAATACCTCTCATAACTCTATATACGTCAAACATGTCCAACGTTATCCTCCTTTGCTCAATGGAAAACTGATTTGGACTCTCAGCTGGAACACTTTATACGGGCTGCTAGGTCCGGGAGTAAAACAGCGCGGAAAGGGGCCATCAGTCCAACTGGTCTATGATGACCAAGAAATCATTTAAACTGGTCCCATTTGTATACATATGACCCACATCCCTTTAACCCTTTCCTTTCTACGTACCTGCCCTTAGGTCCTTTCGTCATTGAGTCATAGGCATACAGCATAGAAACAGCATAAAAACAGTATTCCTGGTGCAGCATCAACTGCATTAGGGAGGTCCAACTTAGACTGGGGGACCACTTTGTCGATCTGCTCCATTCACAACAGATTGGACTTCACGGTGACTAACCAGTTAAATCCCAATCCCCATTCCCATTCTGACTTACTGTTCCATGGCCTCCTCTGCTGCCACAGTGAGGACGCTCTCAGGTTGGGGGAGCTAAACCTCATATTCTGTCTGTGTAACCTCCAATCTGACAGCATGAATATTAATTTCTCTAACTTTGGGTAATTTCTCCCCCTCTTCTCTCCTTACCGTTCCCCATTCTGACTCCCTTCTTACCTCTTCTCTTCTTTTCACTTGCTATCTGGTATTCCTCCACCTGCCTTTCTCCCATGGTCCACTGTCCGATCTGATTCCTCCCTCTTCAGTCCTTTACCTTTGCCACCTGCCCCATCCCGGCTTCTTACTTCATCCTCCCCTCCCCAATCCACCCACATCCCCCTCACCTGGTCTCACCTCTCAACTGTCTGCTTATACTCCTCCCCTTCTCCTATCTTATTCTGCCCCTTCCTTTCCCGTCCTGATGAAGGGTCTTGGCCCAAAACATTAACCATTTATCCTCTCCATAGATAGTCATAGTCATAGTCATACTTTATTGATCCCGGGGGAAATTGGTTTTCGTTACAGTTGCACCATAAATAATAAATAGTAATAGAACCACAAATAGTTAAATAGTAATACGTAAATTATGCCAGTAAATTATGAAATAAGTCCAGGACCAGCCTATTGGCTCAGGGTGTCTGACCCTCCAAGGGAGGAGTTGTAAAGTTTGATGGCCACAGGCAGGAATGACTTCCTATGATGCTCTGTGTTGCATCTCGGTGAAATGAGTCTCTGGCTGAATGTACTCCTGTGCCCACCCAGTCCATTATGTAGTGGATGGGAGACATTGTCCAAGATGGCATGCAACTTAGACAGCATCCTCTTTTCAGACACCACCGTCAGAGAGTCCAGTTCCATCCCCACAACATCACTGGCCTTACGAATGAGTTTGTTGATTCTGTTGGTGTCTGCTACCCTCAGCCTGCTGCCCCAGCACATAACAGCAAATATGATAGCACTGGCCACCACAGACTCGTAGAACATCCTCAGCATCGTCCGGCAGATGCTAAAGGACCTCAGTCTCCTCAGGAAATAGAGATGGCTCTGACCCTTCTTGTAGACAGCCTCAGTGTTCTTTGACCAGTCCAGTTTATTGTCAATTCGTATCCCCAGGTATTTGTAATCCTCCACCATGTCCACACTGACCCCCTGGATGGAAACTGGGGTCACCGGTACCTTAGCTCTCCTCAGGTCTACCACCAGCTCCTTAGTCTTTTTCACATTAAGCTGCAGATAATTCTGCTCACACCATGTGATCATGTTTCCTACCGTAGCCCTGTACTCAGCCTCATCTCCCTTGCTGATGCATCCAACTATGGCAGAGTCATCCGAAAACTTCTTTTCACTCAATAACAGCAAAGCAAAGATTCAGAACTGCAGGAAGAATTGGACCAGCTCTCTCACTGATAGTCACATTTGTATCTGTGCACATTTGTCTGTGTCAATTCCGGCCTACCGTGTAGGTAAAGGGCAAAAGTCCGACACTTTCAATTGCAAAGATGAGCCTAAGCATTGTGGTTGTAGTTTAGAGTGGTGTGAAGGTCACCCTTGATTTGCTTCTTTATGAATAGCCATTGTACAGTCAACACTTCACCAGATACATGAAAACATTGCAGTCTTCACTGAGTGGAAGCAAAGTGAGGAAATATTTTCTGTATGGAGCATGCACTTTCTCCCGGTGACTAGTGAGGGTTTATCCCAAGCGCTCCTGACTCCTTCCAAAGGTATCTGCGTGAATTGGTCCCAAGAATGTAGATGAGTGGTCGGATCCAGAGAGAATTTATAGGAAATGGGGAGAATAAGAAATGGAATTAGCTTGACGGCTGGCATGGACATGGAGGTTGGTAGGTTCTTGATTGGTAAGGGTGTCAAAGCTTATGGGAAGAAGGAAGGAGAATGACGTTGAGCGGGATAGTAAATCAGCCACGATGAAATGGTTTTGCAGACTTGATGGGCAGAATGGCTGAGCTCTGCTACTCTGTGTTATGGACGGCTTAACAAACTACTTCTGTGCTAAGCAACTATGGTCAATGGGTTCCTATAAATTGCACACACACAAACACTGTTCTCTTCCATGTTCCAAGGATGTAGGAGCTGATAGGTTAATTGACTTACTGCACATTGCTTCCAGTGTGTACGAGAGTGGTAGAATCTATGTGAAGTTGATGAGATTTTGGGGAGAATCGATTATAGCAAATATTAATGTGAGGATTTGATTGCTCTGTGAGCCACATAGACCTGATGGACTGAAATGGCACGCCTCTGTGTTGTAAGGGAAAGTGGATATGACTGGTAGGCGCTTTAATTCAAATAGTTTGGTGACCTATTCAGTTTTGTAAATACTGTCAGGAGTTGATGATTGTCCAGCCTACAAGTCATCACGAGGGAGCTAGCCAGCTTTGGCCAACTTCCCAGTTTTATAGGAATCAGAATTCAGATGAAGCCAGAAACCAGTTTCATAGCAACATAAGAACTGGCCATTTGCTGCATTGGGCCTGTGCCACCATTCAATATAATCATAGTGGCCCTCTTCCCCTCTCTCTTGCCTGTTTCCTATAATGCCTGACTCCCCTGTAGGCCAATACCAATGGAAAACTCAACAAATGTCCATGTATCACAAAAGTTTTATTTTATTTTCATCACCTAACTTCTAGATGGGCTTATACAAAACTTAACGTAAACATAGAAAATTATTTTCAGTAACAATCAAAGGGCAGATAAATTGTGTTAATTTGTTTCATATTCAGGATATGGGCATTTCAAGAAGGCAGAAATTACCTCAGATTGAATGAAGTCTTTTGAAAAACAGTCCTGTAATATCATGTTCCCATTATTAGAAATAGTTATTAATTGTAATTTTATTTAATTAACTGAATTTAAACTCCCAATGATGGGATTTTGATCCATGAGATTGGTTGATCAATTCAGGGCCTCTGGATTGCTTGTGCTGTAAAATAATCACCATATCCTTTTAAACCTGTACAGAAATAAATCCTTAAATCAAACCAGCATAAATCAAAATAATTCTCTTCAGGTTGAGTTATTCAATCACCAATGATAGGCCACCACAACACTCTGAGCCTGCCATCGTAACGTCCTTTAAAGGGGATGTTGTCATGGTAACAGCCCCCACAGAATGCTTACATAAAGGTGACAATCAGTGATATGATTCTGCTGGCAATCTCATCCACCTGTATTAATTTTAGTGGGATTTAAAACATACAATTGAAGTAGTTCTGATTACCATGGTGACAGTGCCCACCAACAGGCAGATGTGCACTCAAAATTGCTGGAAAAGATTTATTTTAATAAATCACTGCTTATTAAGAGGAGGATGGTTAACAATAGGGAAAGGAACCTTGACACCTCTCGAGCAGTGACAGCTGGCAAACGTTATTCCTATGGTTACATTGCTCAAACAACACTCGGCAAAATTACCCACTGTGCCATCATTGCATTTCAGGTTTCTTGTGCCAAGCGATGTGTGGTGTCATCTAATGCCAGCAAGTTCAAGGAGAAGGTGGACCAGATCTGCTCGTGTGGTGAACTGAAGGACGGAGGTTGAGCAGATGTGCACTCCTGTAGCTAATAAAGTGGCCACTGAGTGTATGTTCATGTTCTTCTGCTGTAGCCCATCCACTTCAAGGTTCAAAGTGTTGTGCAATTAGAGACGCTCTTCTGCACACCACTGTTTATATTGGTTTATTATTGTCACATGTATAGTGAAAACTTAGTTTTGCAGGCCATCCGGACAGATTACTTCAAAACGTTAAGTACATTGATGTGATACAAGGGAAGCACAACTGCAGAATGCAGAACATCGTGTTGGGGTTACAGTTCCAGAGGAAGTACAGTGTCCATAGACAGTAAAGTCCACAACAAGGTGAATTGTGAGGATGAAAGTTCATCCTTAACATACAAAAATGAGGACCAGGTGCTAACAGCGAGGGCTAGTTCCGTCTGTCAAATTAAGGCGTACTGAGTATAATAAAACATTGGAAGTCAGCTTACATATGGAAAAGTAACTACAACAGACAAACAGAGATACCACACTTCAAGTGTAAAAGCAGCACTCTTAGTTATAAGGTACAATATGTTTGTCCACATCCTTAAACTTGCACCTCAATATCTGACAGCTGGATCCAGTTGCTCTAACCCCAACACCAACACCGCTTCTTTCCTGCAACCAGCAAGATTTTGAACTGACCTCCGCAGCCCTGATCTTCCATCAGCAATGAAACATGGCAAACCAGCCCCTGGACTACCATCGACTTGACTCTGATTGTGCTTTTTTTTTTGCAATTATGTCATGCTTTGTTCCATCATTAGCTTTTCTTTGATTCTGTTCTAAAACGTGCAGCGGGAGGAGAAGATGGCAGCACCCCGCGCGTGCGCAGCTCTCCAGTGAAAAATGATATCGCATCTGTTAAATAGGGGCCGTGGACAATTCTGATTTGATGGAGAATGGACGTGAAGCACACAGGAACATCTGGAGAAATTTCTGAAACACCTGTTCGCTGCTGTCGTTACTGTGTGGTCGGGAATCTTTCGGAGGGTAGGCCTCAAAATCCCCGGCCTTGCCTGCTTTTGGCGACCGAGAAGGAGGTCGAATCGTTCGGCAGAGATGCTGCTCAGTACTCGGTGTCGGAGAGCTGATCAGAGCTCGAAGTTTTCAGATGACTCAGAGTCGGATTGTGGTCGGCATGGCAGGGAGAGTTTTTCTTCCTTCTCCCGTCTGCGTGAGATGTGGGACATTTGAGAAACTTTGAACTTTACTGTGCTCACGGACTTCTTCATCAAGTTATGGTATTGTTACACTGTTTGTAACTATATGTTATAATTATGTGGTTTTGTCAGTTTTTTCAGTCTTGGTCTGTCCTGTGTTTTGTGATATCACACCGGAGGAAATAATGTATCATTTCTTAATGCGTGCATTACTAAATGACAATAAAAGAGGACTGCGTGTCTTCATAATGATATTTCTTTGTTCTACTGTGAATGCCTGCAAGAAAACAAATCTCAGGATAGTATATGTGGTGACATAGTAGTGCAATCACTTGAGGTCAATACGATATTCTTCTAAGGAGTTGTCTATTGGTGAATGCTCAGGTAGCTATAAAGGCCAATCCAGGGCACATCAGCAGGCAAAATAAAAGCCTATTTTCTCCTTACAGCTCTGTACTTTTGGGATGCGATAACATTTGCTCAGTTTCCTGTTGATATTGGCCTACGAGGAAGTCGGAATCAGGCTGGAGAGAATCACTACAAGAAATGGTGGTGACATATATGTACTTTAAACTTTGAACTTTTGTCTTGTGTACTTTATGCTTAATTTATATTCTGTAAGTTGTCTGTACCTACATACATGTGATGCTGCTGCAAGCTAGTTTTTCATTGTGCCTATACCTCAACATACTTGAGCATAACTTAATTGACTTCATCTGGTTAGATCAGTGACCAAATATAGTGAGGTCAATTTAGTCACGTACATTCCAGGCTGAGATAGAGCTGTGCCATTGCACTGCAGCTAATCAATCTGTCCATCTATTTATGTTTGTACAGTACTGTGCAAAAGGGTTAGGCACATATACACAGCTAGGAAACTGAAGACTTTTGCACAGTACTGTAGTAATTTTATGTTTTGCACTGTACTGCTGCTGCAAAAGAACCAAGTTTTGTGACATGCAATATACGAGTGGTGATAAATCTGATTCTGATATGGGTCTTTATTGTGGACTGAGAGTGGGAAGGGGCAGGGAGAGGGGAATCACAGTTGGGAAAAGGGGAAAGGAGAGGGGAGGGAGCAGAGGCACAGACAGACATTCTGTAATGACCGATAAGCCAACTGGAATCAAAATGACCCTGCCTGGTGTTTCAAGGATGGGTGTGTCAGCACCTGCATCCTCCCCCAGCCCTGGCACTCCATCTTGGTCACTGACACCCCCCGTCCCCACCCCCGTCACTCTATCCTCACCATTCCCAACATCCGTTGCTCTCACCAGATTTTACAAACTTGGTCTCCGCTCCATGTTTCCATACATTGTACTGGGCAAAGTTATTTATTAACATTATTTACTTATTTGGAACTAGAGCACGGTAACAGGCCCTTCTAGGCCATAAGCCCCACACAACTCAATTGCCGTCGTTCCTACGTGACCAGTTAACCCATGTATCGTTGGAATACGGGAGGAAACTGGGGAATCCGGAGGAAACCCCAGCTGTCATGAGACTGTACAACCTCCTTGTAGATAGTGGTAGCATTGAACCCAGGTTACTGGCACTGTAATATGGTTATGCTGCTGTGTCTGTTGGTAATACTTGAGTGAGTGTTTGATTCCACATTGATCAATCTACTCTAGAACTTCACTGGTGCATGAAACTGTGGTGGGAAATAGTGCTAAACTGAAGATGTTCCCGTGGAGCTGAGCCATAGACCCTTCAACGAAATAACGTTAAGCCTGAGCACAATGTTTCAAGTGGATTAGCAAACTAGTGCAGAGGGCTTAAGAAAGGATAAAGTCCATGTAAACTCAGTGGTCACTTTATTAGGTACACATGTATTGCTCATTGATGCAAATATCTAATCATCCGATCATGTGGCAGCAACTCAATGCATAAAAGCATGCAGACATGGTCAAAAGGTTCAGTTGTTGTTCAGACCAAACATCAGAATGAGGAAGAAATCTGACCATGGAATGATTGTTGGTGCCAGACAGGGTGGTTTGAGTATGTCAGAAACTGCTGATCATCTGGGACTTTCATGCACAACAGTCTCGAGAGTTTACCAAGAGTGGTACGAGAATCAAAAGACATCTGGTGAGTAGCAGTTCTGTGGACAAAAACACTTTTTTTTAATGAGACTGGTCAGAGGAGAATGATCAGATTAGATCAGGAATGTGACAGTAACACAAATAATAACGCATCAGAACAGTGGTGCGCAGAAGAGCATCTCCGAACGCACAACGTATCAAAACATGAAGTGGACGGGCAGAAGCAGCAAACGACTGTGAACACACACTTGGCGGCCATTTTGTGGCCCATGATGTTCTCTCGACTCTGCGCTGAACTATGGGTCTAGGACTCTCTTAGCGGACTTCAGTTCAGAAACACTATTTGCTTGCGGTTACTGTTTGCACGATGTTTTCTTTTACATTGCCCATTGGGTGTTCGATGGTCTTTTTTGTGGGCTATTTTCTTCTTTTATTTTCTTATGGACAAAATGTGGTTTTTCTATTATCTGTACATTGGGTATTAGACAGTCTTTTTTTCATATGTATGGGGCTTGCTTTTGAGTTTCTTTGTTCTGTGGCTGCCTGTTAAGAGATGAATTTGAAAATTGTATGATGTATCCATACTTTAATAATAAATGTACTTTGAACTTTGAACTACTAAATGCAGGAAGTACCAAATAAAGTGGCCACAGAGTGTATGTTAAAAAGTGCAAACGTTCTGCACAATAGATGGTTCCAAGAATTGGGGTGGGGGGGGGGGTAACAAAGAAAATTTCCTTTCACGGTAACTATCTGCAATTTTGATAAGTTAGTTTCACCAGTGCATCAGGTCATGAAAGAGTTTTATGAAAAGGTTTCAAACTAAGTGAGAGGCTATGGATCTAAGGCATACAACATGTTAAAGATGGTTGTGAGATGTTAAGGACAGAGGACAAGATTGGGATAAATCGTGGGTAGTTTTAAATGAAAGAAAGATACTTGAAGTGAGGAACAATTTATGACAGTTAATGTGAGCTTTCTAGATGGCTCTAGGAGTCAATGGCAACACAGAATTACTCACTATCAGTGAGGTGAGTGAAATGTGAGAAAAGCTTGTAAAGATTTTGACCCAGACAAATTCAAAGCAAAACCACACTGTGAGGGGACCTCATAAAGATGTATATGAGATGCACGGTGGGTTAGAGACACTTAATCTTAACTATCACTTCAAGTTAACCACAGCTAAGAGAGGTGTCGAGTTCAGGAAACTCACTACACGACAGAACATGCTCTGCAAAGCTGTCTAGAGAACAAAGAAGAGGCCAAAAATTCCAAGGTAATTCAGGAAATAGCTTGGCTCCACGGTGGAAGATGGAGCAGGAAGGGATGGATGGGCAATATGGCCTCGTCTTGTTTGCATGCATGTGCGGGCAGTGCCCTGTAACATTGAGCAAGCTGGCTGAGCAGTGACTTTGGAACTCGTAAATAAACATGAATAAGTAGAGAGAGCTGAGCCTTTTGGAACTCACATGGGGCTGCCCCCTGAACAGTGGTGGACCCCCTTTTCGCTTCTATGCTTGCCCCTGCTTGTGGGAAAAATAAAAAAAACCTTTAGCCTATTCTGAGGCTGAGTAAAATGTGCAAGAAAGAATGATTCAGCTCATGACAACTGCCAGTCACAGCTTTCATTCACACATCCTCAATATATTAGTTCATAATTTTTATTAACAATGAAGGATGAAAGGCAGTAAGCTCACAACAGCCAAGCAACCTATTCCCAAAGAAACATTAAAAAGTTGAAAAGCTGCTTAAAAATAAATATGTTTTTCCCTTAGCAACTTCCTCTGATAAGGTAGTTTATAACATAGAATTTCTGAGAACAAAATACTTTGTCTTTATTGGGTTATTCAATCTAACTTCCTGTCTAGGGCAAGCGCTGTGGTGTCCACTCTATTCATGTAACCCACCGCCCCCCCACCGCACGTTTTCATTCCCTACTCAAACCTCCACCCTTAGGGAGAGCCCCTCTTGTCTACTAACTAAGGATTTGTGCATGATTTATGCCTGTGGCTATTCCACTGAACAGCGGCCAGCTCAATTCAGACACAACAAGCTGTTCCAGAAAATTCACACTGCATCCTGTGACTCACTGTTTATGGGAAGGGAGCAGGAAGGAAGGGGTTTACAAACAGAGTTTAATTGTGTATCCAGTCCCAGATCACTTGACACCTCTGCGCCAGGCCTGAACCTGCAGGTGTGACCGTTGAGCTCAGGTCCAAGAATGGCACACAGTTATGAATGTGTATGCATGCACATATGTGCACGCACACACTCACACAAACACTTGTGTGTGAACACAGACACGCACACACAAACACACATAAGCACATACACTGACTAAAACACCCGTACACACACACACACACACACACACACACACACACACACACACACACACACACACACACACATACACACACACACATACGTATGCATTGACAGATACAAACAACACACATTGACCAATACACCCACACATCCTCACACACCCACTTGAATGTGCACATGATACACACACAAATACATACACATATATACAGGCACACACATTGACAGACACCCCCACACACACACATATTGACAAGCATAAGCACATATATTGACAGACACCCCCACACACACACCCCCATGCACTTGTGCATACGCACACCAGCTTTCCCAGTCAAGTACCCCATTTCCAGGATGGGGTACTTCTACGTAGAATCTTTTAAAAATAATACTGTCTCAGGACGTGGCTCCACTGGCAATACCAACCTGTATTGTCGTTTCCCAGACGTACAGCCCAAAACGTTGTGCCGAACCACCTAAAAAGCAAGTCAAAAACACCCAAACACTAATCCCTCCTACCTACACCATGTCCATATCCCTCCATCTTCCTCACATCCGCATGCCTATCCAAACATCTCTTAAAAGCCTGTAATGTAATTGCCTCTACCCCCATAGCAGGCAGTGCATTCCAGGCATCCACTAGTCCCTGAATGAAAATTTTACCCTTCTCATTCCCTTTGAGCCTATCACCTCTCAGCTTCAATTCAAACCCTCTGGTATGAGGCAGTTCAACCCTGTGAAACAGATACTCTCTCTCCACTCTATCTGTGCCTCTCATAATGATGTAAACCTCTATCAGATCTCCCGTCAGCCTCTGACTCTCCAGAAAAAAACAACCCAAGTTTACCCAGCCTCTCATGATGGAAATAAACTTACTTTAAACTTGCCCATAAGAAAATGATGTAAAGCTGCCTTGAAGTTGGTGTAATGAACGTGACTCACAGTGGTATTGGAGAGAGAGAGAGATTTAGGATTTAGATGCAGCCATGGTGAAGAAGTGGCAACAGATCCCAAAGTCAGGACATTGTGAGACTTGGTGGGGAGTTTTATGTTTTTTTTCCCACATGCCTATTTCTCTGGTCTTTAACAAAATGCAAGAATATTTTCAGTACGTAAATCTGTATCTTTGCTTCTTAATGTGAGGCCTGAATTCTCAAACTTCATAGAAGAATGTAAACTGAACTTACTGGTGCAGTACAAAAGGTAAGCTATATTGTCAGGGTTTTATTTCCTGATGAAACATCAAGCAAAGCACTAGATCCTTTTTTTAAAAAAATCAAGGTCATTTTGCACTGTCATGTCTACAACAGCACAGCAAACAACAGAGGGTCTTCTAGCTAATATTAGTCATAAAAACAATTCACCTGATTATTATTAAGCTGCGATATTGTTGTGTGACAATTGGCTGCTGCATTTCCTGTGTTGTAATAGTGGAGTCACTCCACTGACGTAAAATACCTAGGGGCATTTTCAGATTGTGAAAGGGGCCAGAGGAATGCATGCCTTTGTTTCAATGCTCATACAAGATGTCTCAGGAAATCATTAATCTTCAAGGATCGATGCCTCAAAAAGGAGGTGTCCATCACTAAGGACCCCCACCACTCAGGACACCCCCTCTCCTCATTGGTACTGTCAGGAAGGAGGTACAGAAGCCTGAAGGCACGCAGTGATTCAGGAACAGCTTCTTTCCCTCTGCCATCCAATTTCTGAATGGACATTGAACCTAGAACACTACCTCACTGCTTTTTTATTTCTATGTTTTTGCATTACTTATTTAATTTAACTACTACTACACACACACACACACCCACCCACACATATATAGACACATACATATATACATATAAAAAATGTTGTTCGTCCATCATTGACGTCGATGAGGACCTCGACACCATTATGATGGTGTCGAGACTAGCACGTGATTTGGATTTAAGTGAGGGAGAGTTGCACAGCATCAGCCTCACTCTCTCTTTCCAAATCCCATCTGGATCCAGTGGCAAGACAGAGTCGAGACAGCTGGAGATGGGAGTAGGCGCAGTGGATGACCAGGACATCTTCTGTGTCTTGTCGTGCTCTACGTGTTCCACGACGCTTGCAGAGACCGCCTTCTTGACCGTCGGACTTTCCATTGGTCTCGTCCGCTCAATCCGCCGGAGTCTGTCTTCACATGCTGGGATAGACAACTCCCTATCTCACCGAGGGTTTGAGACCCGTCGGCTACCCTCACCTGGTTTAGCCGGCTTGTCGAAGCCGTCGCCCGGGGTGTGGCCGCTGACGCATGCAAACAGCTACGGGGAGCCACAGGTGAGAGCTGAGTGCCAGGTGGGGAGCAAAGGTGGACTAACCGCCCTGAAAGGGACGTGACATGTTCCCCCACCAGAGGTGCTACCCCTCCCTGACATCCACATATTAAAATACATATATATACGCTTACTGTAATTCAGTTTTTTTTATTATTATGCATTGCATTGAACTGCTGCTGCAAGGTTAACAAGTTTCATGACAGATGCTGGTGATGTTAAACCTGATTCTGATTCTGATTAAGGGCTCCCACCACTTGGACCATGCCCTCTTTTCATTGCTGCAATTAGGCAGGAGGTACAAGGGCCTGAGGAGACATATCTCAAGGGGCAACATCAGCCTTTTCCCCATTGCCATCAGGCTCTTGAACCAACCAGCAAAGTCCTAATACTACCTTGGCCTATTTTTTGATATATCTTACTCTCCTTCAATCTGCGCTAATGTTGTTATGTTTATTTTTGTTTATTTTGTCATGTAGGTTATGTATAATTTATGTTAATTTAAGTTTATGTTAATTTATATTAGTCATCTGTTATGTACGGTGCTGCTGCTAATTTTCATCACATTTATACCCAGGTATGTATTCCCTTGACAATAAACTTCCCGAACTTCACTGGTGATTTTCATTTGGCAGTGTTTTGTGATTTAGCGTGAGGTTCCACAGATCACTTGTTGCACAACGTGTCACTGATTCCTCACAGCTTCATTGCAGCCTAGTGATGACAGTGTGATCCCATTTGCATAGTCAAACCTTTAGTGTAATGATCCACTCGCCAGGGTTCTGACTGAGGGAAGATCAGCCGTGGGCCCCATGCAGATGGTGTCCCCCGTTCCAAATGCTTGCACAGAATCTCAACCTGAAACCTGTGACTGACATTTCTCCCTGAGCTTGGAGACAGCTGGAGAAAGGTCATGGTGTAGAGAGGATGAAAGGGTGCAAGGGATGAGCTTGTGTTGCGGGAAGGAGCACAATGAAATGAACTCATGAGGCAGACATGGGAGCTTTTTTAAGTGCTCAGCCATTTAAAATGTGACAGGGACTTCTGCCTTCATTAGGGGCAGGTTGTGAGTTCTAGACTGCTCACTCCAACTGGGTAAAAAAGAATCTAATTCTCTGCAGTTCTCCTGCTAATTTTTAAAATCTGAATTCCTCATTGCTAAGAATTCTGCTAAGGCTTTTTACAATTTATTGCACCTCAATTAATTATCCCCACAACCTCTTCCTTTCCAAACTCATTAATCACAGCTTAATTAATTTGTTTTATGTATTTAGAAGTACAGCACAGTAACAGGCTCTTCTGTCACAATGAGATGGTGCCACCCAATTACAGCCATGTAGCCAATTACCTACTAACTCATACATCTTTGGAATGTGGGAGGAAACCAGAGCACCCAGAGGAAACCCTCACGGTCACAGGGAGAACGTACACACTCCTTAAGACATATCTCTTTTCATATCGAAGCATTTCCAGTCTGAAATATTGCAAACTTATTTTTAGCAAATTGAATGATTAAACGTTATTCAACATGAATGCGCGCAATTTGGTATTAGCACTCTGTCATCAGGGAAAGCGTTAGCAGGTTTAAGTGGGCTGTGGTTAGCAAGACAAATGAAGTTTAGCAATGTTAAAATAAGGGTAAAATAAAGTAGCATTAAAGAAAATCTGAAGCATTCTATAATTGCATCAGGAGTGAGAGGATAACTTGTGAGAGTGTGGGACCACTCTACAATAAAGGGGGGAAAAATTTGCTTGGAGGTGAATGATGTGGTTGAGGTTGTTAATGAGTACTTTACATCAGCATTTATCAAGGAGAAGGACATAGATGAGAGAGTTACCACTGCTGAGTGTATTAATGTTAGGGTATTTTGAAGGAAAGGAGGAGATAGTGTTGAACCTGTTAAAGAGCATATATATTATTTGGATAGACAAGGTCTGATTAGGAACAGTCAACATGGATTTGTGCGTGGAAGGTCATGTTTGACAAATCTTATTGAATTTTTTGATGAGGTTACTAGGAAAGTTGACGAGGGTAAAGCGGTGGATGTTGTCTATATGGACTTCAGTAAGGCCTTTGACAAGTTTCCACATGAAAGGTTAGTTAGGAAGGTTCAATCGTTAGGCATTAATATCGAAGTAGTAAAATGGATTCAGCAGTGGCTGGATGGGAGACGCCAGAGAGTAGTGGTGGCTAACTATTTGTCAGATTGGAGGTCGGTGACTAGCGGTATGCCTTAGGGATCTGTACTGGGTCCAATGTTGTTTGTCATATATATTAATGATCTGGATGATGGGGTGATAAATTGGATTAGTAAGTATGCAGATGATACTAAGATAGGTGGAGTTGTGGATAATGAAGTAGGTTTCAAGGCTTGCAGAGAGATTTAAACCAGTTAGAAGAGTGGGCTGAAAGATGGCAGATGGAGTTTAATGCTAATAAATGTGAGGTGCTACATTTTGGTAGGACTAATCAAAATAGGACATACGCGGTAAATGGTAGGGCATTGAAGAATGCAGTAGAACAGAGGGATCTAGGAATAATGGTGCATAGTTCCCTGAAGGTGGAATCTCATGTGGATGGGGTGGTGAAGAAAGCTTTTGGTATCCTGGCCTTTATAAATCAGAGCATTGAATATAGGAGTTGGGATGTAATGTTGAAATTGTACAAGGCATTGGTGAGGCCAAATTTGGAGTATTGTGTACAGTTCTGGTCACCGAATTATAGGAAAAATGTCAATAAAATTGAGAAAGTACAGAGGAGGTTTACTAAAATGTTGCCTGGGTTTCATCTCCTAAGTTACAGAGAAAGGTTGAACAAGTTAGGTCTTTATTCTTTGGAGCATAGAAGGTTGAGGGGGGCTTGATAGAGGTATTTAAGATTATGAGGGGGATAGAGTTGACGTGGATAGGCTTTTTCCATTGAGAGTGGGGGAGATTCGAACAAGAGGACATGAGTTGAGAGTTAAAGGGCAAAAGTTTAGGGGTAACATGAGAGGGAACTTCTTTACTCAGAGAGTGGTAGCTGTGTGGAACGAGCTTCCAGCAGAAGTAGTTGAGGCAGGTTCGATGTTGTCATTTAAAGTTAAATTGGACAGCTATATGGACAGGAAAGGAATGGAGAGTTATGGGCTGAGTGCAGGTCGGTGGGACTAGGTGAGAGTAAGAGTCCGGCACGGACTAGAAGGGCCGAGATGGCCTGTTTCTGTGCTGTAATTGTTATATGGCTATATGGTTATATAGATGGTTTTCCCAGTGTGTGTATTTAATACTTCAGTAATATTTGAGTAATATTGTAAATATATTATTTGATGAAGTATTCTTTGTTCATTACATAATTCATTACAGGCTATATGTAAGAAGTAAGTGAATGGCATACGTCATTACAGCACCACATCATGTGAGCACCTAACTAAAGGTAAACAAAGTCATGCTATCCTTGGTTCCCATGTTTTTCTTTCAATTAGTTTCATGTTCGCGAGTTACAAAGCATAATAGTGGCGACGAGTAAGTTTTAAAATGAACCCGAGATTACTACCTACCTGTTGAAGTACAGTGAGGTATTCCAGTTAAAAAAAACTCAAGACATTTATTTTTCTTTGGATGGGGAGACACTTGAGTTTAAAAAAAACACAGTGTGTGTTTCTTCAGAAGGAGAGAAAGATGGTCGAGTTAAAAAAAATGGCAGAAAATGGACAGAGCACGGGTTCATAAACAATAAGTACTGGATGATAGTAATAAATAAATAACAGCGGAAATGGCAGGCTACATCGGAAAGATAGATTCGTTTGATTGCACAACAGATAACTGGGTGATGTATACTGAATGAATAGAGCGGTATTTTGAACGAAATGAAATAGCCAATGAGAAGCGACTGCCAGTTTTGCTGATTAATCGGTGGAAAAGTATACAGTTCGCTTCGAAGTCTGACTGCTCCAACCAATCCAGCTGAAATTGGCTTTGCTGATATCTTGAATTTAATGCAGGAACATTTAGAATCAAAAGCATTGTTGATTGCGGAATGCTTTAGGTTTCATAAGAGGAATTAAAAGAAGGGGAGTGCATTTCAGCTTATGTGGGTGAATGGATGAGATTTTCCAAGCATTGTTACTTCAGTAATGGGCTGAATGATGTGCTGAGAGACGGTGTAGTTTGTGAAATCTTAAAAGAAAGCATTCAAAAAAGGCTCCTAACTGAAGCCCAACTCACATTTAAAAGAGCAGCTGAAACTGCTACATCAATGGAAACAGCAGACAGAGATGCAACTGAGTTTGCAGTCAGGAATGAATGTGAACAGGAACAACATTGCAAAGGCAAAACAAAAACCGGTCTGGCCGAACATATTGTGTTACTATTGTGGCAGGGGCTCACATATACCAGACCAAAGGTGAAACTTGCAGAAAATGCAACGAAGTAGGACACATACAAAGAGTGTGTCAGGCAGACAAAAATAAATGGACAAGTCAAAGAAAAAGATAGAACGTCAAGTTGCAGTTTCAAGAAGAACACTAATCTGCATGCTGTTGATGAAAAACTTGATAACTTGAGAGAGACACAGGATTTGGTGGCCTTGAGATTTACAAAGTGAAAACTAACAACAGACAAGCAATTTCGCTTACACCAGAAGTGAATGGCAAATTAATGAAAATGGAATTGGACACTGACTCGGCTGTTTCAGTCATTCCGCAAAATGAGTTTGAAAACCATTTCATAGAAACTGAAATGAAGCCTGCAGATATCCAGCTAAGAACTTATACTGGAGAAAAGATATCTCCTGTGTGAGTAACATTTGCAACAGTGAAATACAACACCAATAAACCATATTGTGTTTGTATAAAAGCAGAAGGGCCAGCATTGTGGGGCTGTGATTAGCTGAGACAACTACAATTCAATTGGAGATCTATCTACCATTTGCGTGCCACATCCCCAGCAAAAGTGTCAACTGAAATCAAATTAAGAAAGGTACTGGATGATGCCACAGCAATATTCAAGGATGGCATTGGAAAACTCGAACATATAAAGGGTAAAATAATGTTACATGAAAATACCACACTCAAGTTTTACAAATACTGTCTGGTTCCTTACACAGGTGATAAAGTAGCCAGTGAGCTGGATCGCATGGAGGCTGAAGGAATTCTTTCCATGGCTGAATGGAGCCCGAGGGCAATGCCAGTGGTCCTAGTAACCACGAAGGATGGGTTTGTCAGGTCACCATTAATCTAGTACTGAAAGTAGATCAATACCCTCTACCCAGGATAGAAGGTCTCTTTGCAGACCTGGAGTGAAATACTTCAGCAAAGTTGAATGAATTGAATTGAATGATCTTTATTGTCATTATACATAGGTACAATGAAAATCTGTCTGGCTTCCTCTCAGGCAATTAAGTAAAGTGGTAGATAAAAACAAGACAGTAATAGAAAAACAGTATTAAATAGATAAGTAGCAGAAAATAAGTCGCAGCAGCACCAGAGTATCACAGTAATGCACAAAGTGCCCTTAGTGCAAGTATTAGAGTCCTTGTGTGTGCATGTGTGTGCTCACGGTTTCAGTCATTGTTCTGTGGGAGTGGTGCGATGGAGACCACAGCTCTGGGATAGAATTAGCTGAGGCCTACCTATAGATGGAGATGGAAGGAGAGTCCAAAGTATTTCTCACCATAAACACCCACAAGGGGTTTTATCACTATAATAGGCTTATTTCTGGAGTAGCATCTGCACCTACAATCAGGTTGAAAGTAATGGACCAGGTGCTATAAGCTGCCCAGGAGCTCGGTGCTACCTGATGACATCATTGTCATCATTTTTATCCAAAATCTTAAGACAGTGTTAAAAAGATTAGAAGATTATGGGCTTAGAGCATCTCACAAGTGTGAATTCTTTAAACTAATCAAGATTTAGTGTGGTCACACCATTGATTAACAAGAATTACACAAGTGTGCTGAGAAAATTCAAGCAGTGGTGGATGCCCTGAGGTTAAAGGACTTGTCGCAGTTGTAGTCCTTTTGACAATTTGTCAATTAGTATGACAAGTTCCTGTCAAACCTGGCTACTGTGCTCCACCCGTTGAACTCATTACTACAGATCGGGAAGAAATGGATAAAGCAGTGTGAGACGGCTTTCCAAAATGCAAAGGAAATAGTGACGTCAGACACTGAACTCACACGTGATGATCTACATCATCCAGTGAAGCTTGCCTATGACGACTCGTCTTATGGAATTGAATTGAATTGAATTGATTTGATGTTATTACTTACATCCTTCATATAAATGAGTAAAAATCTTTACGTTATGTCTCTGTCTAAATGTGCAATGTGAAATATATAGTAATTTACAATAAGTGGTATGTATAAGAGGATAGTCAATATAACATAGAAATACAGCTTTGTCAGCATGAGTTAAGCAGTCTGATGGCCTGGTGGAAGAAGCTGTCCCGGAGCCTTTTGGTCCTGGCTTTTATGCTGTGGTAACGTTTCCCGGATGGTAGCAGCTGGAACAGTTTGCGGTTGGGGTGACTCAGGTCCCCAATGATCCTTTGGGCCCTTTTTACACACCTGTCTCTGAAAATGTCCTGAATAGTGGGAAGTTCACATCTACAGATGGGCTGGGCTGTCTGTACCACTCTCTGCAGAGTCCTGCGATTGATGGAAATACAGTTCCCATACCAGGCAGTGATGCAGACAGTCAGGATGCTCTCAATCGTGCCCCTCTAGAAAGTTCTTAGGATTTGGGGGCCCATACCAAACTTCTTCAACCATTTGAAGTGAAAGAGACGCTGTTTGCCTGTTTCACCATACAGCTGGTATGTACAGACCACGTGAGATCCTCAGTGATGTTTATGCCGAGAAACTTAAAGCTGTTCACCCTCTCAACCCCAGATCCATTGGGACTAGCCTGTCTCCAGTCCTCCTGTTGTCCATAAACAGCTCCTTTGTTTTTGCGGCATTGAGGGAGAGGTTGTTTTCCTGACTCCATTGTGTCAGGGTGATGACTTCTTCTCTGTAGGCTGCCTCTTTATTGTTTGAGATTAGGCCAATCAGTGTAGTGTCATCAGGAAATGTAATTAGCAGATTGGAGTTGTGGTCATGACATAGTCATGGGTAGACAGAGAGTAAAGGAGGGGGCTCAGGTACAGTCATGTCACATGTTATGAGCGATGGAAGTTAATGCCCCATACTCTTTGCATCAAGTTCCTTGACTGCTGTAAAGAACAATTACGCACAGATTGACCACGAGGATTTGAGTCTGACTTGGGGTGTAAAAAATTTCATCTGGTATTTGTATGGGAGAGAGTTTAACAGTAACCATCAACCACTAGTGTCCATTTCCAATCCACGGAAGGGTGCTCTATCAATAGCAGCAGCATGAATATAGAGGTGGGCTCTGTTTCTTGGAGGATACAATTATAAGATTGAATTCAAGAGGACAACTGATCATGGAAATGTTGATGGGACTGTTCCATTTACCCTTGGAAAAGGGAATGCCTGAAACATTTACAAAATGGCTGAGGATACACCTCTTGAGGTAGTCATAGTCATAGTCATACTTTATTGATCCCGGGGAAAATTGGTTTTCGTCACGGTTGCACCATAAATAATAAATAGTAATAGAACCATAAATAGTTAAATAGTAATATGTAAATTATGCCAGTAAATTATGAAATAAGTCCAGGACCAGCCTATTGGCTCAGGGTGTCTGACCCTCCAAGGGAGGAGTTGTAAAGTTTGATGGCCACAGGCAGGAATGACTTCCTATGATGCTCTGTGTTGCATCTCGGTGGAATGAGTCTCTGGCTGAATGTACTCCTGTGCCCAACCAGTACATTATGTAGTGGATGGGAGACATTGTCCAAGATGGCATGCAACTTAGACAGCATCCTCTTTTCAGACACCACCATCAGAGAGTCCAGTTCCATCCCCACAACATCACTGGCCTTACGAATGAGTTTGTTGATTCTGTTAGTGTCTGCTACCCTCAGCCTGCTGCCCCAGCACACAACAGCAAACATGATAACACTGGCCACCACAGACTTGTAGAACATCCTCAGCATCGTCCGGCAGATGTTAAAGGACCTCAGTCTTCTCAGGAAATAGAGACGGCTCTGACCCTTCTTGTAGACAGCCTCAGTGTTCTTTGACCAGTCCAGTTTATTGTCAATTCATATCCCCAGGTATTTGTAATCCTCTACCATGTCCACACTGACCCCCTGGATGGAAACAGGGGTCACCGGTAACTTAGCTCTCCTCAGGTCTACCACCAGCTCCTTATTCTTTTTCACATTAAGCTGCAGATAATTCTGCTCACACCATGTGACAAAGTTTCCTACCATAGCCCTGTACTCAGTATCATCTCCCTTGCTGATGCATCCAACTATGGCAGAGTCATCAGAAAACTTCTGAAGATGACAAGACTCTGTGCAGTAGTTGAAGTCTGAGGTGTAAATGGTGAAGAGAAAGGGAGACAAGGCAGTCCCCTGTGGAACCCCAGTGCTGCTGATCACTCTGTCGGACATGCAGTGTTGCAAGCACACGTTCTGTGGTCTGCCAGTCAGGTAATCAAGGATCCATATTCTTGATATCTTGGCGGGTATCGCTCCCCCAATATAAGAAGAATGGTATCCAGCAAGAAAGAACGACTCCATCAAACATCAGATGAGGGGCACCCTCTACATGATCGTACACCTACACCCGGCTGCCTAAAGTCAAGGAAGAGCTTCATGAACGGTGTTGTTCCATTACAGTCAACCCCGTCTGAAGCCCGCATCGTCTTGTGGAAAGACCAGCTTGCCAGTCTCAAACAACCCCCAACGATGGGAATTCCACCGGATGAAAGCCTTCCCCCAGGAGCTTATTGCAACTGGGCAACCTGGAAGTGCCTTAACAAACTTAGGACTGCTGTAGGTCGTTCAAAGTTGTCACTAAGCAAATGGGGATATACAACCAGCCTGACAACTTGTGAATGTGGAACTGAGCCACAAACTATGCAACATCCCTGCAATGCCCGTCGCTAGAGGAACACTGTACTGTTGCAGATCTTGCTGATTTCAACAACAAGAGGCAAAAATGTGTCCAGTTCTGTCTGGGCCATGTATAGACATGATAAGAAGAAGACCAGCGCCAGAATGAACTTTTCACTGATGGAGGTTGCTTTATGTGGGGATTGAGAGTTGTTGTACCATCCAAGCTGAGAGCTAAGATGTTGGAGGAGCTACATGCCGGTCATCTAGGTGTGGTCAAAATGAAAGCATTGTCTCAAAGCTTTGTCCGGTGGCACGGGATAGATTAGCAGATTGATCAGCTTGCCAGGCACCTTTCAGGTTGCCAACACATCCAGAAGATGCCAGGAGCAACACCTCTCCATCCTTGGGAATGGCCTGCATTGCCCTGGCAGAGGATTCATGTGGATTTTGCTGGACCATTCATGGCCACAAATTTCTTGGTAGGACTGGATGCAGCCACAAACTATATAATGTTTGTCATATACATTAATGATCTGGATGATGGGGTGGTAAATTGGATTAGTAAGTATGCAGATGATACTAAGATAGGTGGAGTTGTGGATAATGAAGTAGGTTTTCAAAGCTTGCAGAGAGATTTAGGCCAGTTAGAAGAGTGGGCTGAAAGATGGCAGATGGAGTTTAATGCTGATAAATGTGAGGTGCTACATTTTGGTAGGACTAATCAAAATAGGACATACATGGTAAATGGTAGGGCATTGAAGAATGCAGTAGAACAGAGGGATCTAGGAATAATGGTGCATAGTTCCCTGAAGGTGGAATCTCATGTGGATAGGGTGGTAAAGAAAGCTTTTGGTATGCTGGCCTTTATAAATCAGAGCATTGAATATAGGAGTTGGGATGTAATGTTGAAATTGTACAAGGCATTGGTAAGGCCAAATTTCAAATTTGGAGTATTGTGTACAGTTCTGGTCACCGAATTATAGGAAAGATGTCAACAAAATTGAGAAAGTACAGAGGAGATTTACAAAAATGTTGCCTGAGTTTCATCTCCTAAGTTACAGAGAAAGATTGAACAAGTTGGGTCTTTATTCCTTGCAGTGTAGAAGGTTGAGGGGGGACTTGATAGAGGCATTTAAAATTATGAGGGGGATTGATAGAGTTGATGTGGATAGACTTTTTCCATTGAGAGTGAGGGAGATTCAAACAAGAGAACATGAGTTGAGAGTTAAAGGACAAAAGTTTAGGGGTAACATGAGGGGGAACTTCTTTACTCAGAGAGTGGTAGCTGTGTGGAACGAGCTTCCAGCAGAAGTGGTTGAGGCAGGTTCGATGTTGTCGTTTAAAGTTAAATTGGACTGCTATATGGACAGGAAAGGAATGGAGGGTTATGGGCTGAGTGCAGGTCGGTGGGACTAGGTGAGAGTAAGAGTTCGGCACGGACTAGAAGGGCCGAGATGGCCTGTTTCTGTGCTGTAATTGTCATATGGTTATATGGTTAGAAGTGTTCCCAATAGCCTCCACTACAGCCTCGCACCCTGTTGATATGTTGAGAAGCCTTTTTTCAAAGACTAGTGTTTCAGAGCACTTAGTCAGTGACAATGGTCCACCGTTTGTTGTGGGACAGTTTCAGTCATTCCTCAGAATGAATGAAATTAGACATTTTACATTCGCACTGTACCACCTAGCTACAAATGGCTTTGTTCGGAGTCTAAAGAGTGCACTGCGAGCAACGTCAGCAGCACACATAACGCTGACACTGGATCAGAAGCTCACCAATGTCCTCCTTGCCTACCTCAATGCAACACACTCCACTACAGCTATGATGTTCCTGAGTCATCCTTGTGCTCACGCTAGGATCTCCTCAAACCCGATCTCAGAGGAGCAACAGCTGAGACAAATTGAGGGCTCCTCAAACTAGGAACTTTGATGTTTCACTCCCGGACAAGCAGTTCTGATGAGGGTTCACAGAGGTGATCAAAAGTGGGTACTTGGGAAAGATCAAGGACAGAACTGGATGACTCTCCTACACAGTGGAGATGACATCTGATGTCATCTGGAGACAACACATCGATCGGTTGTGGAGAGCAGAGTCAATAGTTGGAAGAAAGGTGTCCGGAGTTGCCATAACCACTTTCTGCAGTCCCAGAGACAACTCCTACAACCACCATGACAGAGGAGGTCCCAGAGTGTGAGCTTGTCTCTCCACAAGTCTCTTCTGCCAAGCAGAGTGACCTTTCTTTTCAGGAAAGACATTATCCCTCAAGGGTAAAAAATCCTCCACAGTGATTAAATCTTTTGGCCTAAATGGGACAACTTAAAATTTACTTTGCTTGTGTGTGTGTGTGTGTGTGTGTGTGTGTAAATGAGATGAGTAGAGAGCAATACATTACATATTTGAGTTCAGATACATTTTTATTGAATTCAAGCTTACAGCTAAGCAGGGAGGAGTGTGTGTATTTAATATTTCAGTAACATTTGAGTAATATTGTTCTTACATAGTTTGATTAAGCATTCTTTGCTTGTTTACATCATTCAATACAGATAAGAGGTATGTGAATGACAGACGTCATCACACCACCATATCATATGTGAGCACCTCATTATAGTAACATGAAGTAGATAGATTATCCCCGGCTCCTGTGCTTTCCTTTCAATTAATTTTATGTTTTGAAGTTACAAAGCATAGCGACCAGGGCCAGATGGGATATACCCTAGGGTATAGAGAAAGGCAGGTAAAGTGATTGCTGGGGGCTTGACCAATATCTATGTGTCCTCTCCAGCCACAGGCAAGGTCCTGGAGGACTGGCAGTTAGCTAATGTTGTTCCATTATTCAAGAAAAAAACCAGGGATAATCCAGGAAACGATAGACTGGTGAGTCTCATATCAGTGGTAGGGAAGTTATTGGTGTGAATTCTTAGGTATAGGATTTATAAGCATTTAAAAACCATGGCCTAATTAGGGAGAGCTTGCACGGCTTTGTGCAGGGCAAGTCATATCTTCCTAACTTGATCGACTTTTTGGCTAGGTGACGAGGGTGACTGATAAAGGTAGAGCTGTGGATGATGTCAATATGGATTTCAGTAAGGCATTTGACAAGGTCCTGCATGGGAGGCTCATCCAGAAGATGAAGATGCACAGGATCAATGGTGAATTGGCTATTTGGATTCAGACCTGGCTTATCCATAGAAGATGGGGTGATGGTTGAAGGGACTTATTCTAGCTGGAGGTCTGTGACATACAGTACACTGGGGCCTCTGCTGTTGGTGATGTATATTAATGATCTTGATGAAAATGTATGTTTGTAGAAGTGTGGGCTAGTAAGTTTGCAGATGATATGAAGATTGGTGGTGTTGCGGATAGAGTAGATGCCAGGCAAAGAACACAGTGGAATATAGTTCAATTGCAGATATGGGCAGAGAAATGGCAGATACAGTTTAACACAGCCAAATGTAATATGTTGCACCTTTGTAGGTCAAATGTAAAGAGACAGTACACTGTTAAAGGCAAGACCCTTAACAGTATTGATGAGCAGAGCCATCTTGAGGTTCAAGTTCGTCACTCTCTGAAAGTGTCGACACAGGTTGATCGGATGTTAAGAAGACTTATACATGCTTCCCTTTATTAGTCGAGGCATTGAGTTCAAAAGTCAGGAAGTTGTATTGCAGCTTTATAAAACTCTAGTTAGGCTGCATCTGAAGTATTGCATACAGTTTTGGTCACCCCATTATAGGAAGGATGTCGAGGCTTTGGAGAAGGTGCAGAAGGGGTTTGCCGTGATGCTTCCTGAATTAAGGGACATGTACTATCACGAGAGGCAGGATAAACCTGGGTTGTTTTCTCTGGAGCAACGGAGACTGAAATGGATATTGTGCAGGCATAAGGGATTAGTTTATTTGGCCATTTGAAGGTTCAGCACAACATTGTGGGTCGAAGGGCCTGTTCCTGGGCTGTACTGTTAATTGTTCTAGATTCTCTGTTGTATTTAATTAGGGATGTTCAAAAGGCTGGAATTACAAGGACGTAGATAACTTGTAGGACAGGAGATGAATGAAAAGATGGGGAATGGTGACGCCTCAGACTTGAAGCATCATTGGATTAGGACAAGGGTAGGTTAACATGTACTACTGTGGGGGAATAAATCATATTCCAAATCAGAAGAGCGCTGGCTGGGAATCAAGCTAGCAGACAATGACTCAACGAGACAAGTAGCAGCAAAGTATGTCATAGTTGAAGGCGATAGGCCTAAAGCTGAGGACGTCTCAGAACCCACCAGCTCATTAACCCTTTCTGAGGGTGTTTAGCAACACTTGGTTGAGGTGATTCATGGTAATTTCCATGATGCTCTTTGGTTAAGAATCTTGTGGTCACTGTTTCGGCATAAAAACATGGAGGTTAAATTTGTAGAGAAAGATCCCATGGCCAGGCAATGTGTATATTGGTAGGATGATGTTTGGGGAACGTATGTTGCCCAGAATTCTGGAGGATGTGGTGTGGGTGATGTGAGATATTGTCATTTGCTCAGTGCTACTAGGTCAAAGATTTCTCAACAATGATAGTGCAAAGCACTCGCAGTACGACCCATCCAACAACATGGTGGTGTCTCAATATTCCCTCTCCTGCAAAGCAGAATTCCTTCAGTATTACTTTAGTACTGCACCACTCCCTCAGTAGTGTCGAATATTACACCCCTCCCTCAGTACTAATATTACACCCCTCCCTCAGTACTAATATTACACCACTCCCTCAGTACTGTCTAATGTTACACCACTCCCTCAGTACTGTCTAATATTACACCGCTCTTCAGTACTATCTAATACCACACCACTCTTCAGTACTGTCCAATACTAAAACACTCCCTCAGTACTACTTCTTTAATGCTCCAGCACTAAAACCATTGTCTCCCGCACCATCACTGCCCTTATCAACTCTGGAGACCTTCCATCCTCAGCCGCTAAACTCATTATTCCCTCACCCCGTACCGCTCGGTTTTACCTCCTCCCCAAGATACACAAGCCTGACTGTCCCGGTAGACCCATAGTTTCTGCCTGCTCCTGTCCCACCGAACTTGTATCTGCCTACCTGGACCCCATTTTGTCATGCATAGTTCAGTCTCTCCCCACTTACACCCGGGATACATCCCATGCCTTCCACCTCTTCAATAACTTCCAGTTCCCCGGTCCCAATCGCTACATTTTCACTATGGATGTCCAATCTTTATACACCTCCATTCCCCATCAAGAAGGCCTCAAAGCCCTCTGCTACTTCCTGGATAATAGACCTCACCAGTTCCCCACCACCACTACCCTCCTCCGGTTGGCGGAACTGGTTCTCACACTTAATGACTTCTCTTTTGGCTCTTCCCATTTTCTTCAGACTAAGGGTGTAGCTATGGGAACTCGCATGGGCCCCAGCAATGCCTGCCTCTTCGTTGGTTATGTGGAACAGTCTGTGCTCCAAACCTATTCTGGTACTGCTCCCCAACTTTTCCTTCGCTACATTGATGACTACATTGGTGCTGCTTCCTGCACCCATGCTGAGCTCGTCAATTTCATCGACTTTACTTCAAACTTCCACCCAGCCCTCGAATTCACTTGTTCTATCTCGGACACTTCTCTCCCCTTTCTCGATCTCTTGGTCTCCATCTCTGGAGACAGGCTGTCCACTGACATCTTCTACAAGCCCACTGACTGTCATAACTACCTCAACTACACCTCTTCCCACACTGCTACATGCAAAAATGCCATTCCCTATTCCCAGTTCCTCCGTCTCTGCCGCATCTGCTCCCAGGATGAGGCTTTCCGTTCCAGGACATCTCAAATGTCCTCTTTCTTTAAGGATCATGGTTTCCCTTTTACCGTCATCAATGATGCTCTCACCCACACCTCCTCCATTTCCCGCACTTCGGCCCTCACCCCATCCTCCTGCAACCACAACAGGGACAGAGTTCCCCTTGTCCTTACCCACCACCCCACCACCCTCCGGATCCAGCACATTATCCTCCGCAACTTCCACCACCTTCAACAGGACCCCACCACTAAGCACGTCTTTCCCTCCCCACCCCTCTCCACTTTCCGCAGGGACTCCCTGGTCCACACGTCCCTCCCCACGGATCTCCCACCTGGCACTTATCCCTGTAAGCGTAAGTGCTACACCTGTCCCTACACCTCCTCTCTTGCCACCATTCAGGGTCCCAAACAGTCCTTCCAGGTGAGGCAACACTTCACTTGTGAGTCTGTTGGGGTCATAGACAATAGACAATAGGTGCAGGAGTAGGCCATTTGGCCCTTCGAGCCAGCACCGCCAATCACTGTGATCATGGCTGATCATCCACTATCAGTATCCAGTTCCTGCCTTATCCGACTATCATCTATTGCATCCGGTACTCCCGGTGCAGCCTCCCCTACATCAGTGAAACCCGACACAGATTGGGGGACCGCTTCGTCGAGCACCTCCACTCCGTCCGCCACAACAGACAGGATCTCCCAGTAGCCACCCACTTCAACTCTGCTTCCCACTCCCATTCAGATATGTCTATACATGGCCTCCTCTACTGCCATGATGAGACTAAACTCAGGTTGGAGGAGCAACACCTCATATACCGTCTAGGTAGTCTCCAGCCCCTTGGTATGAACATAGAATTCTCCAACTTCCGGTAACTCCCTCTCCCTCCCTTCCTCTATCACTATTTCACTCTACCCCCTCCCCCAGCTCCCTCATGGTTCCGCCTCCTTCTTCTACTACCCATTGTTTTCAGGGCTATGACATCGATGCTTCCCCTCCCCCCACCCCTTTATCTTTCAAATTACTGGTCTTTCAACTGAAGCTACAAGCATTCTTTAAGTCCTTCCCCATCTTTCGTTCTTCAGTCCTGACGAAGGGTTCCAGCCCGAAACGTCGACTCATCCCTTCTTTTTAGAGAGCAGCTTATTCCCCTCCGCTATCAGATTTCTGAACAATTACGAACCCATGAACTCTACTGCATGCCATTAGTCGCCTTTTACACCGTTTATTTATTTATGTAACTTATAATAATTTTTATTTCTGCTGCCACAAAATAACAAATTTCATGACATATGTCGTGTAATAATAAACCTGATTCTGGTTATTTTTCATTACGACTTTCTGACGCTGCGATTTCTTCCTCCTTCTTCCTATGATACTCTGAGCCATCCTTTGAATCACAGCAAAGCATCAGTCTTGATCTTCGTCCTCTGGTCTCCGGAGCTGTCCCTGACCTTCTGGGTCAGGGGTGGAGGGGTGGATGTAATGATCATTCAGTCTGCTTTGGCAGGAGTGGGAGGTGGAGTCCTGAATAGGGAAGATAAATTGGTCAGGAATTTTCAGAATTCCGCAGGACTAATTTTAGGACATCACTAAGCCAATCTGGACTTTAGCAAGTTTATTAAAGCCTGTGTGTGCCTGGTGTCTGACAGCCAGCGAGGGGCTAGACAGTAAATAGTTGTAGGGTACGAGCTTGAGGCTATTAATGGGCCAGTGTGTTTGACACCAGTAATCACAACAGAAACACTCACAGAGTCTGCCCGAGGTTTTCACAATCAGTATTAGTGTCGACCGGTATCAGTATTTTAACTTAATTACTTCCTAGCAGACTGTTGCATAATGTGGGGTCACAGAAGACATGTCATATTTTCCCTGACTTGGAAAGATACTGAATGATTACTTTGTTGTTGCTTGCTTTGAAATTAGTCACTGGGCACAGACAAGATTGAACCTTGGAGGTGAAGGAAATATTGATCACATTACTTGTCTCCACAGCATTTGGCTTTGCTTTGTTCTGCCATTTTAGTCCTTCAAGTAGATTATGGCCTGAGCTACTCTCTGTGGCCACTTTATTAGGTATACCTGTACACCTGCTTGTTAATGCAATTATCTAAAAAGATAATCATGTGGCAGCCACTACATTAAAGCATGGTTGAGAGGTTTAGTCATTTATCAGACTAAACATTGGAATGGGGAAGAAATGTAATCTAAGTCAGTGGTCCCCAACCTCTGGGCAAGTGAAATCGGCAGTCGCCTCTGATCTGGGCCGACATTTACGTGCCAGGCGGCACCCAATTAATTAGCTTGTTTATTTGGCTTTTTTCTTAAAGATGTGCTGGGTGCGACCCGGCTACCACTGCGCCACTGCATGCTTCAAGGCCCAGTATCGGTCCGCGGCCTGGAGGTCGGGGACCACTGATCTAAGTGACTGGAACACTCACAATGCGCTGGAGGAACTCAGCAGGTCAGTCAGCATCAGTTGAAAAGATTAGTCGACATTTCGGGCCGAAACCCTTCGTCAGGACTGAAGGAAGAACCTCCCTCATAGTTTCGCCTCCTTCTACTACTGCGCATTGTTCTCCTGCCAATCACCCCCCTGCTTCCCCTCCCCCACCCCTTTGTCTTTCACATTACTGTTTTTTTCAACTACCAGCATTCTTCAAACTCTCCCCAAAGTTCTTCCTTCAGTCCTGACGAAGGGTTTCGGCCCGAAACGTCGACTAATCTTTTCAACTGATGCTGACTGACCTGCTGAGTTCCTCCAGCGCATTGTGAGTGTTCCTTTGACAACAGCATCTGCAGATTATTTTGTGTTTATGATCTAAGTGACTGACCACGGAATGAATTGTTGGTGCCACACAGGGCTGTTTGAGTATCTCGGAAGCTGCTGATCTCCTGGGATTTTCACGCACAGCTCCGAGGCCTCGGTATGTCAGGGTTGACCACTGATGTTGTGTCCTAGCTGTCCAGATACGCAAGCCTGGGCAGCACGATATGGAGGGCAAACCGTGCCCATGTAGCAAGCTCCCCCTCTCCACACATCTGATGAATACAAAGGGGGCGGAGAGACCAATACAGTTTGGTATCATCAGCGTCACAGGAGTTGCCAGTCAGCTTTTAACTCAATGTAGGACTGCCTTAGGGACTTCAGCTCTGGATTCTTCCCATGGGGTTTACTCCTGAAGCCTGCTCCACAAGTGGGCATATCCACAAGGCAGTGGAGATCCGAGTTTTCTTTCTGCTGAATGAGCTGCCGACCACAGCTGAGAACCCCATCTGCCCAAAGTAACTGGTTGTAAGGCGCCAGTAACCTGCCTTTTCCCCTTCTCCCGTCAGTAGAAATGGTTCTGCTGAGCTTAGAAGCTAAGCTGAATGTGACGTACAGGAGCTGGACTTAGTTGTCAGAGGCTATATGAGGTGCACACCATTGGAAGAATTTAATAGATAGTGGGAACTTAACCCCATTACCATCCCCAGCTACAACAGCCTTAAGAAACAGTCCTGACGAAGGGTCTCGGCCTGAAACGTTGACTGTACCTCTTCCTAGAGTTGCTGCCTGGCCTGCTGCGTTCACCAGCAACTTTGATGTGTGTTGCTTGAATTTCCAGCATCTGCAGAATTCCTGTTGTTTAAGAAACCACAACATTATTATTATTATCAACAGTCTCTAGAGTTTACAGAGAATGTATGAAGCAAAAAGCAAAACAAAAACATCCATTGAGTGGTGGTGCAGTGGGCAAGAAATTGGCTTGTTAATGAGAGAGGTCAAAGGAGAGTGGTCAGACTGCTTCAAGCTAACAGGAACATAACAGTAACTCAAATATTCATGTGTTACAGCAGTGGTGTGCAGAAGAGATCACAGAATACACAACATATCAAACCTTCAAGTGAATGGGCTACAGCAGCTGAAGACTATGGGCATACACTTAGTGGCCACTTTATTAGGTAGGGGAGGTACTTAATAAAGTGGCCACACAATGTATATTTTAATTTTTCTCTACCTTGACCCTATGTCCTCATGGTCCTACAGTGCCTGTATTAGGGAGAACCCTTCGTGAAAATGAGACATCAGCCGATGTTAGCCCCTCACTTACAGATGCAAACGGTTTAACATCTCTTTTAGCCTGGGCATGAGCTTCCCCAGTTATACAAAATGAAGCTAAGGAAGTAGTACAAAAAGAGAGCAAAAATAGTGAGGTATTGTCCATGGGTTGGTTCATTTTCCATTCAGAAATTCAATAGGGCAGAAGAGAAGAAGCTGCTCGTAACATTGAGTGTGTGTCATCAGGCTCCTGTACCTCCAGCCTAATCAGAGGAGGGCATGCCCCAGGTCAGAGGTCCCCAACCTTTTTTGCACCGCAGACTGGTTCAATATTGACAATATTCTTGCGGACCGGGCGATGGTGGGGGGGGGGTGGGGAGCGGCGGTGGGGGTCTCCAAGTAGGGTTGCCAACTTTCTCGCTCCCAAATAAGGGACAAAAGTAGCAGTCAATTACGGGACACTTGTGTTTACCCTGGGAAAGACTACCATGACCACGAAGCCTTGCGCGGGCACCTGTGTGTGCAATGCGTGACGTGCGCATACATGACATGCGCATGTGTGTACGTGACGATTTTTTTTCTACAAATCAGTTTCGGCTTAATCTTCCTGATTCTGCTAAGTGAGACTACACTGTAGATACATTATTTCTACTTTATATAGGCTGTGTATTTATCATATCATTCCTGCTTTTACTATATGTTAGTGTTATTTTAGGTTTTATGTGTTAATTGGTATGATTTGGTAGGTTATTTCAAGTTCAACAGTGCGTGACAGGGAACGAGGAAAGGTGCAGCTGACTCATCGTTTCATGTCGCCAAATCATATCGTTTCCTTGCGGTCCGGTAGCACAGGCTCTGTGGCCCGGTACCAGTCCACGGCCCGTTGGTTGGGGACCGCTGCCCTAGGTGATGGGGGTCCATAATGATATATGCTGCTCTTCTGAGTCATGTCCTTGTTGTTGGGGAGGCCAGTGCCCATGATGGAGCTGGGTGAGTTTGCAATCCTTTGCAGAGACTAAAACTTCTTTTCTCTTAAATGTCCAAACTTCCCTTAAATGTTGAAATTGAACCGCATCATCACTTCTGATGGCAAGTTGTTCCACATTCTCACCACCCTCTGGGTGAAGAAGTTCCCCCTCATGTTTCCCTTAAATATTTAACCTTTCACCCTTACCCCATGACCTCTAGTTTTAGCCTCACCTAACCCTATCTACACCATTCATAATCTTAGATACCTCTATCAAGTCTCCCTTTATTCTCCTACACTCCAGGAAATAAAGCCTTTCCCCATAACTCAGGTCCTCAAGTCTCAGCAACATCCTTGTAAATTTTATTTGGGGATATAGCATGGAGCAGGCCCTTCTGGCCCAAAGAGACCTGCATCCAGGAGCCCACCTACTTAACACTTGCCTATCTCTGTACTCTTTCAGTCTTATTGATATCATTCCCATAGTAGGTGACCAGAACTGCACACAATACTCAAAATTAGGCCTCACCTTCATTTTATAACATTTCAACATAACATCCCAATTACTGTAGTTAATACTCTGATTTATGAAGGGCATTGTGCTTAAAAAAAGCTGAAAACAGCAAGAATCCATAGCAGCAAGCTAGTCACAGACTGAACATAGCTCAGTAATCTGTAAATGATGCAGCTAACCTCAGAGGTCAGATGGACTGTGACCTTCTTGTGAAGCGCACAACGGTAGGTATACAAGTCACAACCAAACTGAACCATTCACATTTCCATCTCCACAATACCTTTTGCAGAAAAGTGCTCACTCCTGGGCCCTGGGCTCTGCAAAGAAAGCGATGCTGCAGAGTCATTGCTATAATCTGCATAGAACCAGGATGGGTGAGAAAAAAAAGAATCAAGAGTTGTGTTTAAAAATGAGCATTTCTTTTCACCACATTTCAAGATAAGCAATGGTTGACATCTTTCTTTGTTTTCCTGGAACTTTGCAAATTATGGGTACTTGGTGCTTTCAAAAAAATTATTAACGTAGAGGGGAAAATCACAGGACCCATAATCTAGTTCTGAAGACAAGGAGACAATCTTCTCCAAGGATTATCATCTTGCTGTGGTGGAGATGTTCGTGAGTTCCTGAGATCTCGAGAGCAATGCTGGCTGGAGTTTAGCTCCTGGTAAGTTCACACCTGGCAGTAAGGTCAAGGGGCTTTTTCCAGGCAAAGAGCAGCCCAACTCAAGATCCCAACAGTGGAGGTAGAGGAAGATGATTACGCATCACAACAGCAGTGAAAGCGGAGGAAGGCTGTAGCAGGAAGGGTCGCAATCATCTTACCTTCCACGCCACTGGACCCTGATGTGGGTTTGTCAAGGTGACTGCCCGTGCATCAGCCTCCCCACATTAAACAAATTCACTCACAAGCATAATTCATTAAGAGAATAACCCCTTGGGAGAGCATCATACTCAGCTTGGGTGATCACACTACCACTCTGAAGACAAATGCATGCAAGCTGTTGAAGTCAGTGGCAGAAAACTCTTAATGCTTTGGCTGAGAAAGGAAATCAAATTGCGGAGCAAATGACTCCCCATCATTTGATATTACAACAGAGTTGAAAAGCTCATCAATTTTATTCCTTAGGGACAAGGGATTGAAGGATCCGGTAATCAGCTGGAAACCTACTGAAAGCCAAAAGAAAAAAAATGCAAAAGATCACCAGTAGGTCAGACAGTTGTACAAGGAGCCAAACAGAAATGCGGTTTCAGATCAATGACCTTTAATCTTTTTTTTGGTTTTGAAAACTCCAGAGTTTCTGCAGCCAACATTTCTTATCCTCTGGACTTCATAGAAGTACTTGAATCAGAAATGGTGAAAGATTTGAAAATGATATTGTTCCTTAAGAATGACACCCACATCTTTTTAGAAAGATAAGCTATAATCAATGGTTGATCAGTATTTCTTTCAAATTAATAAAATTTGAATGCTAAGTTATTGAATCCAGATAGCCTTTGACTATGTTGAAAAATAGTTCAAAAGTAATTGTCAAACTTGACAAGATTTATCAATATGATTGACTATGACTGCTTGAGTCTTCAAGGACTATAGGCTTACTCAAGTATCTGCCAAATTTGTCCCCTCCCTCTCTTCAAATAAAAGTCAAAGCAGTAAAGCTGGCCTTTTGTGTAAATAAAGAACCCCTTTGTTTTTTTCCGAGATCTGAGGAAATTCTGTTATCAAAGATAAACGGAGATTTCGAGCAGTTTCTTTCACAAAAGAACAGGTTGCCCGCCCCTTAGGATGTGGTGTTGCTGATTTATGATGTGGTTTAAATATTATTTTAAAAAAAACAAACCCAGATAGTTCCCACAGTGTCAGTCATCTTCTAGCTCCATCCTACTATGTCAGGTAAAGCTGCAGTGCAGGTCTTCTGTAGTATGTGTCATGCTTGCAAATAACTAAAACAGTGACGTTGCAAACAGAGTGCAGTAAAATGATCCAATTTGCATCAAATCAAAAACCACAATTAGGATTTAGTTTTGGAGTTTTTTAATTTTAGGAATGTGATTCTTATTCTTGGGATGAGGGGCTTGTTGTTTGAAAAGTCAGGAAGATTGACCCAAAGACACTGCTATTTAGAGCAATATTTCCATGGTTGAAATTACTTAACCATTGTATCACCTCTTCGTGAGAGAGAAAGACAGACAGAAAAAGAGAGCGATAGGTCTGAGGAAGTAATTATGAACTTTGGGCCTTGGAAGCTTAAAGGCATAGTATCATAAAATCATACCACATGAAAACAGGGCCTTCGGACCCAATTGTCCATACTGAACAAGAAACTAGTGTCTTGTCAGCTTTTGGCCCACATCCCTCTAATCTTTTCCTGATCCAAATACCTTAATATTGTTCATTTACCTGCTTCAACTGTCACCTCTGGCAGCTCAATCCTGACATACTGGAAGTCATCCTCTGGGTGAAAAAGTTGCCCCTTAGAAAACATAGAAAATAGGTGCAGGAGTAGGCCATTCAGCTCTTCGAGCCTGCACCACCATTTAGTATGATCATGGCTGATCATCCAACTCAGAACCCTGTACCAGCCTTCCCTCCATACCCCCTGATCCCTTTAGCCACAAGGGCCATATCTAACTCCCTCTTAAATATAGCCAATGAACTGGCCTCAACTGTTTCCTGTGGCAGAGAATTCCACAGATTCACCACTCTCTGTGTGAAGAAGTTTTTCCTAATCTCGGTCCTAAAAGGCTTCCCCTTTATCCTCATTCTGGACTTCCCCAACATCAGGAACAATCTTCCTGCATCTAGCCTGTCCAATCCCTTTAGGATTTTATATGTTTCTATAAGATCCCCCCTCAATCTTCTAAATTCCAACAAGTATAAGCCTAGTCAATCCAGTCTTTCATTATATGAAAGTCCTGCCATCCCAGGAATCAATCTGGTGAACCTTCTTTGTACTCCCTCTATGGCAAGGATGTCTTTCCTCAGATTAGGGGACCAAAACTGCACACAATACTCCAGGTGTGGTCTCACCAAGGCATTGTACAACTGCAGTAGTACCTCCCTGCTCCTGTACTCGAATCCTCTTGCTATGAATGCCAGCATACCATTCGCCTTTTTCACCGCCTGCTGTACCTGCATGCCCACTTTCAATGACTGGTGTATAATGACACCCAGGTTGTGTTGCACCTCCCCTTTTCCTAATTGGCCACCATTCAGATAATAATCTGTTTTCTTGTTTTTGCCACCAAAGTGGATAACCTCACATTTATCCACATTAAATTGCATCTGCCATGAATTTGCCCACTCACCTAACCTATCCAAGTCACCCTGCATCCTCTTAGCATTCTCCTCACAGCTAATATTGCCGCCCAGCTTCGTGTCATCTGCAAACTTGGAGATGTTGCATTTAATTCGCTTTTTAGTAAACCTCTCCCCTTTCCTCCTAAACTTATACCCTATTGAGTCCCTAATCCAAAGAAAAAGTCTGTGTCCTTATCTATTCCCATTTGATTTAATACACCTCTCTGAGCTCACCCCTCCTTCTCCTATAACCCAATGAAAAAAATCCAAACCTGCAGAAGGTCTTTCCATAATCCAGTCCCTCAAACATAGAAACATAGAAACACAGAAAATAGGTGCAGGAGTAGGCCATTCGGCCCTTCGAGCCTGCACCGCCATTCGGTATGATCATGGCTGATCATCCAACTCAGAACCCTGTACCACCCTTCCCTCCATACCCCTGATCCCCTTAGCCACAAGGGCCATATCTAACTCCCTCTTAAATATAGCCAATGATCTGGCCTCAACTGTTTCCTGTGGCAGAGAATTCCACAGATTCAGCATTCTCTGTGTGAAGAAGTTTTTCCTAATCTCGGTTCTAAAAGGCTTCCCCTTTGTCCTCAAACTGTGACCCCTTGTTCTGGACTTCCCCAACATCGGGAACAATCTTCCTGCATCTAGCCTGTCCAATCCCTTTAGGATTTTATACGTTTCAATCAGATCCCCCCTCAATCTTCTAAATTCCAACAAGTATAAGCCTAGTTCATCCAGTCTTTCATCATATGAAAGTCCTGCCATTCCAGGAATCAACCTGGTGAACTCAAGTCCTGGCAGCTTCCTTGTAAATCTGCTCCACACATTTTCCAGTTTAATGGCATTTTTCCTATAGCAGGGTCACCAAAGCTGAGCATGATTTTCCAAATACAGACTCTCTGCCATCTTGTATATAATTAACAGTGTTGGGCAATTCTGTTCTGGAATTCAAAAGAGACCAGAAGTGACAGAGATCAAATATGTCAAAGGTTACAGAACTGACAGAGATTATAAATAGAGAAAGGGAGCAAAATCAGGGACCAGGGACAAAATTACAGGGATGATGGGTGAAATGTTCATCTCTGCTACCAGTTACATCCAAATTCCATTGCCTAAATACACTTGGCCCCCACTTGGTTAGGTACTTCCTGTCCCTTATAAAGTGGTCACTGAACGCAAGTTCGAAGTCCTCTACTGCTGTAGCCCATCCACTTCAGGGTCCAATGTGCTGTGCGCCCTGCTGCACACCACTGTTGTGATTGAGTTACTGTCACCTTTCTGTCAGCTTGAATCGGTCTGGCCATTTTCCCCTGACCTCTCTCATTAACACAGAAACGCCGCTCACAGGGCTTTGTTTTTGTTTTTCACACCGTTCTCTCTAAACTCTAGATAATGTTGCATGTGAAAATCCCAGGAGATCAGCAGTTTCTGAGCTACTCAAACCTCCCAGTCTGGTACCAACAAGTGGTTAAAGTCACTTAGATCTCACTTCTTCTGATGTTTGGTCCGCACAGCATCTGAACCCCTTGACAATGTCAGCATGCTCTTATGCATTGAGTTTCTACCACATGACTGGATGATTAGAAATTTCCATTAACAAGCAGATATACTGGTGTACCTAATAAAGTGGCCACTGAGTATAGCTATCATCTGCCTTTGACAGATGCTGGAAGGTTTGCTTCATGATACTGGGCACATCTTGAGCTTGAAAAATAAAATACAACTCATTGTCAGGACGATAGTACAAGCATGACTTTCATTGCAGGGGAGACCAGAGGACAACGATCACAACAATCCACATTCGTAGACCAATACTAAAGCATCCCTGCATTTTTTAAAAGCTGATTGCGAAATTCTCTCTGATAAGTAAAGCAGAGTAAAACTCCTCCCTTCAGGACCTGCCTGAAGGTACAGAAGCAAAATGGAAGAGATTTAGAAAGCTTATCATTTATCGCTGAATCTTTTGGTTCATTATGGGCACACTTCCACTAGAAAAAGATTATTAGTGGCCATGAATTTTAATAAGGCCCTGCATTCCCATTTCGACCATTCTGGGAAAAACAGCAACAAGCAAATGAGAATAACTATGTGTAAAACTGTGAGATACCTCTCAAGTGAAACCAGACAGAGAGAGGGTTAGGTGTTAGTTACAGGTCAATAATGGTGTGAAATTTAGATGTTTAATACAGCAAAAGCAGGAAATCATTGTTCTAAACAGAAATGTTAATTCCGGTTATCTGTCCATAGATGCTTCTTCTATTTCAAGCATTTTCTGTTTTGGTTTCCTCAGTTCCAACATCTGTACTTCTTCTTTCGGTGTGACCTTTCTGTTCTTGTTGCTACATTATCTGACCTAGAAATGTAATTAAAATTCTTCTTTTTTCTTTGTTCATGGGACATGACAGTGAACGAAGAACATAGTACAGCATAGGAACAGGATCTCCAGCCTGTGATATCTGTACTGAACACAATGCCGAATTCAACTATATGCACAAAGGATTCTGGAGGAGCTGGAAATCCAGAGTAACACACATAAGAATGCTGGAACAATTCAGCAGGTTAGCAGCATCTATGGAGAAGAATAATCAGTCAATGTTTTGGGTCAAGACCCTTCATCAGGAACTAAATCTCTTCGGCCTATGCATGACCTGCATACCCTCCAGTCCCTGCATATTCATGTGTCTACTTAAAAGCCTCTTAAATGCAACTATTGTATTTGCTTCCACTACTACTTCTGGCAACCTGTTCCAAGCAACTAATCATGTCCGCATTTAAAAAACTTGCCTGCACCTCTCTCTTAAACTTTACCCCTTTCACTTTAAATGCATGTTCTCTGCTACTTGACATTTCTACCCTGGGAAGAAAAGATTCAGACTCTCTACCCTATTCATGTCTTGCATAATGTCACAAACTTCATTCAGATGCCCCCTCAACCTCCAATGCTCCATAGAAAGCAACTCGAGTTTGTCCAACTTCTTACATCTATACCATGCAGCATCATAGTAAACCTCTTCAGTACCCTTTCTAAAGCTTACACATCCTTGCTGTAATGGGGTGGCCACAACTACACTCAATTATGAGTTAATGGGCCACTGAATCCAGCATCTACAACCTTTGAGCTGTCTTCTTCTGAACCCTTGGCTTGTCCAGTGATGCCCTACTCCCCATACAAGACCCTGTCTCACATACACCAACACTGACAAAGCTCTTCTGGAATTGTCTCTCAATGTGAGTCTACTGAAAGGACTTGGCACCAATAAATGCTATTGATTGAATTCTCATTATCCACAGAGGATGCCATCCAGTGAATATTGATGGGACCATAACCTCATCAGCCCAAGCTGGACAAGCTTATGCCAAGGTTAGAGGACACATCTGAATTATATAGTATTTGCCAAGGCTGATGACTTTATACTGAGCATCCAAGTCCCATATATTGGAATATAGGACTCAGCTTATCAGTATAAAGTTACATTAATTGGCTAAGCAAGGCTAAGGGTGTTACCTGTTTTTGCATCAAGGCTGGAATACATATATGAGCACATATGAATCTAGAAGGCCTAGATAACCGTCGTCTAATCTTACAAAGCAACTGCAGCTAATTCAGAAACAATTGCTCCAAAGCAAAATACAGCCATGGTAATGCAGTGGTTAGAGTGGTGCTACTACAGCTTGGGACGTCAGAGTCCCAAGTTCAACTCCAATGCCGCCCGTACGGAGTTGGCATATCCTCCTCAAGTGCAGCAGATTCCTCTGGGTGCTCTGGTTTCTTCCCACAGTCCAAAGGCGTGGTGATTAGTGGGTTAATTGGTCATTGTAATTTGTCCTGTGATTAAGCTAGGGTTAAGCAGATTGGTTGCTGGCAGCATGTCTCATAGGGTCAGAAGGACCTGTTCCACAGACTATCTCTGAATAAGGAAATGAATACTGAGCAGCAGGTATAGAGAATAACGGGGATGACTTCTCAGCTCAATGTGACAGATTAGCGTTGTGTTCTATTGCAAGGACCTGAGACATTAACTTTGTTTTTTCCTGATCTACAACTGCCACCTCACCTCCTTGAACTACTGCAGCAATTTCTGCTTTACTTAAACAATATTACCCGCTGCATGCAAAAGGAGCCTGATCCGGGAAGAAAGTGGCATATCGATAGACAAGGAGGGAGCAGCAAGGTCAAGAGAAGAAGATTTGATTTGCATTTCTGAAAGAAGGAACAGCTTTGCATTTATGCAATATACCAAAATGCTTTCCAGTCAGTGATGCACTACTGAACTGAAGTCATTGCAGGGATGTAGTGAATGTGACAGCTCAGTTGTGCAGAAGCTTCTATAATTAGGAAATTGACATGGATATGATCATTTCCTTCTCAGCACCAATGATGGTCAGAAGAGATGGTGGGTAGAAATCCATTTTCCTCCTTTGAAGTGAGGCTTCTTGGGGCTTTTCACTGCTGTCCGGGCAGGCAGACAGACATTCACTGGGTTAGCTGGACTACAAGATGATAGGACAACTGCAAGAGGAATGGGAGAACTGAGTGAAATTGAGGGGTTTGCAGGTGTACCTGAGAAGAAGGGGAGTGTCGGATGACAGAAGAGGAAGTGACGGGTGGGGGAAGTAAGGGGTTCAAGTGAAGTGGATATAGGGGAAGGAACAATGACAATGGCAGAGGGACAGTTGTGGAGTGGGAATTTGGGATGGGGAGTGTGGAGTGGTGGAAGAGGGGTTGGAATTGAAGCAGAACATTGCGGAAGGTGGAATGAGGGTTAAGGGTGGGAGAGATTAAGGGAGAAAAAGGAACAGTCAGTATGCAGAAGACTCTCTGTAAACTGGGTGGTGAAAAATGTAGAGGGAAGTGGCAAAGAAGAGAAGAGAAGGGAGATTATGCTTCCTTCATCACGTGAAGGATACTGCAATACAAAAGACCTTCAGCTAGTGACCGTTGTCATAGCTTTAGCCTGTACTACAATCTGTGATGAGAGAGACAGCCCAGCACAGAGGACAGCACAGATCAGCCTCTGAATGAATTTCACGAATGCTCCTTCTCAATTCAACTTTGCTAAAGGTATTGAAAGAGATGTTTAACCCTTTCTACTACCCCCCCCCCCCCACCTTCCAGCAACTGACCCTCCCTTGTTCCCGTATGTCTGAAGGCAGGAGCATCACAGGGAGAAAATCTGGTGCAATTTGTAGTGGTCACAGGGAAAACTAGCAGTCATGTCAAAGGGTGCAAACAATGATAGTGTGCAGCCGAGACAGAAAAACGAGAGCAGAACATCGACGGTTAAATAATGAGCTCACTCTGTTTCAGAACCCGTTGCTGGGACTGCAGGCTAAGGTTAAAACGAGATAAAAGTTTCTCTTGTTGGTCAATGTTTTACTCATCTGAGAAGTAATGAAACCCTAGGTAGGTCTACTTTGTGGCCTGCCTTAGATAGATTTCATTTGTTTGTTAACCCTTTGTTACCAGAGCTCCAACTCAACTCTGAAAATTTTACTTCAGGCTTCGTGGCCTGTGGCTAGGCAGGGACATCTAGAATTGCTGTTACCAACTATTTTCAGAAGGGGCCTTGTTACTCATAGGAAAACCACAGCTAACAGAAAACTTTCTTTCAAAAAGAGAGAGCTGCATACTCTGGCCTTCAGTCTTGTTTCTTGCAGCTGCCTTTAGTTAACGATCATTCTCATTCCTCCCCATAATCTTCTCTGATTTTGTTGGTTCTACCTTCAGTGGCCATTTTATTAGGTACACCGGCACACCTGCTCATTAATGCAAATGTCTGATCAACCAATCATGTGGCAGCAACTTAATGTATAAAAGCATGCAAACATGGTCAAAAAGTTCAGTTGCTGTTCAAACCTACAATAAGAATGGGGAGGAAATGTGATCTAAGTGACTTCGACCATGGAATGATTGTTGGTGCCAGATGGGGTGGTCTGAGTATCCCAGAAACTGCTGATCTCCTGAGATTTTCACACACAACAGTCTCTAGAGTTCACAGAGAATGGTGAAAAAAGAAATACACATCCAGTGACCAACAGTTCTGTGGTTGAAAATGTCTTGTTAGAGAATGGCCAGACTAGTTCAAGCTGACAGGAAGGTGCCAGTAGCTCAAATAACCACATGTTATAACAGTGGTGTGCAGAAGCGCATCTCTGAAAGCACAACATATTGAACCTTGAAGTGGATGGGCTAGAGCAGGAGAAGACCACGAACGTACACTTAGTAACCATTACATAAGGTCAAGCAGATACCTAGTGAAGTGGCCACTGACTGTATCTACCTCTTGTCATAGCCTCTGATGCCTTGACTATATTGTACAGTAGCTTCAAAAGACAAGTCCAAGATGGCACTACTCAAGAAGAACTGAGAACGTACTCTGCATTTAGAGTCCCCATCTTTCAGATGAAATGTGGGGCTAAAGCCCCTTTCAGGCAGCACTTCCAGCTTTATTTCAAATATAGGATGCTACCGCAGATGTCCTAACCAATATTTATTATTCAATTAACACTGGTCTCAGTTTTCTAAGTCTGCTTATGATGAGCTGCCAGTGTACCTTCTCTGGTCTGAAATAATGGCAGCTTCTGTCCTCTGTGGCTACTGATCAGATCTAGCATGTTACCTGTTGCATGTTGACTTTTGTTCTGGGACGCAGCACGTTCTGGATATCAATGTTTCTCATGCATTCTTCTCCCTTGCACAGTGGTATATCTATGTCCAACCTATTAAGTACTGAAAGACCTAGACAGAGTGGACAATGGTTACATCTCAACACGCGGGACAGAAGCAAGGTTGCATTGTGTATTCCACGGATCGGCAAATACCGGCCGGTTTAGTGAGCAGAGCGGCGGACACCCCTGCTGAAATCCGGAGGAAAACACACAGAGGATGCAAAGCTGAGGAAAGAGGACCAGGTCGAGACAACAGAGACTTTTGGAGAAGAGGAGTTCGGTGGGTAATACCGTTCCGGCTGACCGGAAGTGCACTGAGAGCAGTAAGCGTAAAGGAGTTGGGTGCTTACTGATCTGGTTAACAACAGATAGTGCAATCCGGGGCATATTACGATCGAGAAACGCGTTTGCAGGCTGGATATTGAACTTTTTACTGTTGGACTTTGGCCACATTCCACCATGATACAACACTTGGCGGCACGGGAGGTCGTTCCTGCCTGTGGCCATCGAACATGCAGCTCCTCCCATGGAAGGTCAGACACCCTGAGCCAATAGGCTGGGACTTACTTTCCATCTGGCATAGTTTGCATTTTGTTGTTTGATTGTTGGGGGTTTTTGTATTGCTATATTTACGCTCTATTCTTGGTTGGTGCGGCTGTCACGAAACCTAATTTCCCTCGGGATTAATAAAGTATATCTATCTATCTATCTGTTGAGAGAACGTTTCCAATAGTGGGGGAGTTTAGCACCAGAAGGCACAGCCTCAGAATACAAGGACACCCTTTTAAAAAAAGAGATGAAGAGGAATTTCTTTAGCCAGTGGGTGGGGAATCTGTGGAATTCTGTCTCAGATGGCTGTGGAGGCCAAGTCATTGGGTACTGTATATTTAAATCAGAGGTTGATAGGTTCTTGATTAGTAAGGGTGTTGAAGGTTATGGGGGAAAACGAAGGAGAATAGGATTGAGAGGGATAATAAATCAGCCATGATGGAATGGCAGAGCAGACTAGATGGACCAAATGGCCTAATTCTGCTCCAATGCTTATGGTCTAATGGAACAACATTTTTTTTCCCAAAAACGGAGCTTCAAGCATAGTGGCAAAAAAAAATTGAGCAGAAAGCCGCATTTCCCCAGCACTTCAGATTTGGCCACCCTCATCTACAGTCACAGCCGTTGTGAACTCACACACAGCACTGAACTTTCCAGACAATTTCATGTGATGAGTGCTTCTAAGTGAAGTGGCAACCATCCACTATCTAGCAAAGCCAAAGGGGGGTTCTTCCCCTTCTGCATGATTGATATCAGCTACTCAGATCTCTTTCATTGGGGTTCCATGTAAGTGTAATAATTGGGCAAATGCAAAATAGCTTTTTTGAAGAGGGATTCTGAATCAGCGCTGCAGGCTGTAGCAAGAGATTCACCCATGTGAATCATCCAAAGCAGCTGCACATAGAAAAGTTCACAAATGATATACACTTCTGATAACGTCTGATCCAAGAATGATTTGTGCATCAAAGATTGATGACTTTAAGTAATTGAGTGGCTTCGTGCGTCACAGAGCCTCCAGCCCGACTGATCCCTTCTGATCAAGATGTCCATCAGATCTAGTCCCATTGACCTGTGTTTGGCCCTCCCTCAACCACTTCCTTTTGCAGCTCATTCCATCTGTACAAATGCTTGTTAATGCAGATATCCAATCAACCAATCATGTGGCAGCAACTCAATGCATAAAAGCATGCAGATATGGTCAAGAGGCTCAGTTGTACTGTAGACTGGACATCAGAATGGGAAAAAATGTGATCTATGTGACTTTGACTGTGGAATGATTGTTGGTGCCAGATGGGGTGGTTTGAGTATCTCAGAAAATGCAGATGTCCTAGGATTTTTATACATGGCAGTCTGTAGAATATATTGAGAATGGTAAGAAATGCAAAAAAAAAATCCAGTGAGCCACTGTTCTATGTGTGAAATCACCTTGTTAATGAGAGAAGCAGAGGAGAATGGCCAGGCTAGTTCAAGCTGACAGGAAGGCGACAGTAACTCAAGTAACTACACCTTACAACAGTGGTGTGCAGGAGAGCATCTCTGAACGCACATGTTGAACCATGAAATGGATTGGTTAGAGCGGCAGAAGACCACGAACATACACTAAGTGGCCACTTTATTAGGTTTAGGAGGTATCTAATAAGGTAGCCACTTTGTGTATGTGCCACCCTTCGTGTAAAAATATTGTTCTTTCCTCTGGCTCTCTCTTCTTACGTCCAATAATTCCTGATTTCCCAACTCTGGAGAAAAGACTGAGTTCACTCATGCTATTTAGGTCCCTCATGATTTTATACACATCAATGAAATCTCCCTCAGTCCTCCAAGCTTCAATAATAAAAGTACTAGTCTGTGCAGTCTCTCCCTATAACTCAGTCTATTGAGCCCTGATAAGATCCTTGTAATTTTTTTTCTGCACTTTTTAAAGTTTGATAACATCTGTCAGGCCTGCACAGCTTACAGGAGTCACCTGCCACTTAGCTCCAAATCACTACCTGCAACCTATTTAAACCCAGCTTTCATGCACAGTCCTTCTTCACTCATATGAACCAGCCAGCCACAACCAGTTGCTTCTAGCCTTCAGTTAACTTGTTACCTTGTCCTGTTATATATCTGTTCTCTCTTATTTTTTTGTGGCCCTTATTGTTTGGTATTTTGTAGTTTATTAGTAAAATAACATTTACTGCTAAGTCATCTCCTCCGCTCAGCTTTTGGGTCAAGCCTCCTCTACATTTCCCGACAGGATATGTGAACCAGTGATTAACCCGGCAGAATTTGTTTGCCTAAAGGATGTTGTTTGTCGACAGGAGCACCTAGACCCAAAGCAGCAGGAAACCGTTGACCATCTGCTTGCCACTTTCAACCAACTTTCCATCTCAACACAGCAACCCACACCAGTCAACCTCCTCCCTTAGCGCCCCAGATTCCAGTGACCGAACGCTTCAATGGCTCACCAACCAAATGCCACTACTTCCTGTCCCAGTCCGTGTTAACCTTCGAGCTCCAGCTATCTCTCTATGTTACAGACCGAGACAAAAATGCCTTTGTTTCTGAAAGCTCAGCGTTTGAGTGAGTTCTGACTTTGGCTACCTCTAACCAGGACAATAAAACTGCCATTTGCAATAAATATGAGGAATTCGCTGCTGCGATGTACCGGGTTTTCGACTGTCCAGGAAGAGGACAAGAGACAACAGATTGGATATTTCTCCTGCGTCCAGGCTCACGGTTTTGGTGCTGGATTGCACTGTGGAACTCAGGGCCCTTGTGGTGGTGTAGGGCTGACTCAGTACCATCATGGCCTCTCAGGGTGCTTGAAAGCCAAGCAGTCTACCAAGGAGATGCCCACTGACCTTAAAAACCCCATCACTCTGGCCCCCCAAGTTGATAAGCATCTTCAGTAACGACCCACCTGATCACTAGCCGGAATCCTAGTCCTCAGAACCGTTTCATTACAGCACCTTCATTATCAATGCCTGCAGACTCCAGACAGTTAGGGAGAGCTCCCTTAAAAACCCAAAATCATGAGTGTTAGTGGAGAAGCAATTTCTGCCCTTACTGCCGAACACTGATCATCCACGCATCGAATGGCCACTGTGTCCGGGAAAACAGCACCACCAGGTAGAGATGAGGGGCCTTCTGTCTGGTGAGATTCCCCCGAACCCCAGCCTCTCATTGCTCTCTCTGTCCTCCTTCACCCTCTGATGGCTCTATGCTCACAGGAGACTGGTGGATCCCCCCAACACCACAGCTAGCTCTCTGGACCAGACTCTGTGTATGCAATTTGGACTCCCTATCAAGCCTATTTCTCACCCCTCTGCCTCATGGCCATCGATGGACGTCCCTTGGGGTCTGGAATGGTCTGTGCGTGCATACGGCCAATGCACATGAGCATGGGGGAGCACCCCAAGTCCATCAAATTCCTTCTTATTGACTCACCTAACACATCTGGGATTACTTCTGGCTCTCCCCTCACGACCCTCGCTTCGCCTGGTCATCCAATTCACTGGCAGTGTTTGGAGACACACCTGCTTGCAACCTCGGCTGACTTCACCCTGTAAGTCCAAGGAGACAGAGGAACATCTTGACCTCACCAAACTGCCACAAGAATACCATAATTTAGCCATTGCCTTCGGTAAAAGGGAAGCCAGCAACATACTGCCTTACAGACCAGGCAAGTGCATGATCAACCTCCTTGGGGCATCACCCTTCTCAAAGTCATTTGTTTGCCCTCTCCCCCTCCCCACCGCCCCGAGATCAAGCCATGAATGACTACATCACTGAAGTGCTTCATTCAACCATCCTAGTCCCCAGCTGGTGCAGGATTCTTTTTCTTCTAAAAGAAAGATGGGGGTCTTTGTCCCAGCACTGACTACTATGGACACAACAAAATCACCATTGAGAACCACTACCCTCTGCTCCTGATGAATAGCATATTTGAAGCACTCCATGGAGCCCAGATCTTCACCAAACTGAATCTTCGGAGTGCATACAACCCGATCCACATCTGCCAGGGGGATGAGTGGAAGATGGCATTCATAACACCCACTGGCCACTGCAAATACCTAGTGATGCCTTTCAGACTTACCAACAGTCTACCCATTTTCCAAGCCTTCATCAATAAGATCCTCTGAGACATGCTACAGAAGTATGTGTTCATCAACCTCAACAATATCTTCATATTCTCCAAGGACCCCCAAGACTACACCTACCACATCCGTTCAGTCCTTCAGACTCTCCTTGAAAACCAGCTCTTCTGCAAGTTAGAGAAATGCAAGCTCCACAACTCAGTCATTTTTCTTCCTAAGTTATGCCCTTTCACCTAATGCATAACTATCGACCCAGAGAAAGTGTGTGTCATCGTTGAAGGGACCTGACTGTGCTCCATCAAACATCTACAGCGCTTCTTAGGCTTCTCCAACTTCTACCACCCGTTTCATCAGGAACTACAGCCAAATCACTGCTCCTCTCACCTCCATCACCAAATCACCTGCCTCATGGATAACCTGGTCTGCTACTGTGGATCACCTTTCAAGAAGTTCAAGAGATGCTTCACAACCATTCTTTGTTATCCGAACCTTCCGTGGTAGATGCGGATGCATCTGACATGGGTGCCTGGGCCATCATCTCCCAATGAAGACACACCCTTGCGCCTTCTCGCACAAGTTCAACTCTACACAGTGCCGTTACGGAGTAGGAGACGGAACTCCTCAACGTCAAAAGGACGTTGGAGGAATGGAGACATTGGCTGATGGGAAACACTGAGGTCTTCCTGATCTGGACTGACCACAAGAGCATCACAACCATTCAACAGGTGCATCAACTCAACCCACATCAGGTTTGCTGGGCCCCCTTCTTCGAGCAATTCAACTTGACCATTTCCTACCGACCTGGCTCCAACAGCACTGAGGCAGATGCCGTGTCACAACAGTTCGACCCAGCTAAGATGGAGATTGCCCCTTACTCCATATTTCCATCCGCTCAGATCTTCACCCCACTCACCTGGGACATAGAAAACCAAATCTGCTAGGCGGAACAGCATGAGCCTTCCCTGGCCACCACACCTGACAACCGTGTATATATGCTGGTGGTTGTGCGCTCTGAAGCACTCCAGTGGACCCCCTCCTCATCCTTCTCTGGCCATCCAGATGCACAATGGATCTTGAATTTTCTGTGACACCAGTTCTGGTGGCCCACCATGATCAATGATGTATGTCAGTTATTCGCTGTCTGCCCTCAAGGCACTCAGACCAATTCTTGCAACCAGTGGCCCTCTGGGCTCCTGTGGGCTCTGCCAGCCCCTCAATGATTATATTATCACATCGCCATAGAATTTATTTCAGGTTTGCCAACTTCCTTTGGGGCCGTGGTAATCACGACAGTGGTGGAGTGGTTCACCAAGGTGGATCACTTCATTGTTTTCCCCAAACTCTGTCAGCCGCTGAGATACCAGAGCTGGTCCTCTAACATGTAGTTTTCCTCCATCGCTCCAGAGGACATTGTGTTGGATCATGGCCCACAATTCTGGAGAGTCTTCTTTTTTTTTAGATTGGATTATGAGGACACACAGTCCTCTTTTATCGTCATTTAGTAATGCATTAAGAAATGATACAATATTCCTCCGGTGTGATATCACAGAAACACAAGACAGACCAAGACTGAAAAACCAACAAAAAACCACATAATTATAACATATAGTTAAACAGTGCAACAATACCACAACTTGATGAAGAACAGGCCATGGCACTGTAAAAAAGTTCAAAGTCTCTCGAATGTCCCACATCTCACGCAGACGGGAGAAGGAAGAAAACTCTCCCTGCCATGCCCGACCACAGTCCGACTCCAAGCCGTCCGAAAACTTCAAGCTCTGATCAGCCCTCCGACACCGGGTACCGAGCACCATCTCTATCGGAACGATTCGACCTCAGCCTCAGTCGCCAGCAGCAGGCAAAGCCGGGGATTTTGGGGCCTTCCCTCTGGAGATTCTCGATCGCACAGCAGCAGCGGCAGCGAACCAGGCATTCCAGTAATGTCTCCAGATGTTCCTCTGTGCTTTCACGTCTGTCTCCATCAAATTAGAACTGTCCACGGCCCCTATTTAACAGATGCGATATCATTTCGCCAGAGAGCTGTGCACGCTGCATCGCACTGCCATCTTCTGCTCCCTCCTCTGCACCTCAGTGAGTTTGTCCTCCGGCTATCTCCGCAGACCAATGGGTAGTCAGGAAGATCCAAGTGGAGAACTTTCTGTGATGTTTCGTTGCCTCTAAACCTTCCATGTGGAAGAAGTATCTGCCCTGGGCTGATATGTCTCATGATCTGCACACCTCCTGTGCCACAGATATGTTATCCTTTGAAGTGCTTCATGGCTACCAGCTACATTGTTCCCCACGGTGGAGACAACGGTAAAAGACCCATCCACCAGGGTCCTAGTTTGCCGATTACGGATTGCTTGGAAGCGGGCACGGAGGGCCATCCTAGCTGCCAGCTGTGTCTACTGCCGCTGTTGGTGCCCAGTCAGCCTGGGGACCAAGACAAACTGTCCACCTGAGATCTGCCCCTGCGCATTGACTCTCACAAGTTCATTGGCCCAGTTCATTGGTCTCTTTAAGATCACTCATCACATCAACCCAGTTAACGTTCTGTCTCCAGCTGACTCCGTCTCTCAGGATCACACCTACCTTTCATGTGTCCTGCCTGAAGTCCATTGTCCAGCCAACCTGAGCCTGCATCTCCAGAACACAGGATGGTGGAAGGTGGTCCAATGTACACGGTTTGCTGGTTGGTGAATTCTTGTCATTCTGGATGGGCTGTCCACTATCTGTTCAACTGGAAATGTTATGTACCAGAGGAGAAGGCTAAGGTGCTGTCTTGTTTCATCTTTATCAAAGAGTTCCACCGAACCCACTTAGATCATCCTGGGCCACGGGGGGTGGGAGGTGTATTAAAAGCCCTGCACAGGCAGACACCTCCCATTCTCCACCCAGAAAACAGGAGTCACCCGCTGGTCATTTCCACATCATTGCCTGCAACAGATTTAAATACAGTTAACACACATCAAAGTTGCTGGTGAACGCAGCAGGCCAAGCAGCATCTATAGGAAGAGGCGCAGACGACGTTTCAGGCCGAGACCCTTCGTCAGGACTAACTGAAGGAAGAGTGAGCAAGGGATTTGAAAGTGGGAGGGGGAGGGGGATATCCAAAATGATAGGAGAAGACAGGAGCGGGAGGGATGGAGCCAAGAGCTGGACAGGTGATAGGCAAAAGGGATACGAGAGGATCATGGGACAGGAGGTCCGGGAAGAAAGACAGGGGGGGGGACCCAGAGGATGGGCAAGAGGTATATTCAGAGGGACAGAGGGAGAAAAAGGAGAGTGAGAGAAAGAATGTGTGCATAAAAATAAGTAACAGATGGGGTACGAGGGGGAGGTGGGGTCTTAGCGGAAGTTAGAGAAGTCGATGTTAATGCCATCAGGTTGGAGGCTACCCAGACAGAATATAAGGTGTTGTTCCTCCAACCTGAGTGTGGCTTCATCTTTACAGTAGAGGAGGCCGTGGATAGACATGTCAGAATGGGAATGGGATGTGGAATTAAAATGTGTGGCCACTGGGAGACCCTGCTTTCTCTGGTGGAGAGAGCGTAGATGTTCAGCAAAGCGGTCTCCCAGTCTGCGTCGGGTCTCGCCAATATATAAAAGGCCACATTGGGAGCACCGGATGCAGTATATCACCCCAGTCGACTCACAGGTGAAGTGTTGCCTCACCTGGAAGGACTGTTTGGGGCCCTGAATGGTGGTAAGGGAGGAAGTGTAAGGGCATGTGTAGCACTTGTTCCGCTTACACGGATAAGTGCCAGGAGGGAGATCAGTGGGGAGGGATGGGGGTGACGAATGGACAAGGGAGTTGTGTAGGGAGCGATCCCTGCGGAATGCAGAGAGACGGGGGGAGGGAAAGATGTGCTTAGTGGTGGGATCCTGTTGGAGGTGGTGGAAGTTACGGAGAATAATATGTTGGACCCGGAGGCTGGTGGGGTGGTAGGTGAGGACCAGGGGAACCCTATTCCTAGTGGGGTGGTGGGAGGATGGAGTGAGAGCAGATGTACGTGAAATGGGGGAGATGTGTTTAAGAGCAGAGTTGATAGTGGAGGAAGGGAAGCCCCTTTCTTTAAAAAAGGAAGACATCTCCCTCGTACTAGAATGAAAAGCCTCATCCTGAGAGCAGATGCGGTGGAGACGGAGGAATTGCGAGAAGGGGATGGCGTTTTTGCAAGAGACAGGGTGAGAAGAGGAATAGTCCAGATAGCTGAGAGAGTCAGTAGGCTTATAGTAGACATCAGTGGATAAGCTGTCTCCAGAGACAGAGACAGAAAGATCTAGAAAGGGGAGGGAGCTGTCGGAAATGGACCAGGTAAACTTGAGGGCAGGGTGAAAGTTGGAGGCAAAGTTAATAAAGTCAACGAGTTCTGCATGCGTGCAGAAGCAGCGCCAATGCAGTCATCGATGCAGCGAAGGAAAAGTGGGGGACAGATACCAGAATAGGCACGGAACATAGATTGTTCCACAAAGCCAACAAAAAGGCAGGCATAGCTAGGACCCATACGGGTGCCCATAGCTGCACCTTTAGTTTGGAGGAAGTGGGAGGAGCCAAAGGAGAAATTAGTAAGAGTAAGGACTAATTCCGCTAGATGGAGCAGAGTGGTGGTAGAGGGGAACTGATTAGGTCTGGAATCCAAAAAGAAGCGTAGAGCTTTGAGACCTTCCTGATGGGGGATGGAAGTATATAAGGACTGGATAACCATGGTGAAAATAAAGCGGTGGGGGCCAGGGAACTTAAAATCATCGAAAAGTTTAAGTGCGTGAGAAGTGTCACGAACATAGGTCGGAAGGGATTGAACAAGGGGTGATAAAACCGTGTCGAGGTATGCAGAAATGAGTTCGGTGGGGCAGGAGCAAGCTGAGACAATAGGTCGGCCAGGACAGGCAGGTTTGTGGATCTTGGGTAGGAGGTAGAAACGGGAAGTGCGGGGTGTGGGAACTATAAGGTTGGTAGCAGTGGATGGGAGATCCCCTGAGCGGATAAAGTCGGTGATGGTGTGGGAGACAATGGCCTGGTGCTCCTTAGTGGGGTCACGATCGAGGGGTAAATAAGAGGAGGTATCCGCGAGTTTTCGCTGTGCCTCGGCAAGGTAGTGGTCAGTACGCCAGACTACAACAGCACCCTTCCTTATCGGCGGGTTTAATAATAAGGTTAGGATTAGTGAGGAGGGAGTGGAGAGCAGAGCGTTCGGAAGGAGTGAGGTTGGAATGGGGACAAGGTGCGGTGAAGTCGAGACGGTTGATGTCCCGTCGGCAGTTAGCAATAAAGAGATCCAGAGCAGGCAGAAGACCAGAGCGGGGTGTCCATGAAGAAGAGGAGGGTTGAAGACGGGAGAAGGGGTCATCGGTGGGGGTGGAAGAGTCCTTGCCGAAGAAGTAGGCTCGGAGACGGAGACGGCAGAAGAAAAGTTCCGCATCCTGGCGAACACGGAACTCGCTGAGGTGTGGGCGAAGGGGGACAAAGGTGAGGCCCTTACTGAGAACAGAGCGTTCTGCCTCCGACAGTTGAAGGTCGGAGAGGATGGTAAAGACCCGGCACGGATGAGAGCTGGGATCAGAGGGGGGAGGGGGGAGGCTGGGGGTGTCAATGGAGAGGGGAGGGTTGTTTAAATACAGTTGTTAGCTACAGCCCTTGTTCACTCATTCAAACCAGCCAGCTTCAACCAGTTGTTCCTAGCCTTCAGCTACTTTGTTGCCTTGTCCTGTTAAGTATTTGTTCTCTCTTACTTTGTGGCCCTTCATGGTTTGTTATTTTGCAGTTAATTAGTAAGATAGTGTTTACTGCTAAATCATCTCTGCTGTTCTGCTTTTAGATCAAGCTTCCTCTACATTTCATACAGCAGGGTGACTAAAGCTAAACACAATACATAAATCACAGCATCATCAGCATCTTGTACAACTTCAACTTAACTCCCAACAACTGATGGCCAACCCTTAACTCCCAACCCTGACTGATGGCCAACATACCAGGTCTTCTTCACCAAACTATCTACCCGTAACTTCTGTTTCAGTGTGTGACGAAGGCTCGTCACTGACCACGGACGGCACACGGCACACTCGGTAAAAGACTCATCCCCAGCAGTAATAGTGACTGGGTCTGAAACAGAGCTGCTGCATGGAGCTGTGCTCTGTGCCTCCTAATATGATGAACTGAGAAGCAAGGATTTGGGCCTACTCCCGGCTGCTCAGGAATTCGAACCTAAGGATTAATTTTGGTCCGGAATGTTGTTCACGGCCCCCTATTTAAAAATATGATATCATTTCACCGGAGGGGCCGCGCGCGCTGCGCCGCACCGCCATCTTCTCCTCCCTCCCAGTTTTTAGAAGTGAGCGACAACATTCCGAACCGAAATGGATCCTTAGGTTCGAATCCCTGAGCAGCCGGGAGTAGGCCCAAAGCCTTGCTTCTCAGTTCATCATATTAGGAGGCACAGAGCACAGCTCCATGCAGCAGCTCTGTTTCAGACCCAGTCACTATTACTGCTGGGGATGAGTCTTTTACCGAGTGTGCCGTGTGCCGTCCGTGGTCAGTGACGGGCCTTCGTCACACACTGAACTATGCTCTTGAACTCCAAGGTCCCTCTGATCTACAGCACCTACCCCCAGGTCCCTACCATTTACTGTGAAAGTCCTGCCTGCTTTACACCTGCCAAAGTGCAACACTTCACATTCACCCGGATTAAGCTGCATTTGCCATCCCTCGACTCATTTATCCCGTTAGTCAAAATCTCACTGTAATTCCTGATAACCTTCTTCATCATCTACAATCCATCTATGATAGTGTCATCTGCAAACTTACTAACCATGCCTTCCTTATACATTCTCATCCAAGTTGTTGATACACAATGCCTATAAAAAGTATTCACCCCCCCCAGAAGTTTTCATGTTTTATTGTTTTACAATATTGAGTCTCAGTGGATTTAATTTGACTTTGTTTTACACTTATGAACAGAAAAAGACTCCTATGTGTCAAAGTGGAAACAGATCTCCACAAATTTGTCTAAGTTAATTGCAAATATAAAACACAAAATGATTGATTGCATAAGCAATTTCTCTCTTCAAGTCAGTATTTAGTAGATGTGCCTGTGGCAGCAATTACGGCCTTGAACTTGTGTGGATCTATCAACTTTGCACATCTGGACACTGTAATTCTTCCCCATTCTTCTTTACAGAACTGATCAAGCTCTGTTAGATTGCATGGAGATCGTGATTGATCAGCCCTTTTCAAGTCCAGCCACAAATTCTCAATTGGATTGAGGTCTGGACTCTGTCTTGGCCACTCCAGGATGTTAACTGTTGTCTTTAATCCATTCCTGTGTAACTTTAGCTTTATGCTTGGGGGTCATTGGCTTGTTGGAAAACAAATCTTCTCCCAAGTCGCAGTTCTCTTGTAGAACATACATAGAACATAGAATAGTACAGCACAGTACAGGCCCTACAGCCCATAATGTTGTGCCGACCCTCACACCCTGCCTCCCATATAACCCCCCACCTTAAATTATATCTGTCTAGTAGTCTCTTAAATTTCACTAATGTATCTGCCTCCACCACTGACTCAGGCAGTGCATTCCATGCACCAACCACTCTCTGAGTAAAAATCCTTCCTCTAATATCCCCCTTGAACTTCCCACCCCTTACCCTAAAGCCATGTCCTCTTGTATTGAGCAGTGGTGCCCTGGGGAAGAGGCGCTGGCTATCCACTCTATCTATTCCTCTTAATATCTTGTATACCTCTATCATGTCTCCTCTCATCCTCCTTCTCTCCAAAGAGTAAAACCCGAGCTCCCTTAATCTCTGATCATAAACCATACTCTCTAAATCAGGCAGCATCCTGGTAAATCTCCTCTGTATCCTTTCCAATGCTTCCATATCCTTCCAATAGTGAGGTGACCAGAACTGGACACAGTACTCCAAGTGTGGCCTAACCAGAGTTTTATAGAGCTGCATCATTACATCGCGACTCTTAAACTCTATCCCTCGACTTATGAAAGCTAACACCCCATAAGCTTTCTTAACTACCCTATCCACCTGTGAGGCAACTTTCAGGGATCTGTGGACATGTACCCCGAGATCCCTCTGCTCCTCCACACTACCAAGTATCCTACCATTTACTTTGTACTCTGCCTTGGAGTTTGTCCTTCCAAAGTGTACCACCTCACACTTCTCCGGGTTGAACTCCATCTGCCACTTCTCAGCCCACTTCTGCATCCTATCAATGTCTCTCTGCAATCTTCGACAATCCTCTACACTATCCACAACACCACCAACCTTTGTGTCGTCTGCAAACTTGCCAACACACCCTTCTACCCCCACATCCAGGTCATTAATAAAAATCATGAAAAGTAGAGGTCCCAGAACCAATCCTTGTGGGACACCACTAGTCACAACCCTCCAATCCGAATGTACTCCCTCCACCATGACCCTCTGCCTTCTGCAGGCAAGCCAATTCTGAATCCACCTGGCCAAGCTTCCCTGGATCCCATGCCTTCTGACTTTCTGAATAAGCCTACCGTGTGGAACCTTGTCAAATGCCTTACTAAAATCCATGTAGATCACATCCACTGCACTACCCTCATCTATATGCCTGGTCACCTCCTCAAAGAACTCTATCAGACTTGTTAGACACGATCTGCCCTTCACAAAGCCATGCTAACTGTCCCTGATCAGACCATGATTCTCTAAATGCCCATAGATCCTCTCTCTAAGAATCTTTTCCTACAGTTCTCCCACCACAGACATAAGGCTCACTGTTCTATAGTTACCCAGACTATCCCTACTACCTTTTTTGAACAAGGGAACAACATTCGCCTCTCTCCAACCCTCCGGTACCATTCCCGTAGACAACGAGGACATAAAGAGACTCAGCAATCCCTTCCCTCGCCTCGTAGAGCGGCCTGGGGAATATTCCATCAGGTCCCGGGGACTTTCCGTCCTATTTTAACAACTCCTCACCATCATCAAGTTCCCTCTCATTGGTGAATACAGAAGAGAAGTATTCATTGAGGACCTCGCTCACTTCCACAGCTTCCAGGCACATCTTCCCACCTTTATCTCTAATCAGCCCTACCTTCACTCCTGTCATCCTTTTGTTCTTCACATAATTGAAGAATGCCTTGGGGTTTTCCTTTACTCTACTCACCAAGGTCTTCTCATGCCCCCTTCTTGCTCTTCTCAGCCCCTTCTTAAGCTCCTTTCTTGCTACCCTATATTCCTCAATAGACCCATCTGATCCTTGCTTCCTAAACCTCATGCATGCTGCCTTCTTCCACCTGTCTAGATTTTCCACCTCACTTGTCACCCATGGTTCCTTCACCCTACCATTCTTTATTTTCCTCACCGGGACGAATTTATCCCTAACATCCTGCAAGAGATTTCTAAACATCGACCACATGTCTATAGTACATTTCCCTGCAAAAACATCAACCCCATTCATCCCCGAAATTAAAAATTTTCCTGTCCTCTCTGATTCAATCCTTTTCCATGATAATGCTAAAGGCCAGGGAGCGGTGGTCACTGTCCCCCAGATGCTCACCCACTGAGAGATCTGTGACCTGACCCGGTTCGTTACCTAATACTAGATCTGGTATGGCATTCCCCCTAGTCGGCCTGTCAACATACTGTGACAGGAATCCGTCCTGGACACACTTAACAAACTCTGCCCCGTCCAATCCCTTGGAACTAATCAAGTGCCAATCAATATTAGGGAAGTTAAAGTCACCCATGATAACAACCCTGTTATTTTTGCACCTTTCCAAAATCTGCCTCCCAATCTGCTCCTCGGTATCTCTGCTGCTACCAGGGGGGCCTATAGAATACTCCCAATAGAGTAACTGCTCCCTTCCTGTTCCTGACTTCCACCCATACTGACTCAAAAGAGGATCCTGCTACATTACCCACCCTTTCTGTAGCTGTAATAGTATCCCTGCCCGGTAATGCCACTCCTCCTCCCCTTTCTCCCCCCTCTCTATCCCTTTTAAAGCACTGAAGTCCAGGAATATTGAGAATCCATTCCTGCCCTGGTGCCAGCCAAGTCTCTGTAATGGCCACTACATCATAATTCCATGTATGTATCCAAGCTCTCAGTTCATCACCTTTGTTCCTGATGCTTCTTGCATTGAGGTACACGCACTTTAGCCCTTCTACCTTACTACCTTTACACCGTTTATTCTGCTTCTCTTTCCTCAAAGCCTCTCTATGCATCAAGTTTTCCTCCAGGATTTCCCTGTATTTTGCTGCACTCATTTCACCCTCTACCTTCACAAGTCTTCCCGGGCCTAGTGCAGCAAAGCATGCCCACAGCATGATGCAGCCACCACCGTGCTTCACGATGGGGATAGTGTGTTTTTGATGACGTGCAGAGTTTGGCTTATGCGAAACATAGTGTTTAGTCTGCTGACCAAAAAGCTCAATTTTGGTTATCAGACCATAGAATCTCCTTCCAGCTGACATCAGAGTCTCCCACGTGCCTTCTGGCAAACTTTAGCCAAAGTTTCATGTGAGTTTTTTTCAACAGTGGCTTTCTCTTTGTCACTTTCCCATAAAGCTGCGACGGGTGAAGCACACGGGCAACAGTTGTTGTACGCGCAGTCACTCCCATCTCAGCCACTGAAGCTTGTAGCTCCTCCAGAGTTGTCATAGGTCTCTTGATGGCCTCCCTCACCTGTCCCTTTCTTGCACGGTCACTCAGTTTTTGAGGACAGCCTGCTCTAGGCAGATTTACGGTTGTGCCATATTCTTTCCATTTCATGATGATTGGCTTAACTGTACTCCAAGGGATATTCAGTAAATTGTAAATTTTCTTGTTTCCATCTCCTGACTTGTGCCTTTCAATAACCATTTCATGGAGTTACCTGAAGTGTTCTTTTGTCTCCAAAGTTTCGCTTTTGCCAGGATTCTGACTCACCAGCAGTTGAACCATCCAGTTACAGGTGTATTTTACTGCAATCAGTTGAAACACTGTGACTTCACAAAGCTGTCCAAAAACAGATCTCCATTTAATAATTATGTGACTTCTAAGACCAATTGTCTGGCCCAGTGATGATTTGGTGTGTTATATTAAAGGGGGTGAATACTTATGCAATCAATTATTTTGTGTTTTATAACTGTAATTAAATTAGATCACTCTTTAGAGATCTGTTTTCACTTTGACACAATAGAGTCTTTTCCTGTTGGTCAGTATCAAAATAAGCCAAATTAAATCCACTGTGATTCAACGTTGTAAAACAATAAAACACAAAAACTTTCAAGGGGGTGAATACTTTTTATAGGCGCTATAGATGACAAGAAACAACGAGCCCTGCACCATCCCATGAGGCACACCACCAGAGAAAGCCTTCCAGTTGTAGGTACAGACAGAAACAGGCCCTTCTCCAGAGAAGGATAATCCAAAGAGCTTTTACAGGTATATTAAGAGCAAAACGATGGTAAGGGATAAAATTGGTCCTCTTGAAGATCAGAGTGGTCGGCTATGTGCGGAACCAAAGGAAATGGGGGAGATCTTAAATAGGTTTTTTGCGCCTGTATTTACTAAGGAAACTGGCATGAAGTCTATGGAATTAAGGGAAACAAGTAGTGAGATCATGGAAACTATACAGATCGAAAAGGAGGTCCTTGCTGTCTTGAGGAAAATTAAAGTGGATAATTCCCCGGGACCTGACAGGGTGTTCCCTCGGACCTTGAAGGAGACTAGTGTTGAAATTGCAGGGGCCCTGGCAGAAATATTTAAAATGTTGCTGTCTACAGGTGAGGTGCCGGAGGATTGGAGAGTGGCTCATGTTGTTCCGTTGTTTAAAAAATGATGGAAAAGCAATCCGGGAAATTATAGGCTAGTAAGTTTAACGTCGGTAGTAGGTAAGTTATTGGAGGGAGTACTAAGAGACAGAATCTACAAGCATTTGGATAGACAGGGACTTATTAGGGAGAGTCAACATGGCTTTGTGCATGGTAGGTCATGTTTGACCAATCTATTGGAGTTTTTCGAGGAGGTTACCAGGAAAGTGGATGAAGGGAAGGCAGTGGATATTGTCTACATGGACTTCAGTAAGGCCTTTGACAAGGTCCCGCATGGGAGGTTAGTTAGGAAAATTCAGTCGCTAGGTATACATGGAGACATGGCAAATTGGATTAGACATTGGCTCAATGGAAGAAGCCAAAGAGTGGTAGTAGAGAATTGCTTCTCCGAGTGGAGGCCTGTGACTAGTGGTGTGCCACAGGGATCAGTGCTGGGTCCATTGTTATTTGTCATCTATATCAATGATCTGGATGATAATGTGGTAAATTGGATCAGCAAATTTGCTGATGATACAAAGACTGGAGGTGTAGTAGACAGTGAGGAAGGTTTTCAAAGCCTGCAGAGGGACTTGGACCAGCTGGAAAAATGGCAAATGGAGTTTAATACAGACAAGTGTGAGGTATCGTACGTTGGAAGGACAAACCAAGGTAGAACATACAGGGTTAATGGTAAGGCACTGAGGAGTGCAGTGGAACAGAGGGATCTGGGAATACAGATACAAAATTCCCTAAAAGTGGCATCACAGGTACATAGGGTCGTAAAGAGAGCTTTTGGTACATTGACCTTTATTAATCAAAGTATTGAGTATAAGAGCTGGAATGTTATGATGAGGTTGTATAAGGCATTGGTGAGGCAGAATCTGGAGTATTGTGTTCAGTTCTGGTCACCAAATTACAGGAAGGATATAAATAAGGTTGAAAGAGTGCAGAGAAGGTTTACAAGGATGTTGCCTGGACTTGAGAAACTCAGTTACAAAGAAAGGTTGAATAGGTTAGGACTTTATTCCCTGGAGTGTAGAAGAATGAGATTTGATAGAGGTATATAAAATTATGATGGGTATAGACAGAGTGAATGCAAGCAGGCTTTTTCCACTGAGGGAAGGGGAGAAAAAAACCAGAAGACATGGGTTAAGGGTGAGGGGGGAAAAGTTTAAAGGGAACATTAGGGGGGGCTTCTTCACACAGAGAGTGGTGGGAGTATGGAATGAGCTGCCAGATGAGGTGGTAAATGCGGGTTCTTTATTAACATTTAAGAATAAATTGGACAGATACATGGATGGGAGGTGTATGGAGGGATATGGTCCATGTGCAGGTCAGTGGGACTAGGCAGAAAATGGTTCGGCACAGCCAAGAAGGGCCAAAAGGCCTGTTTCTGTGCTGTAGTTTTTCTATGGTTTCTATGGTTTCCTCACAAAGTCCATGTTGACCATTTACACCAACCCTACATTAATTATTTTATTTTAATTTTCTCCACATTCTCATCAATTTGACCAGATTCTACCACTCACCTATCCAGAAAGGGCAACTTTCAGCAGCAGTTTAACTGACTAACCTGATTTGTTTGGGATGTGAGAGAAACTTGGAGAACCCAGACAAAACCAACACGGTCACAAGGACCACATGCATACTCCACGCAGAGAGCAGCGGAGGACAGGACTGAGGCTGGCTCTCTGCGACCGTGAGGCAGCGCCTGGACAAGTTGTGCCACCTTGCAGATCAGTTGTCAGTTGGCAAATGCATTATGAAGAGAGCGAGTGCAGACACTGGAAATACGGACCAACACATTCAACATGCTGGAGAAACTCGGCAGGTCAGGCAGCAACTGTGGAGGAAAATGAACGATTGAAGTTTCGGGCCAAGGTTCCTCATCAGTCTCTTTGTAAGTCTCAGCACCAAACGGTGACTGTTCATTTCCCTCCACAGATGTTCCCTGATCCATTATGTTCCTCTAGAATTTTGAGTGTATTGACATGGATGCACTGTGAAGATATTCTAGCTCTTGAAATATCTATTGCAAAGCTGCAAGAATAGAAGAATCTGATCAAACAAACACAGGCCATTCTACCTATTGTGTCAATGCTAGTCAACGTAAAAGCCACTTATTTTTGTAAAACCTTCAGATTTCATAACGATGGCCCATATATTTAATTCATGATTACCTGCTATAAAACAACATCAAACATTTAATCGTTGGCCCCCTACAAGCAGACGTCCAGTAGCCAGAACAGCTGGATAGAATGGTAGCACATTGCACAGAGGTTCAGAGTTCAGGCCTGATATTTGTCTGCATGTGGTTTTCATGGTCTCCACATGACTGTGTGGGTGTAGCCAACATAGCTAGGTGGTGAGCGGTGTGTCACAGGGGTCAATGCTGAGCCCACAGCTGTTCACGGATTACATTAACAATCTGGAAGAGGGGAACCGAGTACAGTGTATCTAAGTTTGCTGATGACACTAAATTGAGTAGAAAAGCAAATTGTGCAGAAGATATGGAGAGTCTGCAGAGAGATATAGATAGGATAAGTGAATGGGCAAGGGTCTGGCAGATAGAGTACAGTGTTAGGAAATACGAGGTCATCCACTTTGGAAGGAGAAATGGAAGATCAGATTATTATTTAAATCACAAAAGGTTGGTTTGCAGGTGCAGCAGGCTTTCAAGAAGGCAAATGGAATGTTGGCCTTCATTGCTAGAGGGATTGAATTTAAGAGCAGGGAGGTCATGCTGCAACTATACAGGGTACTGGTGAGGCTGCACCTGGAGTACTGTGTGCAGTTCTGGTCTTCTTACTTAAAGAAGGATATACTGGCTTTGGAGGCAGTGCAGAGGAGGTTCACCAGGTTGATTCCAGAGATGAGGGGGTTAGACTATGAGGAGAGATTGAGTCGCCTGGGACTGAACTCACTGGAATTCAGAAGAATAAGAGATCTTATAGAAGCATATAAAATTATGAAAGGGGTAGATAAGATAGAGGCAGGAAAGTTGTTTCCACTGGTTGGTGAGACTCGTACTAGGGTACACAGCCTCAGGATTCAGGGGAGTAGATTTAGGATGGAGATGAGGAGGAACTGCTTTCCCAGAGAGTGGTGAATCTGTGGAATTCTCTGCCCAATGAAGCAGCGGAAGCTAGCTCAGTAAATATATTTAAGACAAGGTAGGATAGATTTTTGCATAGTAGGGGCATTAAGGGTTATGGGGAAAAGGCAGGTAGGTGGAGATGAGTCCATGGCCAGATCAGCCATGATCTTATCGAATGGCAGAACAGACTCAATGGGCCAGATGGGCCTGCTCCTATTTCTTATGTTCTTATGTTCTAATAACAGCAATACTTCATTAGGCGTTTGAGGTGATTTGATATGTCAAGAAAAACTAGAAAGTTTCTGCAAGTGTACTATGGATTGCATTCTGACTGGTTGCATCACTGCCTGGTATGGAGACTTCAATGCAGAGGATTTAAAAGAAGATGCAGAGGTTATAGGCTCAGTGAGCTCCATCGTGGTAAAAATCCTCCCAACCATCAATGACAAGAGGTTCCTCGAGAAGGTGGCATCTATCATTACGGACCCTCATCACCTGAGGCATGCTGCCTCCTCATTACTACCATCAGGGAGGAGGTACAGGAGACGAAGGACCCACACCCAACATTTTAGGACCAGTTTCTTCCCCTCTGCCATCAGAACAATCCGTGAACCCATGAACACCCCCTCACTATTCCTCTTTGGCACTATCTATCAATCTATTTGTTTATTTTGCAACTTGCAGTAAATGTTCATGTCTTGCACTGCACTGCTGCCACAAAAGAACAAATTTAATGAATGTGTCAGCGATTCTGACTGTGACAGCTCTAAGGTGGACATTTGGTAGGTTAACTGGCCTAATGCTTTGGTCAATGGCAACATCTGGAAAGAATTGTTGAGAATGTGGGGAGAATCAGATGGCATGAGCATGCAATTAATACTGCTGGTTGATGGTCAATGTAGACTCTGGCTGTCAGCACTGTTTCTGTGCTCTATGACTTTATAACTCTAAACCTACCTCTACACTAATAATGGACCCAATTTACAACTTTCCCTTTGACTTCATTTGCAATTACTTTCCTGATCAACTTGACACAAGGAACTTTGTCAGACCGGCTGCTAAAATCCTTGTCAGCTACCTACATTAAACATTCTGCCCTCCTTAGCCCTTCATGTTACCTTGTCAAAACAGTCAATTCGTTAGTTAGACACAACAAATCAGCAAACACAGTTGCTTATATCAGCAGCAGGGAATTCTGCAGAGACTTCCTAACTCTTAAAAACTTGTGAGAATGTGGGACACTTTCCCACGGGCAACTATTTTTTTTAAATTTCAAAATATACTTTATTCAAAAATAAAAGTATATACAATAAGCCATTCAATGAATCTCAATCTTTTACATACGTTTCCCTTATCGTCTCTACATATCCATACTTTGGCCACCCACGTGGCAATCCGTTGGTTCACCTTACCACACCATTGTTGAGGGGTATACTCCCCGCCACTCGATCCCTCCCACTCCCGCGGGAGAAGAATCCTAAACCGTGGTCCTTCCCCACCGGGCCCTTGCGGTGGCTGCACCGAGGTTCAGTGCGTCCCTCAGCACGTACTCCTGCAGCCGAGAATGTGCCAGTCGGCAGCATTCTCCCACGGACATCTCCATGTGCTGGTAGATCATCAAGTTTCGGGCCGAACAAAGAGCGTCTTTCACCGAGTTGATGATCTGCCAGCAGCACCAGATGTTGGTCTCCGTGTGCGTCACCAGGAACAGCCTGTAGATCAGAGAGTCCTCTGTTACGCAGCTGCTGGGGATGAAACGTGACACTAGCCTGTCCATCCTCCTCCACACCCTCTCTGCGAACTGACAGTGCGCAAAGAGGTGGGTCACAGACTCCTCCTCACTGCAGTCCTCCCGTGGGCAGTGGGGTGCAGAGACGATGTTCCGGGCGTACAGGAGGGATCTGACAGGGAGGGCCCCTCTCACCGCCAGCCAGGCGAGGTCCTGGTGCCTGTTGGTGAGAGCTGGTGATGAGGCATTTTGCCAGATAAACTGGATGGTCTGCTCAGGGAACCACCCCACTGTGTCCATCACATCCTTCTCCTGCAGTGCCTGCAGGACATTACGTGCCGACCACTGCCTGATGGTCCCATGGTCAAAGGCGTTCTCCCGGAAGAACTTTTCTATGAAGGACAGGTATGGCAGCAACGACCAGCTGACTGGGGTGTTGCGTGGGAGTGGGGCCAGACCCAACCTTCTATTGATACAAGTAGCGTTAATACTTTTACATGAAAGCTAGGTAAGTATCAGTAGAAAGAACATAAGAACACAAGAACACAGTGGTGTAGTGGTTAACACAACGCCCTACAGTACCAGTGACCTGGGTTCATTTCCCTCCTCTGCCTGTCGGGTGTTTGTACATTCTCCCCATGACCAGAAGGGTTTCCTTCAAGTGCTCCAGTTTCCTCCTAAAGGCGTACTGGTTGGTAGGTTAATTGGTCATTGTAAATTGTCCTGCGATTAGGCTAGGATTAAATCGGGGGATTGCTGGGCAGCGGGGCTCAAAGGGCCAGAAGGACAAATTTCACACTGTATCTCAACAAATAAACACTATCAACCTTCCTTCTGAATGTCAAAGCTTGGCAGAGGCTTGAATTTAGCGGGAGACCATAAGAAATAAAAACAAGTGCCTTGGAAAGAATACAACAGAGCTGTGGGACTGATTTCTTTAACACTTGGTAGAACACCAGCAATGACAGGGTTAAAAAGTATACCTGCGTCGGCTCTGTCACTCTATGCTTCAGAAAATTAAAGGAAGGGGATGGAGTAGGCAACATGGCCCCTTGAGTCTCCCTTGCCATTCATTGAGGATACAGCTAAACTTTAATCCCAATACCATTTTCCTGCCTTAGTATCCAGAAATCTATTGTTCTGTGGAGATGTAAGAGATTGCAGATACTGTAATCAGGAGCAGAATAAAACAACTGCTGCGAGAACTCAGTAGTAGCATCTCTGGAGGCAAAGTGTTGATGTTTCGGACTGAAATCCTGCCTCAGATCACACGAACTGTCGACCACCTCTCTCCATCATTCCTCCAGCAGGTTGGTTAATGCACATCTGTTACATCCAAAATTCTGCTTTAAATGAACTTTATCTGAGAGTCTACAACTCTCTCAGGAAAATAAATTCATAGATCCACAGGAATATAGGGATGCAAACATCATCCACCTGTACAAGAATAACGGGGACAGGGCATATCTCTCCAGAGCACAGATGGGAAGATCATGGCCCGTATCATACCGAACAGGATTACCTCTCACCTGCTTGATAACGTTCTCTCAGAGAGCCAATGTGGTTTCAGATCTAACAGAGGAACAGCGGACGTGATGTTTGCTGTCGGACAGATACAGAAGAAGTGTCAGGAACAGAACCCGAATGTCTACATCTTCTTTCTGGACCTGACGAAGACATTTGACTCCATCAGTTGCATAGTCCTTTGGCTCATCCTTACCAAGTTAGGCTGCCCTCCCCCCCCCCCCCCAGAGGCTGGTCAGCATTGTCAGGTCATTGAAATGGCCAGGGTCATTGAAAATGTCTGCACCTCTGACCCCTTCCTACTAACTAACAGTGCCAAGCAGGGCTAAGTCCTCGTGCCTACTCTGTTCAGCCTGCCGTTTGCCACGATGCTGTTCTCTGCTCTCTCACAGACTGATGCGGGAGTAACAATTCGCTACAGGACCGATGGACGCTTCTTTGATCTGCGACACCTCAAGACCGAGACCAGAGTACTGGAAGCAGCAGTACGAGACTTCCTGTTTGCAGATGACTGCTCTCCTGCAGCGCGCGGTGAAAGGGAACCTGCAGGAGCTCACTGACTGCCTCGCTGTGGCAGCAAGAAAATTCGGCCTAACCATCAGCCTGCAGAAGACAGAAGTTCTACTTCAGCCCGCACCCCATACCAACCCTGTGGAACCATGAATTGAGAGTGAAGGCACACAGCTCAGCAGTGTTGACACCTTCACCTACCTGGGAAGCTGCCTCACCTCCTCCTGCAGTCTAGGTTGAGAGGTATCAAACAGACTTGCAAAAGCTGAGGTGTCCTTTGGCAGGCTATGGGCACGTGTGTGGGGAGAACGTGGCATCCAGCTGAAGACCAAGATGCCAGTCTATAGAGCAGTCATCCTGATTTCTCTGCTGTATGACTATGAAGACTGTGAAACATGGACCCTGTACTGCAGACACATCAAGATGCTTGACCAGATCAACCTGCGATGCCTTCCCAAGATCTTGTGGCAAGACAGAGTACCCACCACAAAAGTGCTATGAAGGGCCGAGAGCTCTGGTCATGAGACACTGGTCATGAAGGCTCAACTTCGATGGGTTGGGCATGTGGTCTCGATGGAAGGCAGCCACCTTCCAAGGATGGTAGTCTTTTCTGAGCTGATACATGGCGCCAGAAAGCAGGAAGGCCTCACAATGCACTATAAAGACTGTTTGAAAGCATCCTTGAAAGCATTCACTATCCCTGTGACTGGGTGGGAGGCCTTGGCCAAAGACCGGTGCCTGGCAGTCTACGAAGGCACCACTATATTTGAAGAGCAGCAGCTGAAGGACCTTGATCAAGAGTGCCAGAAGATCTTGACAAATGGATGATACTACCAATAACATTAGTAGGTAGAGTCAATGTTGTAAAAATGAATATATTTCCTAGATTACAGTATTTGTTTCAAACATTACCAATACAATTGCCACAGAAATTTTTTCAAGAGTTAAATAAATGTGTGAGAAAATTTCTTTGGAAAGGTAAAATGACAAGAATATCATTGGAAAAACTGACATGTAAATTTGGGTTAGGAGGGTTACAACTTCCAAACTTTAAAAATTACTATAAAGCAAATCAACTTAGATTTATTGCATCTTTTTTCGATGATCAAAAACCAGCATGGATTAAAATAGAACTAGGCAAGATAGGAGAAAATAAACCTGAAGATTTTATATATAAATGGGAATCTAAATGGATACGGGAAAAGAAAGAATCTCCTATATTAATACACTTGATTGATCTATGGAATAAGATAAATGTTGATAAGGAAACACAGAAATCTCTATTAGCAAGGAGACCTTTGTTCCAAAACAGACTTATTCCTTTTACAATGGACAATCAACTTTTATATAATTGGTACCAAAAAGGGATTAAATTTATAGGAGATTGTTTTGAGCGAGGTATATTGATGTCATTTGAACAATTAAAGGATAAATATAAAATATCTAATAATACTTTTTTTTGTTACTTTCAATTAAGGGCTTACTTAATAGGTAAGCTGGGTCAAACAATGTTTTTGCCAAAACCTAATGAAATTGAAATTTTAACTCAAAAAGGGAAAATTAAAAAATTTATTTCTTGTATGTATAATTTGATTCAAGAGCAGACAATTAAACAAGGAACCCATAAGTCAAAGCAAAAATGGGAAACAGATTTGAATATTAATATTGATGAAACAAATTGGTCAAGACTTTGTCTTGACAGTATGACAAATACAATAAATGTTCGACTTAGATTAGTACAATATAATTTTTTACACCAATTATATATTATACCACAAAAAATAAATAGATTAAATTCAAATCTATCTGATAAATGTTTTCGGTGTAATCAAGAAATTGGTACTTTTTTTACATTCTACTTGGTCTTGTTTTAAAATTCAACCCTTTTGGATAAATTTAAGAGTCTTATTAGAACAACTTACTGGAATTCAACTTCCACATAACCCTATATTATTTCTATTAGGTGATATTGAAGGGATAAAACCGAAACTTAAATTGAATAAATATCAGAAAGAATTTATAAAAATTGCATTGGCAGTAGCTAAGAAGACTATAGCAGTTACTTGGAAATCTGATTCGTATTTAAATATGGATCGTTGGAATAATGAAATGGCTAGTTCTATTCCACTGGAAAAAATTACTTATAATTTAAGAGATAAATATGTAACATTCTTGAATATATTCTTATTTACAAAAGATAGGATGGCATATTTAAGTGCTCCGACAAAGAATTTGGTTACTTGGGGAAAGTAACGAATAATTATACCAAATTTATTTTGAATCCCATGGAGCGTGTGGAAACCTTCCAATACCCAGGCGGCTCTTTTTTTTTCTTCTTTCTTTTTAGGTAGGACTATATATGGGGGGGGGGAGGGTTAAGGGGAGGGGGGTGGGTAGTTTTTATCTTTTCATGTATTCTTTTTGAAAATTTAATAAAAATTATATTAAAAAAAAAGAGTGCCAGGACCGCAAGGAGAGACCCTTCAATGTCCATAATGTGCCCGACCTGCAGGCACATCTGCGCTTCCCAGTCCAGGCTTCACGCTCATCACAGGCCTCACTGATGTCATCGTCGTTCCCGATGGACTTCCAAGAAGAAAGTAAAGAAACTCATAGATTCACCATCTTATCTAACCAAGTGGCACGGTGTCATAACAACAGTCTTTTCTTCAATGTCAACAAACTTAAGGAGCTGATTTCAGGAAGGGGGAGAATGCACATGCTCCTGTTTATGCCATCGGAACTGAGGTTGAGAGCTTTAAGCTCCTAGGAGTGAATATCACCAACAGCTTGCCCTGGTCCAACCACATAGATGCCATGGCAAGCAGCTCTAATCCCTTAGGAGGCTAAAGAAATTCAGCATGTCTTGGTTATCTCTCAACTATATCTATAGATCATAGAAAGTGTCCTATTAGGATGCATCACTGTTTGGTGTGGCAGCTGCTCTGTCCGAGACTGCAAGAAATTTCAGAGTTGTGGACAGAGCTCAGTCTTCTCTCCATAGACTCTGTCTACGCTTCCTGCTGCCTTGGTAAATCAGCCAGTGTAAACAAAGGCCCCGCCCACCACAACCATTGTCTCTTCTCCTCCCTCCCATTAGGCAGAAGATACAAAGGTCTGAAAGCACATACCAGCAGACTTAAGGACATCTTCTGCCCTGAGAACCTTTGAGTGGACCTTTTGTATGATGAGGTGGATTCACAATCTACCTCTGCATGGCCTTGCACCTTATTGTCTGCTGCGCATCGCTCTCTCTGTAAATGTAACACCACAATCTTCATTCTTTCATTGCGTTCCCATTCTACTGCCACGATGTACTGAGGTGATGAAATTATCTGTACAGATGGCATAAGAAACAATTTCTCACTCTAGCTCAGTAAGTGTGACTATCATAAACCAACTTATTGATTTTCTTTTGGCCTTAATCCTAAATGGCCTAACCATTATTCTGAGGCTGCAACTCTTAGTTCCATGGGAAACATTATCTCTACGTTCAGCCCGTCAGATCTGTGTCAAAAATATGTGTGTGTGTGTGTGTGTGTGTGTGTGTGTGTGTGTGCGTGTGTGTGAACATAGAATAGTATAGCACAATACTGGCCCTTCAGCCCATAACCTACTCCATGAGCAATCTAATCCTTCCCACTTACATAGCCTATAACCTTCCACGTTGCTTTCGTCCATTTGCCTATCTAAGAGTCCCTTAAATGTCCCTAATATATCAGACTCTACCAGCACCACCAACAACAGTTTACACTTTATACTTTATTGTCGCCAAACAGTTGATACTAGAATGTACAATCATCACAGCGATATTTGATTCTGCGCTTCCCGCTCCCTGGATTACAAATATTAAATAATAAAAATATTAAAAATAGTAAAAATTAGTAAATATTAAAACTTTAAATTATAAATCATAAATAGAAAATAGAAAAATGGAAAGTGAGGTAGTGCAAAAAAACCGAGAGGCAGGTCTGGATATTTGCAGGGTACGGCCCAGATCCAGGTCAGGATCCGTTCAGTAGTCTTATCACTCTTGGTGTAAAAAAAACTTACTTCTGATATTTTCCCTAAACCTTCCTCCACTCACCTTAAAAAGGATGTCTTCTGGGATTAGCCTTTGCCACCCTGGGAAAATTGCACTGGCTGGTTACTCTGTCTATGCCTTATATTATCTTACACAACTCTATCATGGTCTGTCCTCCTTCTTCGGTCCAAAGAGAAAAGCCATAGTTCACTCAACCTTCCCTCATAAGACATGCTCTCTAATCCGGGAAGTGCACCCATTCTAAAGCTTTCACATCTTCCCTATAATGAGGCGATCGGAACTGAAAGTACTCCATGTGGAATGTTTGGAACATAATACTTCAAGTGTGGCTAATTTCCAAAATAACATTATGCAGGAAGCAAAAACAAAAAATGTTGTAAACATCCCTCAGCTACCTACTGGAGGGATATCAATCAGATTGAAAGAGCACAGAAAATTTACAAGGACGTTGTTGGGACTTGAGAACCCAAGTTGGCGGAAGAAATCTGGGTGCAGCTCAATGGGACTAGACAGAATAATAGATCAGAAAAGACTAGATGGACTGAAGGGCCTGATCTGTGCTGTAGTGATTTCGTGCACTATTACTCTATAGCAACTTTACATAATGTACCTTGAGGGCTGAACCTGAGTTGGTATTATACACTTATGACTAATGTGAGTTCCTCCCTCTGGGCTACCTTTCTGAAAATTCATACGTGACCTACCACATGCAACTTTCTTGTTGCCTCCTCCCCACTCTGCCCCATCAATATTGGTCACCCTAAATGTATATCACAAAGATTTGCCACCCCAGTTCAATTTCAGAGCAATTCCAAATAGACTCCCAATTCCTGGACCGAATAACCATTCATAGTCTTTTCTTTTGCTTCCACATCTGATGATTTTACAACCAATAAACCTTAACATTTAATGAATATAAAGACTATCAACCGTAAGACCATAAGACATAGGAGCAGAATTAGGCCATTTGGCCCAGTGAGTCTGCTCCACCATTCAATCATGGCTGATCCTTTTCCCCTTCCTCAACCCCATTTCCCAGCTTTTCCCTGTAGTCTTTGATGCCATGTCCAATCAAGAACCTATTAATCTCTGCCTTAAATACACACAACATTCTGGCCTCCACAGCTGCCTGTGTTAACAAATTCCACAAATTACACATTTCCTTCAATGCTATATTCCTTAGTATTTCAGTCAAAGAATAAGTCTCCGATTGCAAGAAACACCTGGTGCCTTGGCAGCTCTGCACTTTTACCTTTTCATGGCAAGAACATCACAATAGAATGATTATCTGTTGATAACATTTATTTATTCACCTGACGAGATGTTACTATCCAGTTAATAACGCTGGAGACCAGCATTTATTGCCGATGTCTTATTGCAGCTGAACTGAAGGGGTATGCAGAAACAGTCATGTTGGTGAATTTTGAGTCAGTTAAAGGCCAGCCAGGTAATTAGACCTAATGGCCTTCTTGGAAAGAAGGTGTTGAACCTTCTATAATGATCATCTTAATTGTCCAAAATTAAATTTTTAGCAGCTGTGACAGGATTTAAACTGATGTCCTCAGCTCAACTGTCCAGAGGTCTAGATACCGGCCAATTATCTTTCATGATACCTACTATACACACAGTGGCCACTTTATTTGGTACTTTGTGTACCTAATGAAATAACCATTGAGTGGCTGTTCGCATTTTTCTGCCTATCTACTTCAAGGTTCAACGTGTTGAGCATTCAAAGACATTCTTCGACACACCATCTTTGTAACGTAGTTATCTGAGTTACTGTCACCTTCCTGTCAGCCTGGCCACTCTCTTCTGACCTCTTTCATGAACAAGGAGATTTTGCCGCTTGCTGGATGTTTTCTAGTTTATTGCACCATTCTCTGTAAGCTCTGGAGAATGGCGCATGAAAATCCCAGGAGATCAGCAGTTTCAAACCACACTGTCTGGCACCAACAGACATTCCCTGGCCAAAGTAACTTGGATCACATTTCCTCCCCATTCTGTTGTTTGGTCTGAACACCAACTGAACCTCTTGACCATATCTCAATGTTGCTGCCACGTGATTGCACCTAATAAACTGGCCACCTATTGGGAAACCACAAAAGAGATCAGACCTAGCATTTTAATGCTAATTATTGAACACGTCAATGAACTCTAAAAGTGTTTCTTTGCAACAGATGCAATGCAGTTGCGTTTCTTAAAGAAACAAAGCAATCACTAACCTTGTACACCGAAAATTTGCAAGCTGCTTCTGGATTATTGAACAAAACAATTTACAGGAAGCTTTATTAACATGGATTCCCGTCGGGTATCTGTGGGAACAGAATGTCCTGCGAGTACTGTACCCAAGGTCAAATTGTTGCTTGCTTTTAGTGCATTGAATAATTTACTTCAGATGACAAGAAGAAAAAAATGTTTATTCTCAAAATGAGAAACCTTCAAAAAATAGTTGACTCAAGTCTGTACTGAAACTGGTTGCATCGTCTCATTCCTTAATTCCTTTAAACAAAGTTATATTTATCATTAACGATTAATTTAACAGTTTAACAAATTATACTCAATACACAGCTCAGATTTTCTACTTTGGATTCTGAGAAATTGTTAGCCTTAGAGTTGGCTACTAATTGTGAACATCAACAAGAAGAGATTGGTTATGATATGAACTCAATCTCTCCCTTTCTTCATGGTAATGCTAACACTTCAGTGTGATATGAAAACCATGGAGAATTCCCCTGCTGTTCTTCAATTTCAAATTTCTTATCCTTATTTTCGAATGTCTCTACGTTCACATGCCCCTCTTGCTCTAGAGTATCTATTCCTGTCCATCTCTGTATTCCTCACTACCCTTTGATCAGTTTTATACTTGCTCCACCAGGATGTGGTGGCCAGAGCTATCATGTTTGCTGTTGTGTGCTGGGGCAGCAGGCTGAGGGTAGCAGACACCAACAGAATCAACAAACTCATTCGTAAGGCCAGCGATGTTGTGGGGATGGAACTGGACTCTCTCACGGTGGTGTCTGAAAAGAGGATGCTGTCTAAGTTGCATGCCATCTTGGTCAATGTCTCCCATCCACTACATAATGTACTGGTTGGGCACAGGAGTACATTCAGCCAGAGACTCATTCCACCGAGATGCAACACAGAGCGTCATAGGAAGTCATTCCTGCCTGTGGCCACCAAACTTTACAACTCCTCCCTTGGAGGGTCAGACACCCTGAGCCAATAGGCTGGTCCTGGACTTATTTCCTGGCATAATTTAACTATTTATGGTTCTATTACGATTTATTATTTATAACTGTAACGAAAACAAATTTCCACCGGGATCGATAAAGTATGACTATGACTATAAGTGTCGCACACCATGTCCAAGCCAACTGTTTTGCCCATCGACACAAAGCTCATTTGCCTCCATTAGGAATGTAATCAAAACACATTCAGTATACAACGCTGAGATTTTTCTCTCCACAGACAGTCACAAAACAAAGAAAACCATGGAACCCATTCAAAGAAAAACATCGACTCTCCCCCAACACACAAAAGAAATCTTGCAAATGACAAAATAAAAGAGCGTAAAGCACTGAATGTAAGACATCGATGCTTAGAGGCATCAAAAGGGTATAGGCATATTCAGTTCAGCTGAGTTTATTTTATTCAGTTTAACCCAGTTCAGTTCAATCCAGTGATGTGTTGTTCATTATCTGCCAGCCACCCTGATCAAACTCGCACAAAACAGCAACAAAAAAAAAGGAGTGACCAGAAAGCAGAAGCACATCGTAACGTGAACTGCAGAGCCGAATCCACAAACCACGTCAATTAAACCTTGTGCAAGACCCAGGACTCCGGCACCGTCCTCCAACAGCGTCGAGGCAGAGAGAGATCATTCGGCGCCTTCTTCCAGCAGCTTCGAGCGAGCTGCTGCTAGACGGCGCTGAACACCGGAACGCCTTCCGCCCTCATCTCGATGATTTCAACCTTTCTCGATGCTTTAATCAGTGAGATCGGTGAGAACTGGAGTTGATAATGGGCTCGCACACCATCTGCAGGCTTCTTGGCCTTGAAGCCGCATGCTTCGCTTGAAACCCCAGCAAACACCCATGCAGACAACAAAGTGCCAGATGACCCAATCGGCCTGGAAACGCACCACGAAAATGTAGATCACGGACTCAAACAAAATTTATGGAGCAATGGTGGTATAGTGGTGAGTTTAGTGGCCTTCCAAGCAGTTGACCCAAGTTCAAATACCAGCCACCGCAGATTTTTAGGGCAGTGCAGCTCCAATGACCCGGGTTCAATTCCTGTCACTGTTTGTGAGGAGTTTGTAGGCTCTCTCTGTGTCAGCATGGGTTTCCTCCAGGTGCTCCTGTTTCCTACTACAGTCTAAAATTGTACAGTTTAGTTGGTCATGTGGGTGTAATTGGGCAGCACAGGCGCATTGGGCCATGAGGTTCTCTATGTAGTGACTCTAAATGAAAATAAAATAAAATAAAAATAATCATTGTATCTGATTCCAGCCCTCTCTGACAGCATGTTCCAGATATCTGCATATAAAAATTTACCTTTAAGATCCCCTTTAAATCTCCTATACCTCACCTCAAAGCAATCCCATCTTGATTTTGATGCACTTAACATGGAAAATAATTTTGACTGTCTAGGCCTTTCATAATATTACATACTTCTATGCCTTCCTAACTTGGAGGTTCAAAGGCTCACTTATTATCAAAGTATTATTGCATTATACAACTCTGAGATTCATCTTCTCCAGATAGCCATGAAACAAAGAAAACCATGAAGTCATTCAAAGAAATACATCAAACCCCCCCCACAAAAAAGAACAGCAATGCAGTCATCAATCCTGCCCCCCCAAACCCCCATGCCCCACACAAAAAACTAACAAAACTTAACAAGAACATCAACCCACAAACCCCCTCCCCACGCACCAAAAAAATGAACAAAACGCGCCACATAGCAAAACACTGTATATAAGAACCATAGGACTGAAAATGTCCACAGTCCATAGTCCAATCCATAACCGCAGTAACATATTCCAACAGCATCGAGAGACAGAGAATGAGAGATCTCACTCCCTCCACCTCTCCCCCATTCTTGTGTGAAAACTCTTTTTCAATTCTACCTCTTTGAGCCAGCTGCCGGTAACCTGCCCGAAATGTGCTGTATCAGGTTCAGTCTCAAGTTTTGCATGTTAACACTTTTGGCGGTTGGGAACACTTAGGGATGTTTCATTATGTTGAAGGTGCCAGTATATGCATGTTGCTGATGTTGAAGGTTTCTTCTGTGTCAACCTGAGAAAAAAAGGAAGAAGTTTTCACTTTCATAGCAAAACTGTCTCAAAAGTACCTTTCTATCCTATAGAGATTCAAGGGTACTTGTATCCCACCGTTATCAGATAGCCTGGAATGGACCTCCCGCACAAAAAGATAAACTTTTGATCTCCCAGTCTGCCTGGATGTGACCCTTGCATTCTGTTTGCACTACAACATGATAATCAACATTCTGTCTCCTGTTTACTACCTCGATGCAATTACGTTATGGAGTGGGGTGTCTGGATGGCATGCAGATCAGGACATTTCACGTGACAACAATAATAATAATATTAAACCAAACCAGTTAGACTTTTGAAATGCACTGACTGCTGTACAGTGAAGTATGTAGAAGCCAGTTTATCGCCAGCAAGGTCCTGTCTCAGTCGAGCAGCTACATAATCAAAGACCCTGCCAACTGGACATTCTCTCTTCTTCCCTTCCATCAAGCAGAAGATAGAAAATCCTGAAAGCACATACCACCAGGCTCCGAGACACCTTCTGCCACACTGTTATAGGATTATTAATGGTTACCTGGTACATTAAGGACTCCCGACCTCACAATCTAACTCATTATGATCTTGTGCCTGATTGCCCACCTGCACCACCCTTTCTCTGTAGTTGATGTACTTTATTCTGCATTGTTATTGTTTTACCTCAATGCATTTGATCTGTATGATCATTATGCAAGTCTTCTACAGTATCTTGTCACATGTGAAAATAATTCACCAATTCCAATAGAGACACCGGAGTGTCGGGTGTGGGAATGTTAACAAAAGAGAGAACGAAGTGTCTTGTCTTCAGTGCCTTAGGATTCTTCCTATCCTCCCAGGAGAGGGGAGAGTCATTCAGTTTACCATTTAACCCATGAGGTGGTATCTCCCATAATAGCACAGATCCTGTAGATGCACAGGTCCCTGGAGAAGGATTACAACCTAATACGAATGACTTTGTCACAAGGATACTGTGGCCATTGAGCCAAGGCTACTTCTGGAGCTGTTGCCAGATGAGACCTTTGTGATGTGACTGATAAGAGGAATCTGAAAACAAGGTTAAGGCTTTTAAAGACCAGTGGGGGATTTCATCTTGGTTTCCCTTTCATACCGTTGCTATAAAGAAAGAGAGAGAATGAGCTCATATCATAACTATTGTCTTCAGAGTTGTAGAAAGTCATGGAGTCATGAAGGCCCTTTTGTCCGTCATATCCACACAGACCATCAAATACTCACCTACATACCCCTGCTTAACAGCCTTTAGATATCCAGATAGATAGATACTTTAATAATCCAAAAGGGAATTACATTGTCACAGTAGCATTACAAGTGCACAGATATACAAGTATTAGAGGAGAAGTAAGAAAGAATAAAAAAATGAGTTAACACAAAGTCTTACAGGAGGGGGTCATCACTTCCTCAGCTATAGGTTGACTCATTATAGACTGTAATGGCTGAGGGTAAGAATGACTTCGTATCGTACTCTTTGGAGCAGCACAGTTGTCTTGGTCTATTACTAAAAGTGCTCCTCTGTTCAGCCAAGTTGGTATGCAGAGAGTGAGAAGCATTGTCCAGAATTGCCAGGATTTTCTGTAGGGTCCCTTGTTCTACCACGGCCTCCAGTGTGTCCAGTTTCTCTCCTATAAAAGAGCCAGCCTTTCCAATCCGTTTCAAACTGGAGAAAATCTGCAGATGCCGGGAATCCAAGCAACACACACAAAATACTGGAGGAACTCAGCAGGCCGGGCAGCATCTGTGGGAAAAAGTACAGTCGACGTCTCGGCCCGAAATGTCATAAGAACATAAGAAATAGGAGCAGGAGTAGGCCATCCGGCCCATCGAGCCTGCCCCGCCATTCAATAAGATCATGGCTGATCTGTCTGTAAACTCAGCTCCATCTACCTGCCTTTTCCCCATAACCCTTAATTCCCTTACTACGTAAAAACCTATCTGACTGTATCTTAAACATATTTAGTGAGGAAGTTTCAACTGCTTCCCTGGGCAAAAAATTCCACAGATTCACCACTCTATGGGAAAAACAGTTTCTCCTCATCTCTGTCCTAAATCTTCTTCCCTGAATTTTGAGGCAATGTCCCCTAGTTCTAGTCTCACCTATCAATGGAAATATCTTTCCTACTTCTATCTTATCTTTCCCTTTCAAAATTTTGTATGTTTCTATAAGATCCCCTCTCATTCTTCTAAACTCCAGAGAGTATAGTCCCAGGTGACTCAATTGCTCCAAATAGGTTAACCCCTTCATCCCTGGAATCAACCTGGTGAACCTCCTCTGCACTGCCTCCAAAGCCAGTAGCAAACACAAAATACTCTGCAGATGCTGGGGTCAAAGCAACACTCACAACACGCTGGAGGAACTCAGCAGGTCGGGCAGCATCCGTGGAAAAGATCAGTCAACATTTCGGGACGGAATCCTTCGTCAGGACTGAAGAGGGAGGGGGCAGAGGCCCTATAAAGAAGGTGGGGGGAGGGTGGGAAGGAGAAGGCTGGTAGGTGCCAGGTGAAAAACCAGTAAGGGGAAAGACAAAAGGGGTTGGGGAGGGGAAGCAGGGAGGTGATAGGCAGGAAAGGTGAAGAAGGAATACGGGAAAGCACAATGGGTAGTAGAAGGAGGCGGAACCATGAGGGAGGTGATAGGCAGCTGGGGGAGGGGGCAGAGTGAAACTGGGATGGGGGATGGGAGGGGGAGGGAATTACCAGTAGTTGGAGAATTCAATGTTCATACCAAGGGGCTGGAGACTACCCAGACGGTATATGAGGTGTTGCTCCTCCAACCTAAGTTTAGCCTCATCATGGCCGTAGAGGAGACCATGTATGGACATATCCGAATGGAAATGTGAAGCAGAGTTGAAGTGGGTGGCAACCAGGAGATCCTGTCTGTTTTGGGGGATGGAGCGGAGGTGCTCGACGGAGCGGTCCCCCAATCTGCATCGGGTTTCACCAATGTAGAGGAGGCCGCACCGGGAGCACCGGATGCAATAGATGACCCCAACAGACTCACAAGTAAAGTGTTGCCTCACCTGGAAGGACTGTTTGGGGCCCTGAATGGTGGCAAGAGATGAGGTGTAGGGACAGGTGTAGCGCTTACAGGGATAAGTGCCAGGTGGGAGATCCGTGGGGAGGGATGTGTGGATCAGGGAGTCGCGGAGGGATGGATCCCTGCGGAAAGTGGAGAGGGGTGGAGAGGAAAGATGTGCTTAGTGGCGGGGCCCTGTTGAAGGTGGCGGAAGTTGCAGAGGATAATGTGCTGGATCCAGAGGCTGGTGGGGTGGTAGGTGAGGACAAGGGGAACTCTGTCCCTGTTGTGGTGACAGGAGGATGGGGTGAGGGCCGAAGTGCGGGAAACGGAGGAGATGTGGGTGAGGGCATCATTGATGATGGCAGAAGGGAAACCAAGATCCTTAAAGAAAGAGGACATTGTGCTTTCCCCTATTCCTTCTTCACGTTTCCTGCCTATCCCCTCCCTGCTTCCCCTCTCCCACCCCTTTATCTTTCCCCTTACTGGTTTTCCACCTGGAACCTACCAGCCTTCTCCTTCCTACCCGCCTCCCACCTTCTTTATAGGGCCTCTGCCCCTTCCCTCTTCAGCCCTGACGAAGGGTTCTGGCCCGAAATGTTGACTGATCATTTCCACAGATGCTGCCCAACCTGCTGAGTTCCTCCAGCGTGTTGTGAGTGTTGCTCCAAAGCCAGTATATCCTTCCTCAATTATGGAGACCAGAACTGCACACAGTACTCCAGGTGCGGCCTCACCAGTACCCTGTATAGTTGCAGAATGACCTCCCTTCTCTTGAATTCAATCCCTCTGGCAATGAAGGCCAACATTCCGTTTGCCTTTTTAATAACCTGTTACACCTGCAAGCCACCTTCTTGCAATTCATCAAAAAGCTCTCCCAAGTCCCTCTGCACGAGAGCATGCTGCAATCTTCCACCATTTAAATAATAATCTGCTCTTCAATTATTCCTTCCAAAGTGGATGATCTCACATTTACCAATGTTGTATTCCATCTGCCAGACCTTGTCCCACTCACTTAACATAGAAACATAGAAACATAGAAAATAGGTGCAGGAATAGGCCATTCGGCCCTTCAAGCCTGCACCGCCATTTATTATGATCATGGCTGATCCTCCAACTCAGAACCCTGACCAGCCTTCCCTCCATACCCCCTGACCCCCGTAGCCACAAGGGCCATATCTAACTCCCTCTTAAATATAGCCAATGAACGGGCCTCGACTGTTTCCTGGGGAAGAGAATTCTACAGATTCACCACTCTCTGTGTGAAGAAGTTTTTCCTCATCTCAATCCTAAAAGGCTTCCCCTTTATCCTCAAACTGTGACCCCTCATTCTGGACTTCCCCAACATCGGGAACAATCTTCCTGCATCTAGCCTGTCCAATCCTTTTAGGATTTTATATGTTTCAATAAGATTACCCCTCAATCTTCTAAATTCCAATGAGTATAAGCCTAGTCGATCCAGTCTTTCTTCATATGAAAGTCCTGCCATCCCAGGAATCAATCTGGTGAACCTTCTTTGTACTCCTTCTATGGCAAGAATGTCTTTCTTCAGATTAGGGGACCAAAACTGCACACAATACTCCAGGTGTGGTCTCACCAAGGCCTTGTACAACTGCAGTAGTACCTCCCTGCTCCTGTACTCGAATCCTCTCGCTATGAATGCCAGCATACCATTCGCCTTTTTCACCGCCTGCTGTACCTGCACGCCCACTTTCAATGACTGGTGTATAATGACACCCAGGTCTCGTTGCACCTCCCCTTTTCCTAATCAGCCACCATTCAGATTATAATCTGTTTTCCTGTTTTTGCCACCAAAGTGGATAATCTCACATTTATCCACATTAAATTGCATCTGCCATGAATTTGCCCACTCACCTAACCTATCCAAGTCACCCTGCATCCTCTTAGCATCCTCCTCACAGCTAACACTGCCGCCCAGCTTCGTGTCATCCGCAAACTTGGAGATGCTGCATTTAATTCCCTCATCTAAGTCATTAATATATATTATAAACAACTGGGGTCCCAGCACTGAGCCCTACGGTACCCCACTAGTCACTGCCTGCCATTCTGAAAAGGTCCCGTTTATTCCCACTCTTTGCTTCCTGTCTGCCAACCAATTCTCCATCCACATCAATACCATACCCCCAATACCGTGTGCTTTAAGTTTGCACACTAATCTCCTGTGTGGGACCTTGTCAAAAGCCTTTTGAAAATCCAAATATACCACATCCACTGGTTCTCCCCTATCCACTCTACTAGTTACATCCTCAAAAAATTCTATGAGATTCGTCAGACATGATTTTCCTTTCACAAATCCATGCTGACTTTGTCCGATGATTTCACCGCTTTCCAAATGTGCTGTTATCACATCTTTGATAACTGACTCTAGCATTTTTCCCACCACCGATATCAGGCTTACCGGTCTATAATTCCCTGGTTTCTATCTCCTTCCTTTTTTAAAAAGCAGGGTTACAGTAGCCACCCTCCAATCCTCAGGAACTAGTCCAGAATCTAAAGAATTTTGAAAAATTATCACTAATGTATCCACTATTTCTTGGGCTACTTCCTTAAGCACTCTGGGATGCAGACCATCTGGCCCTGGGGATTTATCTGCCTTTAATCCCTTCAATTTACCTAACACCACTTCCCTACTAACATGTATTTCCCTCAGTTCCTTCATCTCACTAGACCCTCTGTCCCCTATTTCCGGAAGATTATTTATGTCCTCCTTAATGAAGACAGAACCAAAGTGGTTATTCAATTGGTCTGCCATATCTTTGTTCCCCATAATCAATTCACCTGTTTCTGTCTGTAGGGGACCTACATTTGTCTTAACCAGTCTCTTTCTTTTCGCATATCTATAAAAGCTTTTACAGTCAGGTTTTATGTTCCCTGTCAGTTTTCTCTCATAATCTTTTTTCCCTTTCCTAATTAAGCCCTTTGTCCTCCTCTGCTGGACTCTGAATTTCTCCCAGTCCTCAGGTGAGCCGCTTTTTCTGGCTAATTTGTATGCCTCTTCTTTGGAATTGATACTATCCCTAATTTCCCTTGTCAGCCACGGGTGCACTACCTTCCCTGATTTATTCTTTTGCCAAACTGGGATGAACAATTGTTGTAGTTCATCCATACGATCTTTAAATGCTTGCCATTGCATATCCACTGTCAACCCTTTAAGTATCATTTGCCAGTCTATCTTAGCTAATTCACGTCTCATACCTTCAAAGTTACCCTTCTTTAAGTTCAGAACCTTTGTTTCTGAATTAACTATGTCACTCTCCATCTTAATGAAGAATTCCACCATATTATGGTCACTCTTACCCAAGGGGCCTCTCACGACAAGATTGCTAATTAACCCTTCCTCATTGCTGAATACCCAGTCTAGAATAGCCTGCTCTCTAGTTGGTTCCCACATACATTCCAAGAAATCCTCTTCCTCAGCACCCTTACCAATTTGGTACACCCAATCTATATGTAGATTGAAGTCACCCTTTATAACTGCTGTTCCTTTATTGCATGTTTCTAATTTCCCATTTAATGCCATCCCCAACCTCACTACTACTGTTAGGTGGCCTGTACACAACTCCCACCAGCGTTTTCTGCCCCATAGTGTTATGCAGCTCTACCCATATCAATTCCACATCCTCCCGGCTAATGTCCTTCCTTTCTATTGCGTTAATCTCCTCTCTAACCAGCAATGCTACCCCACCTCCTTTTCTTTCATGTCTATCCCTCCTGAATATTGAATATCCCTGAATGTTGAGCTCCCATCCTTGGTCACCCTGGAGCCATGTCTCTCTGATCTCAACTATATCATATTCATGAATGACAATCTGTACTTTTAATTCATCCACCTTGTTACAAATGCTCCTTGCATTGACACACAAAGCCTTCAGGCTTGCTTTTACAACACTCTTAGCCCTTATACAATTATGTTGAAAAGTGGCCCTTTTTGATTTTTGCCCTGGATTTTCCGGCCTGCCACTTTTACTTTTCACCTTACTACTACCTTAACCTATCTATATCCCTCTGCAGACTCTCCACATCCTCTGTACAATTTGCTTTTCCACTCAGTTTAGTGTCATCAGCAAATTTTGTTACGCTACTCTCAGCCCCCTCTTCCAAATCATCAATGTAAATGGTAAACAGCTGCAGGTCCAGCACCAACCCCTGCGGCACCCCACTCACCACTGACTTCAACCGGAGAAACACCCATTTATACCGACTCTCTGCCTTCTATCGGTTAACCAATCCACTATCCATGCCAATACACTTCCTCCGATTCCATGCATCTATATTTTATTTATAAGTCTCTTGTGCGGCATCTTATCGAACGCCTTCTGGAAATCCAAGTATACGACATCCACCTGTTCCCCTCTATCCACTGCACTCACTATGTCCTCAAAGAACTCCGGTAAGTTTGTCAAACAGGACCTGCCCTTTCTGAATCCATGCTGCGTCTGTCTAACGGAACCACTCCTTTCCAAATGTTTCGCTATTTCTTCCTGTCGACTGTACTTTTTTCCGTAGATGCTGCCTGGTCGGCTGGGTTCCTCCAGCACTTTCTGTGTATTTCAAATCAGTCTGTTCAGTCTAAAGCCTTTGATGACTTGGTGATTCAAGTTCAAATCCAAAAAAGTTTTAGGAGGTGTGAGAGTAACTGCCTTCACCACTTTCTCAGTCAATGTTCTGGGTGGCAGAAAATCCTTTGGGAGAAGAGAACTTTCTGCTTTAACCCTCAAAGCTTCCATCTTTTCTGCTGAGGAAGGCTTTACATTCCACACACTTTTTCCATTCTCCATAATCTTGTTTACTTCTTTCGCCTTTATGTTGCTACTCTTCATTAATATGCAATCCACAGTGCAGCAGTCCTCCTACCTTGCATGAGGAATAACACACAAAGCACTGAAGAAACCCAGCAGGTCAGGTAGCATCTGTGGTGGGAAATGGGCTTTCAAGGTTTTGGGGTTGAGACCTTTCATCTGGACCCAAGCAGTTTATCTGAAGGATCTCAGTTTCAGATTTTGACTTAGATATGTACATGGAAACATACAGTGAAATGTGTCATTTGTGTTAACAACCAACTCAGCTAACAATGTGCTGGGGCAGCCCGCAAGTGTTATCACATGATCCCGTGCCAATATACCATGCCCACAATACTCAGTAGAGCAACAGAGAACACAACAAAACTGAACACAACATGTAACAAAACAACAACAGCAAAACAACTCACCCTTCCTCACTCCCGCACCACCAGACACACAGAGAAAGCCCTCCAACTCTAGGACAGGCCTCCTATCTCCAAGCTTCAGTCATTGGGGTTTGACTTCGAGACTTTAAATTGGCCTTTAGCTTTGATCTTTAGTATTGGCTCCAGATTTGCTGATGAAGGGACCCTGAACTTCAGGCTTGGCAACTGTTGGGCCCTCGTGCAACCTGCTTGCATGGACATTTGATAGTGGGACCCACCAGCCTGGAGCAGCCCAAAATCCACAGATGCCCCTTCATCCATGTCACTGAGCTTCAAGCAGAGTGGAAACCTGGACTTCAGGTGTTTATCTTCCTATTTCTGTATTACTGGCTTTTGAACACAGTGAACCAAAACATTTACTGGCCATTTCCTGACAGAGATGTTGTCTAATTCGCTTCGTTCCTCCAGTCGTCTATGCATTTCTCCAGGTTCTAGCATCTGCAAACTCCTCTTCAGGGCGAATTCTGCACTGCAATCAGTCATAGCTTGTTGGCCAACTCATACCAAGACCTCTGAACATAAAACTGGGCCAAGATTCTCCTGGGTAAATACTGCTTTATCAAACATTGGAGAACAGTTAGCGTTAGTCAAAACAAAAGCAGTGAGTTCCCATAGTCTCCTGGCCAACACAGACTTTGTTAAGTCTCCTGGCTTAACAAAAAACAAATAAATTAATCAGACTGGGGATTGCTTCAGACTGGGGATTGTTGCATGAACAAGAAACCAAGAAAATAAGGCCAACATTAGACCTCTCAGTCCCTTGAGCCTGCCCTGCCGTTCGGTAAGATCATGACTGACCTACCCCAACACCTCCGCATCAGAATTTCATAGCCCTTGGCATCCCAGTGTCAAAGGTTCTGTCATATTAAAAATGGTTCAGTCTGAAGAGCTTGGGAAGCTTGGAGATCAAACTTTGCATCACATCCCATCACCAAATTAATAAAAACATAATCTGCATTTCCATAGTATTCTCACCATCACTAGAGGCTCTAAGAGGGCTCTAAAATCAATGGTGACAATCAAAGTCTAATTAGTGCAGTACAAGTTTGCAAAATTCATTCTCCAGTAAACTGGCAATTGTCCCAGTGTAGCTGATTGTGCAATAAATATCGTGCAGGAATCAAAGAGGAATTCTTTACTTACCTTCAAAGTAATGTTGTGGGATTTTGGCATGCATTAGAGGAAACAGACAGGTTCTGAGGTCTCACCTGGAAGTTTGTATCCTGGACGGAGCAGCACTCCCTCAGTAAAAAGAGGAAAGATCATAAGATATGGGAAATAATTAGGCCATTTGGCCCATTGAGTCTGCTCTGCTATTCTCCTGCCTTAACCTCGTAAGCTTTGATGCCCTTACTGACAAAGAACCTTTCAATCTCCGCTTTAAATATACCCAATGACTTGGCCTCCACAACCATCTGTGGTACTGAATTCCGCACATTCAGCACCTTCTGGCAAAAGAAATTCTTCCTCATCTCTGTTCTAAAAGGGTGCCCTTGTACAAGGGGTGACTGATAAGTTTGTGGCCTAAGGTAGAAGAAGTCAATTTTAGAAAACCGAGCACATTTTGTCATGGTTCGGTCCGTGAAGTCCGCGTTCCGGTTCACGGTCCAGTCTGTGGACTCCGGACTCTGGGTCTTCCGGCTGTCCCTTGTTTCAGTTGGGCTTAATGATAGGCACTTGATGCTCGTCTTGGGGCTGAGAATATAAGTGGCCCTGGGGTCGAGTGTGGGTGCTGGGTTCATCTTGTCAGTATCCTGTCCTTGCCTCTGTGGGGTAAGTCAGGCCTTTACCCTGCGGTTGGATCTGTCCCTTCCTGTCCTTGCATCTGTTGGGTAAGACAGGCTGTCTTTGCTGTTACCCTGAGGCTGGACTGTTCCCTTCCCTTCCCTTCCCCTTCCTTCTGGAGCCTTTGCCTTCAACCTGTGTCTGGAGCCTTTGCCTGCAACCTTGTCAAGTTATCCCACCAGAGTGAGAGCGGAGCCTTGCTGTGTCAAGATAAGGAACTGTCTATTGTTGAGCTGGAACTGTCTCTGTGTCCATGCCTTCGCTAGTTAGGCCCGGCCGTTTGCTGCTACCTTGTGTTGGGAACCGTCTCTGTGTCCACACCTTCACTAGGTAGTTCTGGCGGTTTGCCACTACCTAGTGTTGGGAACTGTCTCTGTGTCTACGCCTTCGTTAGGTAGGTCTGGCCATTTGCCGTTACCTAGTATTGGGAACTGTCTGTCCCTGTCCGTGTGCCTCGTGCCCCCTCCTGTCTCCCAAGACCACGTCATATCTTCGCTTTGTTCTGGAGTCTGAGCCCGAGTCAAGACCTAGTTTCTGGGTCCTTGTCCAGTCTCTGGCTCAGAGTCAGAACCTAAGCCTCATTATGTCCTTGCCTTGAAGAACCCAAGCTTCGTTATTCTTCGCCTCAAAGAACCCAAGCCATGTCCAGTCCTGTAGCCACGTCATGTCCTCGCCTAGTTCTGGCGTCCGAGCCCAAGTCAAGACCCAGGTTCTGGGTCCTTGTCCAGTCTCCGGCTCAAAGTCCAAACCCAGGCTCCTAGTTCCCAGTTCCTTGTCCTGGTCCCACTTGCCTATCCAATATCCTAGCCCAAGTCTGTGTTCTTGTCCCAGCTCTCTAGTCAAGTCCTGTTCCTTGTACTTCAGTGTCTGTGTCTTGCATTTGGGTCCTCTCCCAGTGCCCCCTTATGACACATTTATTCTTCCTACATTTACTCACTTGGTCCAGCGGTCGTGGAGCATACGGATCCCTTCTTTGTAGAAGTCGGCATCTTGGACCTCCAGAAGGTGGTCCACAGCAGGGGTGATTGATAAGTTTGTAGCCGAAGGTAGAAGAGATGTTATTAACTTCAAAGTTTCTGCATAATCACTCAAAGAGTTGAACTGCACATGCATGTAACGAGAGCTGTATAACTCATCTTCTTCTACCTTAGGCCACAAACTTATCACTTGCCCCTGCTGTGGACCACTTCTACAAAGAAGGGATCTGTATGCTCCATGACCACTGAACTAAGTGTGTACATGTAGGAGTGGACTATGTTGAAAAATAAATGTGCTAGGTTTTCTAAAATTGACTCCTCCTACCTTAGGTCACAAACTTATCAATCACCTCTCGTCTGCTGAGGCTAAGCCTTCTGGTCCTAGACTCCCCAACAATAGGAAAGATCCTCTCCATGTCCACTCTGTCCAGGGCTTTCAATATTTGATAGGTTTCAATGAGATCTGCCCCCCCACCCCGCCCCATTTCCCCATTCTTCCATTCTTCCAGAGTACAACCCCAGGGTCAACAAAAGCTCGTCTTACATTGACCTTTTCAGTCCCAGGATCATTCCCGTGAACCTGCCCTGGACCCTCTCCAATGCCAGCACATCCTTTCTTAGATAAGGGGCCCAAAACTGCTCAAAAAACTGTAGATGTGGTCTGAACAATGCCATTTAAAGCCTCAGCTTCTGAAAACGCTGGCAAAACTCAGCAGGTAGAGAGAGAGAGAGAGAGAGAGAGAGAGAGACAGACAGACAGAAATAAGGCTTGAGGTGTGTGATATGTCTTAGTACTGAAGAGTTAACTTTAAATGGACTTAAATCCAGACTTGTGAGACCTAGAGACGAGTGCTTTTCATTGACGGAAAGCGGGTCCAACCACAACAAAGCTCTCCGACCCTCCCATCCACTGCAGATGCAGCTTCACCAAGGCATATCAAAGCAGTTACAGGAAGAGAATTCATGTGGTGACATGATGAGTCTGCCGTCTATCATTCTGTTGACACCCTTCAGAAACGTCCCAGCAACAAAACAGCTCAGCGAATACTTGAGGGGGATAAGGACCTGGACTAGACAAAGGGCTTGGTAAGAACAGGAACAGTGAGAGCTGTCAAGCTCAAGCAATAACACCAGTGGGAGTAATGATTCCTGCATTAGTCAGAGGCCTGAAAGCTTAACGAGACAGAGGTGGGATGTACTCTTAGGAGCAGGTGTTTGTTTTGATATACTTGAGGAACCCAGACATCGCCAGTATCACCAGTATTAACTCCTTGTACCTTGCTGACCTCGAAATAGTTGAACACTACCCGAACCACTGTGCCCCTTGCCTTCTGCACTCCCATTTTGAAATCTGAGATGGGGATGGGCATGGTGCCTTTATCTGCTTGTTAACGCTTTCAATTAATTTGTTCACCAGATTTGAGCAGCAGCGGCAAGTATTTGTCTAAGATGTCTTATTGCAATAAAGCAGGAGGGGTATTTAAATTCAAGCAATTAAATAGAATTGAAACCTAAACTAGGAACAATCATGAAGACCATGAAATGATCAGAATGCTGAAAACCCATTTGTCTCCCTGAGATCGCAGAATCAGAGCACTACAGCTCAGAAACAGGCCATTTGGCCCATTCAGTCCACCCACACCCGGACAGCCCTCCACAAAACTCTCTATTCAAACTGCTTTTAATTATGGCAAATGACCCTGCACCCATTACTTATGCTCACAGTTTGCTCCAGGCCCTCTGCATGCTGATATCACCCAATTTCCCTTTAAATATTTCACCTTTCACCTTAAAGCTAGGACCTCTAGTTCTAATCTCACCCAGCCTCTGGAGGAGGTGGGGGGGGGGTGGAAATGCCTGCTTTGTTGTGTTGTTTATGCTTATTGTGGTTTATTTTATGCTGCTTCTGATCCGGAGTAGCAATCATTTTATTCTTATTTACCCTTTCTATATTCTTCGTAATTTTGTATACCTCTAGGAGAGCTCCTCTAATTCTCCAATGAAGTCCTATCCCATTCAACCTTTCCCTATTACTCAGATTCTTATGTCCTGGCAATGCCCTTGTAAGCTTTCTGCGCACTCTTTCAGTCTTTTTGATATCTTTCCTGTCAGGTAGGTGACCAGAACTGCACGCAATACTGAGAGAAGGAAATCGACCCTTCACCCGTGACCCTTCACCCGTGACCTTGGAGCCATCGACGCAGTGGAGTCTTAACTGCACTTGGAAATGGCGAAGCAAGCCGCGTACAGAATGGACGGAAGACGACCTGCCTGGTGATTACCACATCCTATAAACCAATAATAAAATAGAATGATAAATGCATCAGAAGTTCCAATGAGCAGCAGTGTGATCACAGACAAGGCAGGCCACCCGCCATCAAGAACATAAATACATAAAGGGGGCCACAAGAAGGCCAGCAATATCATGATGTATCCCACCCACCCCACTTGTGGCCTGCTTGTCCCATTCCCATCAGGGAAGAGGCTTTGCAGCATCAGCAATAAGGACCACTAGGCTCAAATGCAGTTACTTCCCTCGTACAATCAGTCTGATCAACATCTCCACCCATTAACCCACTACACCACCTCTCCACCTCACATACATACACATCACCTGGCATCACTTTTTATGCATACAGTCGGTCTATGTATGGAACATTGTTTTATAGGATCATTTCATTTATTTGTTTGGTTGGTTATTTATCTATTTATCTATTTACTTATTCGTTCATTCTTTATTTATCTATTTATTTATTTATTTATTTGTTATTGTGTTTTTTATGCCTATTGTGTTTTTTTTATACTGCATGGGATCTGGATTAACAATTATTCTGTTCTCCTTTGCACTTGTGGACTGAAGAATGACAATAAACAATCTTGGATCTTGAAGTCTGATATAGACTGAAGGATAAAGATTGGGCAAATCAGCCGGGAGAGCTGCTTTACTCTCTCATTACTTATTTTTACTTTTCGATAGTGTTAATGGAACTACATACATTCACTGTCCACTTTACCAGGTACAGGAGTGGAACACGGTGTAGTCTTCTGCAGTTGTAGCTCACCTACTCGAGGTTCAAAGTGTTATACACTCAGAGTTGCTCTTCTGCACACCACAGTTGTAACGTGTGATTATTTGGGTTACTGCCACATTTAGTCAGCTGGCACCAGCCTGGCCGTTTTCCTCTGAAAGTGAAATTTCAAATCTCTTACTAGCTCTTCCTTCAGTTAGTCCTGACGAAGGGTCTCGGCCTGAAACGTCGACTGTACCTCTTCCTGGAGATGCTGCCTGGCCTGCTGCGTTCACCAGCAACCTTGATGTGTGTTGCTTGAATTTCCAGCATCTGCAGAATTCCTCGTGTTTGAGTTTTAGTCTGGTCCAGTGAGCTTGTGCTGCCCAATTACACCCGTGTGGCCAATTAACCCTACTAACTCGTATGGTTTTGGGATGTGGGAGGAACCTGGAACATGTGATCACCGGGAGAGCATGCAGGAATGAGGAGAGTTTGCTCAAGGTACAAGATGGAAATTCTAAGAATGATAGGCGACTTGATTGAAACATATAAGATCCTAGGGTATTGTGAAGGAGTAGATGTAGGAAAATTTAGAATTGTTCATTGTTTAATAATGAGAAAAGAAACCTGAATTACAGTATGTATATGAAATGGTTAAATAAGTCGTGCAAAAACAGAAAATAGAAGCAGTGAGGTAGTGTTCATGGGTTCAATGTCCATTTAGAAATCGGATGGCAGAAGGGAAGAAATACAATAGAATTATAAAAATAAACCAAAAGTCAAGAATAACAAACACTGACAAAAAGTCCTCGTCATGATCTTATTAAACAGCAAAGCAGACTGGTGACTTCTCGCTCCTCATCCTTATGCTCCTAAAACTCTAATCAATGCTCTACTTCCTTCAGGATGATGATCCCAACCCAATGAATTACCCTAAATTATCTGCAAAGTCCACCTTAGGTGCAGTGGCTACGTTGATGTCTACTGTACCATGAGGTGGTGGGACATCAAGTTTTTTTATGTATCACTTGAAGAACTGGCTAGTTCTTCCTTTGAAGGCCAAGTCAGTTCTGGGCCGTATATTCGGCCAGCACAAATTGGGTTTCAAGTTTTACTGCATTGTCACTGAGAGGTATTTTTCTCTTTCGGTGTGCTGTGGATCAATTAGTCTTCTCATTTAAGGCAGGATGCTAATGGATCGGAAACATTTTAGAAAAGGTTTACAGGACCAATATAAGATGTAAATTGCAAGTGTCGGGGGTGACCTGACTGAACCATAAAATCTCTTCCCCTCTGCCATCTGATTTCTAAATGGACATTGAATGCCTGAAGGGGTGGATGTGGAAAATCTAGAATTGTTCATTGTTTAATAATAGCCACCTGTTAAAGATGGGTTTGAGCTGATTATTGTTCTCTCACTGGCCATGAATCTTTAGAACTCTCTTCCTCGAAGGGCTTCTCTTCCTCCAAGGCCCAGTAGCAGTGAATGCTAGATTTCCTCTGATGAAAGTACTACAGCCGGCCTGGGAGTCGGGTTCTCGCAAAGAACAGTGGAAACTCATCGAACGCCAACCTCCTTGCAACAAGATGAAACAAGAAAAATTTCCACCTTGACTCAGTTCCCACGCAAACCATTTCATCATTGTCAACATTTCACGCATGCTGTCAACAACACTAGTACACAATTGCTTCAAAATCACACTGATGCAATCCCTCTGCGCCTGGCCAAGATCCTTTACATGGTCCACAATTTCTGCACATACGGTTTCACCCCGGGCTGAAACAAATGTGTGAAATGTTGGTTTGAAAAAAACCAGGAAACTACAGATGTGGATTATCCAAAATAAAATAAAAACTGATGGACTTTCTCAGCAGATTAGTCAGCATATGTGAAGCGAGAAGCAGAGCTGATGTTTTCAATTATCAGAGCAACTATCCATTGCTCGCTTGTCTCAGTCTGAGTATTGGTGAAACATCAGTGGACAAACTTGAGCTGTTTTCTTCTGGAGTGGCGGAGGCTGACAGGATCTCAATCTGCACTCATAACCTACATTTTCCAGAATCAGACCTACAGATTATCAGCAAGTAAAGAGTTAAGGTTACTTGCTGGAAGTTATGACAAAGCATTTTATTGTTTGTTAACTGTCTCTTACTGGCAATGATGCAGTCCATGTGTTCACAGGAGGGAAGTTAAAACATGGCATCCAGCCACGGGTTCCACACAATGGATATTACTGGGAATCAGACAATGCCTGTGGGACTGCCTCTCAGGGACTAAAGCACTTAGTGGGAAATGATTCTTTTCTTTCCCCTCATGGTGCTAAAAAAACACTGGAAGAAATTTGATTTATTACACACATTACCAGAGGTGAAACCAAAAATAAAATTTGTTCTCTGATGATAAGAAAAGGCTTTCTTGAAAGCCTTTAAAATGTTCTGCTGCTTTCCAGAAACCAAAATGCCTTCACCCACACAGCTTTGAAAGCCATGTTATAAAGATAAACTTCAGAGCAATTAGCAGTCTCTGTATTGACCAGGCCTTTCGCAGTGCAAAATTAATTCATTCATTAATTTTTAAATTTAGAGGTGAACAGGCCTATCCGGTCGCTGTCCAGCAGCCCAGCTACTTAACACTCACCTAATCACAGGACAATTTACAATGACCGATTAAATTGCTAACCGATACGTCTTGGGACTGTGGGAGGAACCCAGAGCACCCAGAGGAAACCCATGCAGTCACAGGGAGAACGTACAAAATTCTTACAGATGACACTGGAATTGAACTCCAAACTCCAACAGCCCAAGCTATAACAAGGCCATGCTAACCACTATGCTACCATGGCACCCTAACATCTAAAAAAAAAATCCAGTTATAAAAATGCTTGCCTCTCAATCAGAAAACGTTGGCTCACGTTTTGGAATTCATTGCGAGGTCCTCACCGTTGGTAGTGTTTTCCTTCAGATAAGACTTTGACTTAAATGAAAAGGTGTTTCCTCAGCAGGATGCAAAATATTCCTGTTTCTGTCTGAAACAGAGTGAGGGGAGTTCTCCGCAATCTCTGGGGTATTATTTATGCTATAAGCAATGTGACTTATCCACACCTCACTAGAGCCATTGAGTGGGCCTGCTCCTGTTTAGTGCCCAACAGGAACACACGCAGTGGCTACTTTGTTTTACTTCCTGCACCTCGAAAAGTAGCCACTGAGTGTATGTGGTCTGCTGCTGCCTTAGCTCACCCTCTTCAAAGTTTGAAGTGCGGTGCATACAGAGATGCCCTTCTGCACACCAGTATTGTAACACGCGGCTATTCGAGTTACCGTCACTGTTCTGTCAGCTTGAACCAATCTGGCCAGGATCCTTTGATCTCTCTCATTAATAGGGCATTTTGCCCACAGAGCTGCTGGATTTTTTTTTTTTGCTTCTCGCACCAACCTCTGTAAACTCTAAAGACTATTGTGTGTGAAAATCTCAGGAAATCAGCAGTTTCTGAGATACTCAAACTACCTTGTCTGGCACCAATGACCAGTCCACAGTCAAAGTCACTTAAATCACTTTCCTTCCCCATTCTGGTTTTTGGTGTAAACAACAACTGAACATCTTGACCATGTCTGCATGCTTTCCAAGTTCAAGTTGATAGCTAGCAACTTTTTTCAAAAGTATTGCTTCCTCAGAATTTTTTTTTGTTTATGATAGACTGCTTGAAGATGAACAAAAACATAATTTCAAACTACTTGTATCACGTAGGAATTTGGAGAAACAACAAATTAACTTTTATTGAATATAATGTGTTTCATTGCATAACAGTGCTGATGCTTTACAATAGCTCAACTAAGCTAAAAATATTTTGTTAATGATTTTCATTTGTACTCACTGTCTGAGGCTTCTCACTTAAGTGTCCAACAATAATTCGCCAGCATTGACGGATCCCAGTTGCCCTGGTATCTTTTCTCCATGATCGCCATGTCCTGGTGAAACCTTTCACCATGCTCGTCACTAACAGCACCAAGATTTGCAGGGAAGAAGTCTAAATGGGAATGCAGAAAATGAATCTTTAGTGACATGTTGCATTTCATGGTTTTATATGCTCGAAGCATGCTTCCAACCAGCTGCATGTAGTTTGGTGCTCTGTAGATGCCGAGAAAAATTTCAACGACTTCCTTGAATGCCTTCCACGTGATTTTCTCCAGTCCCACTAGAAATTCTTCAATTTGCCTGTCATTGATGACCTGTTTGATCTGTGGACCAACAAAAATGCTTTCCTTAATCTTGGCATCAGTTATTCTGTCTCAAATATCAAATATCAAATCCTTCATAGAAATTTTTGTGCCTGGTGATAGCAAATACCATCCTTACAGTCCTGAACCCAATAATTATTACTAAATGTCCACACAGTTTAATTCCACATCCCATTCCCATTCTGACATGACTATCCACGGCCTCCTCTACTGTAAAGATGAAGCTACACTCAGGTTGGAGGAACAACACCTTATATTCCGTCTGGGTAGCCTCCAACCTGATGGCATGAACATCGACTTCTCTAACTTCCGCTAATGCCCCACCTCCCCCTCGTACCCCATCTGTTATTTATATACACACATTCTTTCTCTCACTCTCCTTTTTCTCCCTCTGTCCCTCTGACTATACCCCTTGCCCATCCTCTGGGTTCCCCTCGCTTCCCCTTTTCCTTCTCCCTGTGCCTCCTGTCCCATGATCCTCTCATATCCCTTTTGCCAATCACCTGTCCAGCTCTTGGCTCCATCCCTCCCCCTCCTGTCTTCTCCTATCATCTTGGATCTCCCCCTCCCCCTCCCACTTTTAAATCTCTTACTAGCTCTTCTTTCAGTTAGTCCTGACAAAGGGTCTCGGCCCGAAACGTCGACTGTACCTCTTCCTAGAGATGCTGCCTGACCTGCTGCGTTCACCAGCAACTTTGATGTGTGTTGCTAAAACCTGTCCTGTCATGCAGCAAGCCTGCCCAAGAATGCCTGAAGAAGATAGGAAACTTTCCAGCTTACATTGCAGGCAACATTTTAATTGACTTGAATTAGGAATTGAAATAATAAACATAAGTGATTTCAAAAAATAGGGAAATTTCATGGTAATTTTCATGATCAGTAGCCTAAAATACATAAGATACACCTAAAGGTATTCAGGAAGCAAAATCTTTGCTGTCCAGTGTAGTCATTCAACTATATACATGTATACCAACAACCGAGACAACATTCCCCTGGATCAAGGTGTACAACACAGTACACATAACACAAGAAATTCTGTAGATGCTGGATATCCAAAGCAACGCACACAAAATGCTGGAGGACCTGAACAGGAAATTATTTCATCTGTGGAAAATGAAGAAACAGTCGACATTTTGGGCCGAGACCTTTTTTCAGAACAGTAGGTATAACTCATATACATAGCACATGAAGTAGTATATTACCACTAATAAATTAAAAAATAATCAGGTACATATTCCTTAAAAAGTAAGCAGTACAATGCTACTGGTGCTTTATACATGATGAAACCTGAGTGGCAGGAAGGAGTCTTATGAGCTGGAGGAGGAAGCCGTTTCTCATCATGATAGGACTTGTCCTAATGCTATAGTTCCTCCTGCCTTATGGTAGGGGGTTCAAGAGATTGTTGGATAGATGGTAGGGATCACTAACAATGCTCTATGCACGCAGCGGTCCTGATAAATATCTCCAATGCATGGATCCTCTCAACAGCCCTTACAATCCTTTGTAGGGACTTGTGGTCAGATGCATTGAGGTGCTGCCACATGTTTGACTGATTGGATATTTGCAATAACGGGCAAATGTACACGTGTACCTAATAAAGTGGCCACTGAGTGTACGGTGTTTGTGGCTCAAATCTGAGGGGACCAAAGCTCACCCATCCCGAGCCTGTTGATGAGGTGAAACTAAAAGTAAATGTGAGTAATCACATGGGGCTGCAAAGAGGAGTTAAAGGGATATGAGCAACTGAGTGATTGAGCAATCTGTCAGTTGGAGTATATCAAGGGGAAATGTAAGTTATCCACCAGCAGGATAAGGAGCTGAGATGTATGATCAAACATCATCACTTTCCAAGGACTGAATGACCTACTGCTGGCTTTATTTCCAAATCAGAATCATGTTTATTATCACTGGTGTATGTCGTGAAATTTGTTGTTTTTCAGCAGCCGTGCAAGACATTAAAATGACTGAAAGTTTAAAAACAAAAGCGCCAAGATGAATAACAAGGTAGTTTTAATAGGTTCATGGAATGTTCAGAAATCTGACAGTGGAAGGAAAGACTCTGTTCAGAATAAACTGTGCTTGGGTCTTCAGGCCCCTGTACTTCCTCCCCAGTGGCAGTAATGAGAAGAGGGCATTTCGCAGTTGCTGAGGATTTTTAATGATTGGTGCTGCCTCCTTGTGCCCATGATGGAGCTGGCTGAGACTATACCTCTGTAGTCTCTTTCAATCCAGCAAATGGAAGCCTCCATGCCAGGAGATGCTGCAATTAGTAAGGATTCTCTTCCTGGTCCTTCTGTAGAAATTTACAAGCGTCTTTGGTGATATACCTGGTCTCCTTCTATGCTCCCATATGCAATAGATGACCACACTATATAAAAAAACATACACAGCCATTTCCTTAGCCTTGTAGAGGAAATCATTAGGGTACAGAGAGTGGACCTGATGGCTGGGGAAGGTATGGTTGCGATGGGGATACGAGGGTGTACAGTAACATGAGGCTGGGAGGTGGGATGGCTGAGTTCAAGGTTTGCTGTAGGACATTGGTTGGGAGGAACATGAGACCTCAAGCAGCAGATTGGGACATTACTGAGATGAATGGAGGTGTTGTTGGTTGTGGGTTTGAGGCGGAGTCAGTGACACAGTCTGGAGGCAGAAGGAAATGATCAGGCCAAAGTTTGGCTGTGAGGCCCGAGACAGTGACAGGGAAATCCGTAACAATGTCAACGTCAAGGGGAAAACTTGGTAGGAATAAACAGTCAGTGTAATTTTTAAGGATTTCAGGATTGAGCACACAAATAAAATATTGGACATAAAGGTCACAGACCAAACGAGTACAGGACCTTTCAAGTAGCACTTTGGCAAGCCTTATTTTCATAATATCATTCTGAACGGCCCTCAACATTCATCGTGCATTTGATCTCAAAGGTTCAAAGGTTCAACTTAATGCCAGAGAAATGTATATAATATACATCCCGAAATGCTTGTTCTTTGCAACCATCCACGAAAACAGAGAAGTGCCCCGAAGAGTGAACAGTTAAACGTGAAAATCCCAAAGTACCCCCTCCTGTGTGTAAGCGACAGCAAGCAACGATCCCCCTCCCCCCACCAGCAAAAGAAAAGCACACCCGCTACCGAGCACAAGCGTGAGCCAGGCGATAGCAAAGACACAGACTTGCAGTCACCCCCGAAGACTATTGCATTTCATCCAGCGTTCGACAAATCACAGGTTCTCTCTCCCCCTCATAAGGGAGAGGGAGGTGTCCCCCATTTTCACAGCGAGCAGGAGACATAACAACAACCCGCTGGCTTATGATGTTAACAAGTCCGTTTCGTCGCTTTTTACAAGATCGCAAAGATCTCAGGTCTTTGGGCTCACAGCGAAAGATTTTCCGGCCTCCCCTTCGACACACGACACCAACACCTGCCATGACACCGACCCTCAATCTGCCCGTCTCCAGAGGCCCAAGATCTGCGGCTTTCGACTTCGAGCTGGACTCTCGGGCTGAACCCTCGGCCTGCTGAAAAACAATGGCCAGTCCTGAAACCCCGAGAACGGGTCCCATTCCCGCAAAGAACTGACGTCTGCATGTAATTCCAGGTCAGCATCTTCAAAAGAACCCTGAAAGGGAAAAATAAAGATATTAAAGATATTAGAGATGGAAATAGAGCTGTTTCCAAAGATGCAAGAAAAGGAGTCGCCGTTTAGTGCCATCTTATCTTTTCAGAATCAAGTTTAATGTCACTGACATATGTTATGAAATGTGTTGTTTTGGTGGAGCAGTACAGAGCTATACATAATAAAACCAAGAATTACGCTAAAAATGTACACTTAATGTTATCATATCAGAGGGTCTGTTCTGGGACGAACATATAAGTGCTATCACAAAGAAACCAGGACAGCATCTCTACTTCCTTAGATGTTTGCATAGATTCAGCATATCACCTAAAACTTTGACAAACTTCTACATACTCCCAGTGGAGAGTATTCTAACTGTTTGCATCATGACCTAAAATAAAAACACTATTTGTGATGGTGAGCCACTTTCTACAGTCCTTCTGGTGAAGGTGTTTTCAAGCACCATTGTGTTGGGATTTCCAGGATTTTGTTGAAGGACAGGTGATATATTTCAAAGTACGATAGTGAAACCTAGAGGACAATCTATAGATTTCATTGTTCTCAAGTTGCAGATATCCTGAGAGTCATAGAGGTGTTCGTCATTGAGATGGACACTGCGTCCACGCTGGCCTTTCTGCCCATCTGCTCGAAAGCTATGTAGTATTCTTGACCGAGGAATTTGGGAGGAAACCGGAGCGTCCAGAGAAAACCTACTTGGTCATGGGGGGAATGAACAAACTTCTGGGTCATTGGCACTATAGTAGCGTTACGCCAAATATTACACTACCATACCATGTCATGGGTTCAGGAACTGCAGTTGGAGCTTTAGTGAGCAAATACAGCGCCTTTTTTTTATTAGTACACTCTAGCCATAGTGAACCTCCAATGCAATGAATAAATATTCCTTTATGTAAGGTATGACTCCAACGATTATAATGCTTTCCCTTGGCAGATTCTCTAAAGGTCTCCCTCAGTCAAATAATGGTAATATGTCTCACCTCCAAAATTCAGTGCTTTGATTTATGTTTGGACTGTGAAGAGTTCAGAAGCCAAATGGTCCTGGTGAATTCCACTGGTGAGCAAGTTATTGGTGAGTAATTGCCCCTTTACGGCACGGTCAGTCACTGATGTCCATGCATGAATGAGCAGTAGTTAGTCAGATATGATGCTTTGGATTGGGTGTACCTGACATCATTGAATCGATTCTAGAGTGCTACCTGTTCCAGAACAACTTGGCTAAGAGGAGCAGCTGGTTCTGGTGCTTAAACCTTCAATATCACAGACAACATTGCCGTAGGCAGTGATCTCAGCCATTTCAACTAATGTGAGGGGCGGAGCTGCGATGCACGCAACAGCGACTCCTTCGAGATCACCTGAGGAAACAGCTTAAGTTCAACCTTTGAATTCTCTCTTTTTCCTTTTCAGAGGAAGCCTACTGAGAAGAAGTCATCACCCTGACACAGTGGTGTCGAGACAACAACCTCTCTCTCAATGTCACGAAATCAAAGAATCTGCTTGTGGACTACAGGAGGAACGGAGACAGGCTCACCTCTATTGACATCAATGGATCTGGGGTAGAGAGAAACATAGAACATAGAAAACCTACAGCACAATACAGGCCCTTCAGCCCACAATGCTGTGCCGAACATGACCTTACTTTAGAAATTACCTAGGGTTACCCATAGCCCTCTATTTTTCTAAGCTCCATGTATCTATCCAGGAGTCTCTTAAAAGACCCTATTGTATCTGCCTCCACCACCGTTGCCGGCAACCCATTCCACGCACTCACCACTCTGCGTAAAAAAAAACTTACCTCTGACATCTCCTCTGTACCTACTTCCAAGCATCTTAAAACTGTGTTAGCCGTTTCAGCCCTGGGGAAAAACCTCTGACTATCCACACGATCAATGCTTCTCATTATCCTATACAACTCTATCAGGTCACCTCTCATCCTCCGTCGTGAGAGAGTGAACAGCTTTAAGTTCCTCGGTATGCACGTCACCGAGGACCCCACGTGGTGCGTACTGGCTGCGTGGTAAAAAAGCACAACAGCTCATTTTTCACCTCACACAGTTGAAAAAGTTCGGCATGAGTCCCCAGATCCCAAGGACTTTCTACTGGGTCACAATTGAGAGCATCCTGACTGGCCGCATCACTGCCCGGTACGGGAACTGTACTTCACGCAATTGCAGGACTCTGCAGAGAGTGATGCGGACAGCCCAGCGCATCTGTGCTTCCCACTATTCAGGACATTTACAGCAACGGGTGTGTAAAAAGGGCCCAAAGGTTTATTGGGGACCTGAGTCTCCCCAGCCACAAATTGTTCCAGCTGCTACCACCCAGGAAACGGTATCGCAGCATAAACGCCAGGACCAACAGGCTCCGGGACAGCTTCTTCCACCAAGCCATCAGACTGATTAATTCACACTGACGCAATTGTATTTCTAAGTTATATTGACTGTTCTGTTGTTTATCTTACTGTACATCCTATTTATTAGAAATTACTATAATTTGCACATTGCTCATTTCAGACAGAGACGTAACGTAAACATTTTTACTCCTCACCTATGTAAAGGATGTAAGAAATGAAGTCAATTCAATTCAAAAACTATGCTTGTATCAAATTGACAGTAGTTTTACTACTACACTACAACACTTGGTTGTGATAGCTTTGGGGGATATGAATGGTTCTAGATGAGTATATATTGGTATACTCACCTTATTGGGATTCAATAAAAATTAATAAAAACAAGATCTTTTGCTGAGCTTTGAAATCTATCTTTACTGTTCTGGTAAGAACTACAATAATGAATTGCATTTAAGAATAGGCATTGACTGTGCAGATGAAGTACAAAGCAGGGTTCCCTCATTGGCTAGACATGATATCAGATTCTACAGTTATTGCCATGTTGGCTGATAGCTTAAGTCAAAACCGCATGAGTAAGCTAAGATTTTGTTCTCAGTGAGAGAGGGATAGCAAGGGCAGTGTACCATCTGTGGTCCGGTTAGTTTGTTTTATGTTTGTTTTCAAAACCACATTTACTTTTCAAAAATTAAAAGCAGAGATGGAATAAATGATTGGCAGCTCTGACAATGACTCACAAAAGAGAAACAGAGTTGAGCTTTTTGGAAATATTATTGCAGAACGACAGTATTTGGAGAACTCTACTTTAATCTGGGAGTGTCCTGGCTGGTGGCATCAGGACCTGGTATGGACATTCCAATGGCCAGGAATGGACGGATAGAGAGAATCCAGTCCATCAAAGGCACTGCTGTCCCACCACTGGATATATTTACATGATGTGTAACCACAAGAAAGCAGCATCCATCATATGAGCCTCATAGTCATAGTCATAGTCACACTTTATTGATCCCGGGGGAAATTGGTTTTTGTTACAGTTGCACCATAAATATTACATAGTAATAAAACTATAAATAGTTAAATAGTAATGTGTAAATTATGCCAGGAAATAAGTCCAGGACCAGCCTATTGGCTCAGGGTGTCTGATCCTCCAAGGGAGGAGTTGTAAAGTTTGATGGCCACAGGCAGGAATGACTTCCTATGACGCTCTGTGTTGCATCTTGGTGGAATGAGTCTCTGGCTGAATGTACTCCTGTGCCCAACCAGTCCATTATGTAGTGGATGGGAGACATTGTCGAAGATGGCCTGCAACTTGGACAGCATCCTCTTTTCAGACACCACCGTGAGAGAGTCCAGTTCCATCCCCACAACATCACTGGCCTTAGGAATGAGTTTGTTGATTCTGTTGGTGTCTGCTACCCTCAGCCTGCTGCCCCAGCACACAACAGCAAACATGATCGCACTGGCCACCACAGACTCGTAGAACATCCTCAGCATCGTCCGACAGTTGTTAAAGGACCTCAGTCTCCTCAGGAAGTAGACACGGCTCTGACCCTTGTTGTAGACAGCCTCAGTGTTCTTTGACCAGTCCAGTTTATTGTCAATTCGTATCCCCAGGTATTTGTAATCCTCTACCATGTCCACACTGACCCCCTGGATGGAAACAGGGGTCACCGGTACCTTAGCTCTCCTCAGGTCTACCACCAGCTCCTCAGTCTTTTTCACATTAAGCTGCAGATAATTCTGCTCACACCATGTGATCAAGTTTCCTACCGTAGCCCTGTACTCAGCCTCATCTCCCTTGCTGATGCATCCAACTATGGCAGAGTCATCAGAAAACTTCGAAGATGACAAGACTCTGTGCAGTAGTTGAAGTCCGAGGTGTAAATGGTGAAGAGAAAGGGAGACAAGACAGTCCCCTGTGGAGCCCCATTGGTAGAGAGCATGGCTCAGCATACTGGCCATGCTCTCTACCCTCGGGCAGAAGGTGCAGGTTCCTCTGGTCCCCCAAGCAGGTTCAGAAACAAAAATTACCCTACAACCACCAGGCTCCGGAACTGGTGTAGATAACTTCACTCACCTCAACTCTGAACTGATTTTACTCACTTTCAAGGACCCTACAACTCAGTAATATAATCTTTATATTTGCAGGATTTGTCTTCTTTTGCATAATTGTTGTCAGTCATGGTTGATATATATTTTTCATAAATTCTATTATATTCCTTTTATTTTCCTGTAAATGCCTGCAAGAAAATGAATATCAAGATAGTAACATATACAAACTTCGACTCTATGACTAATTTATAAAAGCCTTGATTTTGATGAAAGGCTCACCAATGACGTCTAATTTCATTTAAACAGAAGCAAACCCACAGAGCGCTGAAAACCTGAGCTCATTCAATACCCTGCTCCCTGTAGTCAACTTGCACAGCAACCTGGTAATTGATCATTCTTATGCCTGCTGAATCCCATCAGCTTTAAACCAATCTTTCTTGTTTCTATGTCCTCGGTTGTCTTGGCTCTCCCCCTCGTACTTGCTGCTCTCCGAGACGACTGCACTCTCCCACTGCTACCTACTTCCACTTCAGATACAAAGGCGATGCACCTACTCGTTCACGTACGCACACATACTGACGTCCATCTGAAAATTCGGCGTTTGCTAACAGAGTCCTGTGGGATAGAGGGTGACTTTCTTGCACTCCAGTTTTGTGATTACTGATGAGGCCAAGATAGGGCCTACTTATTGGGGTAGGAGATAGTCACAGTGCTATACAGCACAGAAAACAGGTCCCTTGGCTCAACTTGTCCATATCATTGAAGTTGCTAACCTGAAAATGTCCCATTGCCTGCACTTGGCCCATATTCCTCTAAACCTTACCCGTCCATGTACCTGTCCGAGTGTCCACTTATCAACTGCCCAGTGCAATGCTTGCTGATTTAACTTGACGTAAACAATGCCCTTCACTGTACATGTGACAAATAAAGCTAATCTTTACATCTAATCTTAAGTCTTTAGATCTTCGAATCTAACACCATAGTTGGAGAGGAGCCTTGTAATAGAAAATGGAAAGCAGCCTTCTCATTGGAGGTGGGAGGAGAAGATGGTGGCACGACGCAGCTTGCAGTGGCCACTCCGGTGGTGATATCTGTTATTTGTCAAGCAGGGTGCCATGCACAATCCTGATTTGATGTAGATGGACGTGAGAGCACGGAGGAACATCTGGTGAAACTTCTGAAATGCCTGCTTTGCTGCTGCTGCTACTGTGTGGTCCAGAATCTCCAGAGTAGAAGGCCCCAAGTCCTCGGCTTTGCTTGTTCTCGGCGGCCAGGGTGGGGTCAAAGCGCTCGGCAGAGGATGGTGCTCGGAGAGGCTGTGTCGGAGGGGCTGGTTGGAAGCTCGAAGTTTTCGGACAGACTCAGAGTCCGCTGCGGTCGGGTGCTTCCAATGGTGCTGCATCGGCAAGTTGGCGGCACTTGGAGGTTCATGGCAGGGAGAGTTTCTCCCTTCTACTGTCTGTGTGAGATGATAAGTCTATCAGGATTTGAAGACTTTTTTTTTACCATGCCCATGGTCTGCTCTTTATCAAATTATGGTATTGCTTTGCACTGTTGTAACTATATGTTATAATTATGTGGTTTTGTCAGTTTTAGTCTTGATTTGTCCTGTGTTTTCTTGTGATATCATTCAGGAGGAACGTTGTATCATTTTTTAATGCATGCATTTCTAAATGACAATAAACGAGGACTGAGTGTGCTCATAATCTAATCTAATGTGGGTCATGTTGTAGCAGATAGAACTGGATACTGTAAAGAAAAATTATTCAGGAAAGAATTGGGTAGGGTGCTTTAAATATGAGGTTGAGAGGGAAAATTAATAAGCCATGATGGAATGGCAGAGCAGACTTGATGGGTCGAATGGCCTAATTCTGTTCCTATGCCTTATGGTCTTTTTAATGCCATTATTGTACCCATCTCTACCACTTCCTCTGGCACCTCTGTATAAAGAAGTTGCCTCTTTTAAATACTTCTCATCTCTATTTAATTGTAAGGTCCCTAGTTTTGGACTCCCCTATCCTGGGGAAAAGACTGTGGCTATTCACTTTATCCATATCTCTCATGATTGTATAAACCTTTAAGTTCAGTCCTCATTTCTACACTCCAGGAACTAAATTCCCAGCCAATAAACTCTCCTTATAACTTAGACCCTCTAGTCCCTGTCACGTGTTTGGTGGGTCGTGCATATGTGATGCCTGTGAGCTTTCTGTGTCCTCCTGCCAAAAGGGCCAAATCATGGCCATGATGTTCCCATTGCTCTCCAGATGCTCCTTCTGCATTCTGAGCAGTCATGAAGTTTCCTTGGATTTATCCTCTATCCCTTGCCATCGCAGAGCTTGGAACAGAGTCAGCGAGTCTGGCAGCAATTACAGAGGGAAATAAACAGTCGACGTTTCAGGGAGAGACCCTTCATCAGTACTGGCTTGCTGACTTCCTCTGGCATTTTGTGTGAATCTTGCTCAAGGTTTCCAGCATCTGCAGAATCTCTTGTGTCTTGGAACAGAGTGTGTGTTTCAGCAATGCCAACAAATGGCCCGGCTAATGGAGCAGAGTGAGGGTAATTAAGCCCTCAGTGTTGGCGATATTGGCTTAGAAGAACAAACTAACACCGACTTCCACCCTGCCCGTAAATTCATTTCTGACACCTCTTTCCCCTTTCTTGATCTCCCTGTCTCCATCTCTGGAGACAATCTGTCTATCGATGTCTTATATAAACCTTCTGATTCTCACGGTTATCTTGACTATACCATTTCCCATCCTCTCTCTGTAAAACTCTATTCCCTTTTCTTACTTCCTGCCTCCATTGCATCTGTTCCCGGAAAGGGGCTTTCTGTCCTCCTCTTTCAAAGAATGGGGTTTCCCTTCCTCTACCATTAATACTGCCCTCAACCTATCTCCCCCATTTCCCAGAGATCCGTGATCACCCCATTTTCACGCCGCCGTATCAGAGATGGGGTTCCTCTTGTCCTCACCTACCATCTCATGAACCTCCGCATCCAGCACACCATTCTCCACAATCTCCTATCCTATCTTTACCTCCTCCCCACTCTCTGCTTTCCACAGGGATCACTTCCTCCATGATTCCCACGTCCATTCACTCTTCCCCACTAATCCCCTTTGTGCACAAATTCCTGCAAGTGACAGAAATGTTATACTTGCCCAGCTTCACCTATCACCTTCTAGCTTTCCTCCTTCCTCTTCCTCCACCTTTTGTTCTGGCATCTTTCCCCTTCCTTTCCCGAGCTGAACAAGGGTCTCTGCCCAAAATGTCCACTATTTATTAATTTCCATAGCTGCTGCCTGACCTGCTGAGTTTCTTCACCATTTTGTGTGTGTTGTTCTGGATTTCCAGCATCTGCAGAGCCTCTTGTGTTTATTATACACTGACGTTGTTCATTTTTCCTACTATTGGACTTAGTCCACATTTCAGAGACAACATTGATGGATTTCTCCAGTGTTTGGAGTGTCTTTTGTCAGTAATGCAAACATTAGCAGTTCACGGCATAGAGTTCCCTGCTGCCTGGTAACATGTCAGGTTTATACTGGTTTCGAGGTCTTAATCTTCAAGCACTATCTACCTCAGCTGTAGTGATCAATGCTGCCTCTGGGTCTCTCAATGTTGTTCAGGCACGTCGACATGCAAACCAACATGTACGTGCTCATGCACACACGTACATGCAACACAATCCTGATGAAGGGTCTCGGCCAGAACCATTGACTCTTTGTTCCTCTCGATAGATGCCGCCTGACCTGCTGAGCTCTCCCAGCATATTGTACGTGTTAAACTGGATTTCCAGCATTTGCAGAATTTCTTGTGTTTTCCCCATGCACACGCACACACACACACACACACGCACACACACACACACGGGACAGGAATACACACACACACACACACACACACGCACACACACACACACGGGACAGGAACACACACACACACACACACACACACACACACGGGACAGGAGTACACAATAGCTAAAGCCTGAAGCAAAACCCATTCATAATTTGTTGTAAAGCTGCCCACAGCTTACCAATATTAGTCCCCTCTTACATTTCCTCTCACCTGCTGATTCCTCTCCTCCTTCCCTTTCTCCTATGGTCCACTCTCCTCTCCTATCAGATTCCTTCTTCTTTACTTTTCATCTCCCAGCTCCCACCCACCCATCTTCCCCCACACCTGGTCACACCAATCACTTACCATCGTGTACCTTCTCCTCCCCCACCTTCTTGTTCTGACATTTGCCGCCTTGCTTCCAGTCCTGATGTATGGCCTTGCTCCAAAATGTCCATAAGACCCTATGACAAAGGAGCAGAATTAAGACATTTGGCCCATCAAGTCAACACTGTAATTCAATCATGGCTTGTGTAATTCCCTTTTCAACTCCATTTTCCTGTTTTCTCATCCTGACATCCTTACTGATCAACCTCTTCTTTAAATATACTCAATGACTTGGTCTCCACAGCCGACTGTGGCAATGAATTCCACACATTCACCACCTTCTGGCTAAAGGAATTCCTCGTCATCTCTGTTCTAAAGCGAGGCATTTCTATTCTGAGACTGTGCCCTCTAGTCATAGACTCCCCCACTATAGGAAACATTCTCTCCATGTCGACTCTATCTAGGCCTTTAATATTCAATAGGATTCAATGAGATGAGCCCTCGTTCTTCTAAACACCAGTGAGTACAGGCCCAGAGGCATCAAGTGCTACTCATATGTTAATGCTTTCATTCTCGTGAACTTCCTCTGGACCTTCTCCATTGCCAGCACATCCTTTCTCAGATAAGTACGCAAAACGGCTCACAATATTCCAAACAACAGGAATTCTGCAGATGCTGGAAATTCAAGCAACACACATCAAAGTTGCTGGTGAACGCAGCAGGCCAGGCAGCATCTCTAGGAAGAGGTACAGTCGACGTTTCAAGCCTACTGACTCTCACAGCTATCTGGACTCTTCCTCTTCTCACCCTGTCTCTTGCAAAAATGCCATCCCCTTCTCGCAATTCCTCCGTCTCTGCCGCATCTGCTCTCAGGATGAGGCTTTTCATTCCAGGACGAGGGAGATGTCCTCCTTTTTTAAAGAAAGGGGCTTCCCTTCCTCAACTATCAACTCTGCTCTCAAACGCATCTCCCCCATTTCACGTACATCTGCTCTCACTCCATCCTCCCGCCGCCCCACTAGGAATAGGGCTCCCCTGGTCCTCACCTACCACCCCACCAGCCTCCGGGCCCAACATATTATTCTCCGTAACTTCCGCCACCTCCAACAGGATCCCACCACTAAGCACATCTTTCCCTCCCCTCCCCCCTGCTTTCCGCAGGGATCGCTCCCTACGCGACTCCCTTGTCCATTCGTACCCCCCATCCCTCCCCACTGATCTCCCTCCTGGCACTTATCCTTGTAAGCGGAACAAGTGCTACACATGCCCTTACACTTCCTCCCTCACTACCATTCAGGGCCCCAAACAGTCCTTCCAGGTAAGGCAACACTTCACCTGCGAGTCGGCTGGGGTGATATACTGCGTCCGGTGCTCCCAGTGTGGCCTTCTATATATTGGCGAGACCCGACGCAGACTGGGAGACCGCTTTGCTGTACACCTACGCTCTGTCCGCCAGAGAAAGCAGGATCTCCCAGTGGCCACACATTTTAATTCCACATCCCATTCCCATTCTGACATGTCTATCCACGGCCTCCTCTACTGTAAAGATGAAGCCACACTCAGGTTGGAGGAACAACACCTTATATTCCGTCTGGGTAGCCTCCAACCTGATGGCATGAACATCGACTTCTCTAACTTCTGCTAGTGCCCCACCTCCTCCTGGTACCCCATCTGTTATTTATTTTTATACACACATTCTTTCTCTCACTCTCCTTTTTCTCCCTCTGTCCCTCTGACTATACCCCTTGCCCATCCTCTGGGTTCCCCGCCCCCTTGTCTTTCTCCCTGGGCCTCCTGTCCCATGATCCTCTCGTATCCCTTTTGCCTATCACCTGTCCAGCTCTTGGCTCTATCCCTCCCCCTCCTGTCTTCTCCTATCATTTTGGATCTCCCCCTTCCCCTCCAACTTTCAAATCTCTTACTAACTCTTCTTTCAATTAGTCCTGGCGAAGGGTGTTGGCCTGAAACGTCGACTGTACCTCTTCCTAGAGATGTTGCCTGACCTGCTGTGTTGCTCCAGCATTGTGTGTACGTTGCTCTGGATTTCGTGTGTGGAGAGCTTTACTGATATTGATTGTCCAGACAATGGAGGAAGTGGCAGCTCAGGATGACCCTGCGTGTTTCCAGCTCGCGATGGGCTCTGAGGAGGTGTGCCTGTTGCAGGGCGTCTATTTCTCCCGGCCACGGTATGCATCTGCACCACTTGCCTGATGAGGATGGGAGGGATGGACCATGTCACGACCTCGTCAGGCTCACACGCTGCACAAGGGAACTCAGGAGCAGAGAGGGTAAGGCATTGTAGGGAGAGGGAAAGGGACACGTAAAGGCTGCACAGATTGATGAACAGGTTTAAAAAATCCCAGGCTTCATTTTGAGATTGCATCAAATGTTGTGTGTTGCTCGAGATATTCCAGCATCTGCATTCTATCTTGACTATAACATTGAACATTACTCTTCATCACAAAATAAATTACAGAGAAAGATTTTATACATGCATAGTCCGTGTAATCAATGATGAATTTTGCATGCGTACAGTCAAAGGATTTGTCCATTTCAATTACTTTTGCTAGTTATTTTATATAGCATTTTTGCATGTGTGGGGTGTGAGGAGGCAGCCACATCAACTCAAGCTTCTTCCGTACACACATTCTGACAAAGGGTCTCTGACCTGATATATTAAATCCGCTTCTCTCTCCACAGATGCTGTCTGACCTGTTGAATGCTTCCAAGAGCTTCTGTTTTTAATTTTTCATCAAGACCCTTGAGCTGTGAACAAGTGCATCATATGGCATGCTTGGAATGGCATTGCTCTACCCAAGAAATTGGAGGGAGCTGTCAGTACAGCTCAGCACATCCAGGAAACCAGCTTTGCCTCCACCTACTCTGTCTACGTTTCTCATCGCCTTGGTAAAGCAGCCAGTATAATCAAAGTCCCCATGCATCCTGGACATCCTCTCCTCTCCACCACTTCTCACTTCTCATCAGGTCTGAAAACATGTATCACCAGGCTCAAAGGCAGACAGCTTCTATCCCTCTGTTATAAGACTATTACACTGCCCCAGGTATAATAAGATGGACTCCTCACCTCACGATCTGCCTCCTCAGGACTTGCAAATTTTTATCTGCCTGCACAACACTTTCTCTACAACTGTAACAGTATATTCTGCATTCTCGCATGTTTTCCTTTGTTATTCTTCAATGCCACCAGGAAGGAGGTACAGAACAACACGCACAAAATGCTGGAGGAACTCAACAGGCCAGGCAGCATCTATGGAAATGAACAAACGGTTAACGTTTCAGGCTGAGACCCTTCTTCAGGACTGGAAAGGAGAAGGTAGACTCCAGAATTAAAAGGTAGGAGGAGGGGGAAGAAGGATGGCTGGAAGGTGATAGGGGAAGCCAGCTGGGTGGGAAAGGTAAAGGACTGGAGAAGAAGGAATCTGATTGGAGAGGTGAGTGGATCCTGGGAGAAAGGGAAGGAGGAGAAGACCCAGGGGGAAGTGATAGGCAGGTGAGAAGAGGTAAAAGGCCAGGGTGGGAAATAGAGGAAGAGGGAAAAACATTTTTACCAGAAGGAGAAATCAATATTCATGCCATCAGGTTGGAGGCTACCTAAACGGAATATAAAGTGTTGCTCCTCCACCCTGAGGGTGGCTGCAGCTCGGCACAAGAGGAGGCCTTGTCAGGAATGGGAATTGGAATCAAAATGCTTGGCCACGGGAAAGTCCCACTTTTGGCGGATGGGGCGGAGGTGCTCGACGAAGTGGCCTTCCAATTTACGACGGGTATCAGCAATGCCGAGGAGGCAGCAGAGGGAGCACTGGACACAACAGGAGGCCGGGAAAACATTCGATGAGCATTATTTGTCACGCGTGCATGAAAACGTACGGTGGAATGCCGCATTTTGCGTCGGCCGCCAACGCCGTCCGAGGATCGCGCTGCGGGCAGCCCGCGAGTGTGGCCACGCTTCTGGCGCCAATGTAGCATGCCCACAAGTCACTATCCCTAACTCTATGCCTTTGGAATGTGGGAGGAAACCAGAGCACCCGGAGGAGACGCACACAATCACGGGGAAAACATACAGATTCCTTACCGACAGCGGCGGGAATTGAACTCCAGTCTTCCAGTTGCTGGTGTTGTAAAGTGATTTTGCTAACCACTGCACTAATGTACGTAAAGATGTACAGTCAACACTTAGGAACAGCTGCTTTTTGCCCTGGTATCAGATTCCTGAACAGCCGATGAACCCATGAACAATACCTCACCATTTTCCTCCCTTTTTGCACTTTTTTAAATATATATTCTGATCGGGACATATTTTTATGCTGTTACGTACCCCGTAACTGGGTTGCCAAACCAGCAGAAATGGATCACTCAGTTGGAGTCTGGAGTACTAGAACTAAGAAAGTTTTATTAAAGAAACAAGCAACACAGTAATCGAAAGGATAATAAATGCAACAGTTCAGTGATGATAAACACACATGTGCACAGAATTAAGATAACAGCATCAATCAAGCTCTATCGTTGTCTAGGGGTAAATGACCAATTTCAAAATGACTCAAAGTTCAGTCCAGTTTAGTAGTTCAGTTCGCAGTAATCGTTGCCATGGCGGTGGACAACGTGGGGGAAGAGACAGAGAGAACAGGAACAACTGATCATTCAGACACGGCTTCACTCACAGACCGGCGATATGGCTCACAAGCAGCTTTTGGGCAGGTCCTTGGTGATGTCACCTGAGGTCACCGACTGTGACCCCTCCTCCAGATGCGGTCGATCCTCTGCAGTGAACCCGGCACCCAGGCAAGGGCGGACACACACCGGGTTCCCGCTGATCGTACCTTTCCACCCTTGTCGTTGTCTGGGACTTCTCACCCACTCGTGAGAAGCGCACCGCTTCCAGGGTCTCGTTACCTCGGGTGGCGTGTGTCCCTGTCTTAGCGAACCTGTCCCTTTTTATCCCCCTGCTGGGGTATCGCCTGTCCATCACTTCAAACAGTTCAGGGTTCAAAGGGGGGAGCCGCTCCAGACAGCTCTCCCTCCCACATCCCTTCATTACACATCTCCAGACGCTGCTCCATTGTTCCTTATCTCTCCTTCCCCTGAGGGCAGGTGGCAGACCAACTGCTGATGCCACTGATGCTAGCCCAGGCCAGCAAACATCTTAATTTTATGTGTATTCTCGTAACAATGCTTAGTACTGTACTGCTGCCACAAAGCAAATTTCACAGCATACTGTATGTCAGTGACAGTAAACCTGATTCAGATTCCGATTTTGATGTACTGATGTGATGAGATGATCTGTATTGATGACACGCACTACAATGCTCTACGCTGCAGCTCGGCAAAAATTGATGACATGTGGCAAAAATAATTAATTTACCAATTTACCAATACTCTGTCGACAAGGCTCCTATCTGCTGGAAGGCTGTAGGTTTCAGGATCACCTACCATAAAGGGATTAGGGCAGGCCTGCTAAGTATTATCTTGGGGCTCTTTACTGCTGTGGCTTTACCCTCGTTGTTTCCATGGAACTTGACAGAAATGTAATGGACAGAAACCTTGGTGGAAATTTAGCTGGCAGAGATCACGTGACAGCAATCAATTTTCATTATTCACTATGATGATATGCAAATCACCCCCAGTCTAATGATATCTATTATTTAAATCTATCAGGGCTACATCAAAACACTTGCTATGCAGGAATTAAAATGCTAACCTCACAGTGTGCTATTTATAAACGTTCCATGCTGTACCACAGATTTGAAAAGGTTAACCGTGGTAACAATAATCAGCCTCACACCCTCGCAGCCCAGAAGCTGATTGTAAGTACGGACTGCAAGGCTTCACAAACACCACTCACTGCTGGTAAGGCGCAGGCAGCTCTAGAGTGAAGGGACCCCGGTTCCCAGCAGTGAGGTCAAACTAACTAAAAGAAATAACGCAGAAATTGCCTAGAAATCCCACATACAGTGCATGCACTGGTTCATCTGCTGCACGCATCCAGCATCGTACCTTATTTCTAGACGCCTGCTGTTTGCACGTATCATTGTGCGCGTTGGCTTGTGTGAATGTGTGTGAGTATATCTATAAAACAGTTTATGATTTTACATATATTTGTGCTTTCAGCTGCAAGCACCCCTAATTATGTTAAGAAACGTACCCTCAGTGGCCACGCTATAAGGTACCCCTGAACCACTGCTTGTTAATGCAAAAATCCAGTCAATGTGGCAGCAACTCAACGCATAAAAGCTTGCAGGCATGGCATGTAGTCCATAAGGAGTATGAATCTTTGGATGCTGTTGAGGGGGACAACTTACTGGGGGGTGGGGTGTTGCAGCAACCAGGTCTCTGGCATTGCAGATCAGAGGAGAAGAGAAGTGAAGAGGGCTGTGGTAGGGATAGGAGACTCCATGGTTAGAGGAATACAGACAAGATGCTGTGGACGTGATGGAGACACCCGGACGGTATAAAGTCGAGAAAATCTGCAGTTGCTGGAAATCTAAGCAACACACACAGTATGCTGGAGGAGCTCAGCAGGCCAGGCAGCATCTACGGAGACAGTCGACGTTTTGGGCCGAGACCTACCACCAGGACTGGAAAAATGAGATGAGAAGTTAGAGCAAGAAGGCTGGGGGAGGGGAGGAAGAAGTGCAAGGTGGTAGGTTGGTGGGAGAAACCGGGAGAGGTGGGAGGGGTGAAGAAAAGATCTGGGAAGCTGACAGGTGAAAGGGATAATGGGCAGGAGAAGGGGGAATCCGATAGGAGAGGGTAGAAGACTGTGAAGAAAGGGAATGGGGAGGAGCACCAGGTGGAGGTAGTGTGCAGGTAAGGAGGTGAGGGGAGCGAGGGAAACAGGAATGGGAATGATGTAGGGGGGAAGCCTTCATAAATGACCTGTATAAAAGGGAAGGGTTATACCCGAACGTGAAGGGGACCAAAATCCTTGTGGGCAGGTTTGCTCGAGCTTCAGGAGGGTTTAAACCACTTTGGCAGGGGGTTGGGAACCAGAATGATAGGGCTGAAGATGGGGTAGTTGGTTTACAAACAGAGGCAGTGTGTAACAAGACTGCTAGCAAGGAGAGGCTAATGATAGGACAAAATTGAAATCAACAGGATGAGTTGCAATGCAAAAGGGGGACAGAATCGAAAAGGGGTCATGAATGCAGGACTGAAGGTGTTATGTTTGAATAAGGGAGATGATCTTGTAGCACATTTACAGATTGACAGATATGAGTTGTGGGCATCACTGAGTCATGGCTGAGGGAAGATTATAACTGGGAGCTTAACATCCAAGAGTACACATTGTATTGAAAGGACAAGCAGGTAGGTGAGGAGCTGGGGTGGCTTTGTTGGTAAAAAACTGAAATCAAATCTGTAGAAAGAGGTGACATAGGATCAAAGGTGTAGGATCCTTGTGGGTAGAGTTAAGGAACTGCAAGGGTAAAAGTTCCCTGATGGGAGTTGTATACAGGCCTCCAAACAGTAGCAAAGATGTTGGCTACAAATTACAACAGGAGATAAAAAGGCATACCAAAAGGGCAATGTTACGGTAGTCATCGGGGATTTCAATACGCAGGTAGTTTGGGAAAATTAGTTTTGTGCGAGATCCCAAGAGGGGAGATTGTAGAATGTCTACAAGACTGGTTTTCAGAGCACTTCGTGATTGAGACCACTCGGGGATCAGCTGTTCTGGATCGGGTGTTGAACATTGAACCGGAGTGGTTTGAGATCTGTGGATGAAAACACCTTTTTAATGTGAGAGATCAGAGGAGAACGGCCAGACTGGTTCCAACTGATAGGAAGGTGACAGTAACTCAAAAAACCACCAGTTACAACAGTGGTGTGCAGAAGAGCATCTCTGAACACACAACACGTCAACCCTTGAAGTGGATGGGATAAAGCAGCAGGAGACCACACTAGGTTCCACTGCTGTACCTAAGGAAATGGCCGCTGAGCGTACATTGCCTTATTATAAAGCACAGGTACATGTTTCCAAAGTGCTTTTGGCAATCTCCAGCCATCCCAAGCATCCTGAATGCTAATGAAGCCCTTTTTAAAATTTAAGCAACACACACAAAATGCTGGAGAAACTCAGCAGCCCGGGTAGCACCTATGAAAAAGAGCACAGTCGACATTTTGAGCCGAACCCTTCAGCAGGACTGAAAACCAAAACCTGAGGAGTAGATTTAAAAGGTGCGGGTGGGGGGGGGGGTGGGCGGCGTGGAGGAGGAGTGAGAGAAACACAAGGTGATAGGTGAAACCTGAAGGGGGAGGGGTGAAGTGAAGAAATGGGAAAGGGGGAGTCTGATAGAAGAGGACAGAAGGCCACGGAAGAAAGAAAAGGGGGAGGAACACCAAAGGGAGGCAATGGGCGGGCATGGAGAGAGGCGGATAAAGAAATGGGGAATGGTGGAAGAGGGTGGGGGGGCATTACCAGAAGTTCGAGAAATCGATGTTCATTCCATCAGGTTGGGGGCTACACAGACGAATTATAAGGTGTTGTTCCTCCAATCTAAGTGTGGCCTCATCACGACAGTGGAGGAGGCCATGGATAGACATATCAGAATGGGAATTCCACCCACCTAACTGTGGCCTTTCAAATTTAGTCACCATTGTAATATAGGAAATGTGGCAGTTAATTTGGAGACAGAATGGGATATTACCCGAAAACCTGATTTTTTTTTAGATGATGCGTAAACAGAAGTGCTGGAAGAACTAACTCAGGGAGTAAAGTGGAAGGAGCAACCAGTGAACAATTCAGTCAGGGACATGTGAATCTCTCCTCCCAGTATGAAGAAGGGTCACTCTCCCAAAGCATTAATTGGTTTATCCCTCCACCTATGCAACTTGACTGACTGAGTTTTCCAGTATTTTCTGCTCCCAAGGTGCTGTTTGAGGGATAAATACTGCTCTTCGGAACCAGTGACTGGGGTTCAATTCCCGCCGCTGCCTGCGAGGGATTTGTGCGTACTCCCCTGTGACCGTGTGGGTTTCCTCCAGCTTCTCCGGTTTCCTCCCGCCGGTTGGTAGGTTAATTGCTCATTACAAATTTTCCTGCGATGAGGCTGGGGGTAAATCGGGGGTTCCTGGGCGGTGTGGCTTGAAGGCCCAGGAGGGCCTACTCCGTGCTGTATCTCAATAAATAATTAAATCTCACGCTGTGCTCCAAAATTGCATCTGCAGTCCCCAACCTAGAAATGTGGTAGGCATCTTAGTTTGGTGTCCTCCTGAAACAAATGAGAATATTGACAGTATAGGTGCTCTGAGTGGATTTACCCCGGTGGGTGAATCCAGAATCAAGGGTTATAAATGTTTGCCCATTGAGGACTACGATGCAGAGGAATTTCTCCTTACATGGGAAATGTTAAATCTACCCCCAGCTCTGACGTAAAGTACAGGGTTGCGAAAAAAATCCCTCTAATTACACCTCCTCCAGAAAGTTCAAGTGCAATTAGCAAGCCTCCAGCATCCTCCCTTAACCAGTCCCACTACTATTTGCATAATTCACGCTTTCTGTCTCCGCCAACACTCTCCACCCCACTTCCCTCCTCTGCAACTTAAAATGCATATGTCTTCTAACTTTGTCTAATTCCGAAGAAAGGTCATTGATCTGAAACGTCAGACGCTAATGGATCTGATGAGTATCTTCGCCTTCTTTCATCAATACTTCAGCTTTCACAGTGGCATGGCTAGTACAGAGTCCAAAGTTCAAAATAAATTTATCATTTAAGTACGGATATACAGGTATCATCACATAGTACCCTGAGATCCTTGCGGGCATTCACTGCAGGACAAAGAAGTACAATAAAATCAATGAAACACTACACACAAAGATGGACAAATAACCAATGTGCAAAACAAAACAATCCGTGCAAATAATAATATTAATAATAATAATAATAATAAAGGCCCACCAGCGCCTTTACTTCCTGAGAAAACTAAAGAAATTTGGCCTGTCCCCTAAAACCCTCACTAATTGTTATAGATGCACGGTAGAAAGCATTCTTCTAGGGTGCATCACAACCTGGTATGGAAGTTGTCCTGTCCAAGACCGAAAGAAGCTGCAGAAGATCGTGATCACGGCGCAGCACATCACACAAACCAATCTTCCGTCCGTGGACTCACTTTACACCGCACGCTGTCGGAGCAGTGCTGCCAGGATAATCAAGGACACGACCCATCCAGCCAACACACTTTTCGTCCTCTTCCCTCCGGGAGAAGGCTCAGGAGCTTGAAGACTCGTACGGCCAGATTTGGGAACAGCTTATTTCCAACTGTGATAAGACCGCTGAACGGATCCTGACCCAGATCTGGGCCGTACCCTCCAAATATCTGGATCTGCCTCTCGGTTTTTTTGCACTACCTTGCTTCCCATTTTTTAATTTTCTATTTATGATTTATAATTTGAATTTTTAATATTTACTAGTTTTAACTATTTTAAATATTTTTAATATTTAATATTTGTAATCCAGGGAGTGTGAAGCAACGAATCAAATATTGCTGTGATGATCGTACGTTCTAGTACCAATTGTTTGGCGACAATGAATTATAAAGTATAATAATAAATAATATTGACAACATGAGTTGTAGAGACCTTGAAAGGGAATCCACAGGTGGAGAATCAGTTCAGCGCTTGAGGTGAGCGAAGTTATCCACACTGGTTCAGGAGCTTGATGGTTGAAGGGCAATAACTGTCCCTGAACCTGGTGATCTGGGACCTGCTGCTCCTGTACCTCCAGCAGCGAGAAGAAAGCACGGCCTGGATGGTCGGGGTTCCTGATGATGGGGATGCTGCTTTCTTGTAGGATCGCTCTATGTGAATGTGCTCAACAGTGGAGAGGGCTTTTCCTGTGTTGGACTGGGCTGTATCCATTACTTGCAGGCAGTGCTTCGCGGGACCAGAGATCTCGGTTCAATGCTGACCCTCGCATGCTCTCTGTGAAGAGTTTGCACGTTGCCCCTGAGACTGTGCGGTTTTACTCTGGGGGCTATCTGGTTTCCTCTCACATTCAAAAGGTGTGCAGATTAGCAGGTTCATGAATGAAAGCTGATCAATGTGAGGTCAGTGTAGAACAGGCTAGTGTGCTGGAGCACATCTGAGTTAAGAAAGAGGCAGTGTCAGAGCTTCTGAAAAATATTAGAATAAATAATTTGTTGGTTCTGGATGGGATATATCTCACGTTATTACAGGAAGTGAAGGAAAATATTGCTGAGGCATTAACGATGATCTTTGCCTCCTCCATGGTCACAGGAGGAGTACTGGAGGAATGGAGGATGACGAGTGTTGTTCCGTTGTCCAAGAAGGTAATAGGGGATAATCCTGGGTATTATGGACGAGTGAGTCTTACATCAGTGATGGGCAAACTGATGGAGAGGGTTCTTAGAGACATGAGTTATGAGCATTTGTATAAGCATAGTCTTGCTGTGGATAGTCAGCATGGCTTTGTGAGGGGCAGGCCATGCCTCACGATCCTAATTCTGTTTTTCGAGGAGGTGGCAAAGCATATTAATGAAGTTAGAGCGGTGGTGTATATCGATCTTACTGAAGCATTTGACAAGGTACAGTGGATGTAGTGTATATGAATTTTTATAACACATTGACAAAATTCCCCTTGGTATGCTTCTCCAGATAGTCATGAGGCAGGGGATTCATGTAATTCAGCTGTGTGGATTCGGAATTAGCTTGCCCACAGAGGGCAGAGGATGGTAGAAGATGGAGTGTATTCTGCCTGGAGGTCAGTGACCAGTTATATTCTGGGGGGATCTGGTCTGGTACACCTACTCATTGTGATCTTTATAAATGATATTGATTCGGATGTGGAAGGGTGGGTTAGTATTTTGCAGCTGTCACAAAGGTCGGTGGTGTTGTGGAGAGTATAGAAGATTGTCGTAGACTGCTATGGGATATGGACCGGATGCAGAATTGTCCAGGGAAATCGCAAATGGAGCTCAATCTGGAGAAGTATGAAGTGATACATTTTGGAAGACCAAACTTAAAGGTGGAATGAAAGGTTAATGGCAGGATTCTTAGTAGTGTGGAGAAACAGACAGACCTTGGTGACAAAGTTCATAGATCCCTCAAAGAATCCATGTAAGATGGTATGGTGGGCTGGCCTTTACTAGTTGGAGAATTGAGTTCAAGAGCCAGACTACACTTGGAAAATTTTGTTTAGTTCCGGTTCAATTCATTTTAGGAAGGATATGGAAGTTTGGAGAGAATTCGGGGGGACTTACTAGGATGCTGTCTGCATTAAAGAACATGTCTTATGAAGAAAGGGTGAGCAAACTAGAGCATTTCTCTTTGGAGGAAGAGGAGGCTGAGAGGTGAACTTGATAGAAGTGTATAAGATTATGAGAGAAATGAATAGAGGACAACCAGAAGCTTTTTCCCAGGGTGGCAGTGGCCAAGACCAGAGTTATTAAGGTGAGGAGGAAAGTTTAAGGGGGATATCAGAGGTAGTTTGTTTTTAACATGGAAAGTGGTAGGTACCTGGATCACGTTTCTCGGGGTGGTGATAGAGGAAGATACAATGGGGATATTTAAGGGACTATTAGACAGACACATGGATGTAAGAAAAATTAAGGGTTATACAGTGTAGTAGGAAGATTTAGATGGATCATGTAGTAGAGATCGGCACAATGTTGAGGGCCAAAGAGCCTCTGCTGTTCTATGTTCTATAATGGGTCACTATGAACTTACTGTATAAGTGAGTGGAAGAATCTGGGGGCAGTTCACGGCAATGTGGGGAGAATAAAAATTAGGAATAGTTAGGGTTAGTGGATGATAAACAGTGCGGATTTGATGGGCTGAACAGCCTGATTCTGTGCCTTATGACTTGAGGAATCTATGAGTTTTTTCAAATTCCAGCATCTGCCATTTTAAACTTTTCAACAAGAGCAGCAAAGCTGTGTTGAAGCCCATTAGTTATGAAACGAGTAGAGTACTGTGTCCAGTTCTGCTTGCCGCACTTCAGGACAGATGTGAGAGGGTCTGAAACAGGTGCAGAAAGGATGTTCTAAATTGACTCCATGCGTGAGGGCTTTCATCTACAGGGTTAGGCTACAGAGCCTTCGAACAAAGAACACAGAGAGGCAATTTGACAGAACTGTACAAGATTATAAAATTAGACCAGAAGACCATAAGACAAAAGAGCAGAAGTCGGCCATTCAGCCCATCGAGTCTGCTCCACCATTTTATCATGAGCTGATCCATTCTCCCATTTAGTTCCACTCCCCCGCCTTCTCACCATAACCTTTCATGCCCTGGCTACTCAGATACCTATCAATCTCTGCCTTAATTACACCCAATGACTTGGCCTCCACTGCCAACAAATTCCATAGATTTACCAACCCCTAGCTAAAAAAATTTCTTCGCATCTCTGTTCTGAATGGGTGCCCTTCAATCCTTAAGTCACGCCCTCTCGTACTAGACTCCCCCATCATGGGAAACAACTTTACCACGTCCACTCTGTCCATGCCTTTCAACATTCGAAATGTTTCTATGAGGTCTCCCCTCATTCTTCTAAACTCCAAAGAATACAGTCCAAGAGTGGACAAACGTTCCTCATATGTTAACCCTCTCATTCCCGGAATCATTCTAGTGAATCTTCTCTGTACCCTCTCCAACGTCAACACATCCTTTCTTAAATAAGGAGCCCAAAACTGCCCACAGTACTCCAAGCAAGGTCTTACTAAAATTAGCTTTATTTGTCACATCAAAAATTTGAAGCATAGAATGAAGTGCATTGTTTGAGTCGAATCAAATCAATGAGGTCTGTGCTGGACAGCCCACCAGTGTCAACCTACTTCCAGCACCAACATGCCACGTCTGCTACTCATTGACCGTCTTTAGAATGTAGGAGGAAACCAGGGCACCTGGTGGAAGCCCATGTGGTCAGGGAGGGAACATGCAAATTCTCGAATTCTTTACAGGCAGCAGCGGGAATTGAACCCTGATCCGTGATCACTAGTGCTGTAAAGTGATTGTGCTAACCACTGCCCTACCATGGCACCCTGTTATTTACACCATAGCCTGAAGGACCTGTTCCTGTGCTGTACTGTTCTATGTTCTAAGATCATGACAGACTTAGGTAGGGTCAATGGAGGGAAATTATTTCTATTAATAGGTGATCCAAGTACCATCAAGTATCAAATAACTAACATTTTTGACAGGGGTTATGAAAATGGACTTAGAAGCAGCAGTGATCTGGATCTCATTGGCTATAGGGTGATGGAAGAAGAATAGGTTAGTGTTTTGAAACAGGAAGCCTGTAAGTGAACAATTCACAGAGGCCGATCATTGCAGAAGGAGCTGGCATAAACTCAATGCTTTGAATGGTCTCTTTGATGTGGAGGAGATGCAGGAGGGACATAGACTAATTTCCCTCTCCCACTCCTAGAGTGATGATTCAGCACATCAGTGTGCAGACTGGTGGAGATTGTCTGGGCCAGTAATGTACAAATCCCACCGTAACAAATGCAGAATTTAAATTCAGATTATTGTATAAATCTGAAATATTTTTAATGTTTCGGTAACAGATCATTGTTAAAATCCTAACAAAACCTACCTCATTCACTAATGTCTTCCATGGAAGCAAATCTGCAGTTCTATCCTACGGCCGACGTGTGGTTCCGAACCCATCAATCGGATTAATCCTATTTACCACCGCGTTCCCCCACCCCCAAGTTCGGATGGAGAATGAATGCTGGAATTTTCAGCAAGGTTCAACATCTCACAAACAAAAAAATTTTGCTGGTGTGCATTACTGCATATAATGTGTATCTGCTTAAAGTATCTCTTCAAAGGCAGGAAAATATGCAATAGATAACTGTACACTCAAATCGCAGAGTGTTAGATTGTCTGGTAATGGGTAAGTATATTAGATAAAGCCTGCTAGATGACGTGGGACCAGAGGGCACAGCCTCAGAGTAGAAATACGTCCTTTTAGAACAGAGATGAGGAGAAATTTCTCAGCCAGAAGGTAGTGAATCTGCAAACAACAGGAATTCTGCAGATGCTGGAAATTCAAGCAACACACATCAAAGTTGCTGGTGAACGCAGCAGACCAGACAGCATCTCTAGGAAGAGGTGCAGTCGACGTTTCAGGCCGAGACCCTTCGTCAGGACTAACTGAAGGAAGAGTTAGTAAGAGATTTGAAAGTGGGAGGGGGAGGGGGAGATCCAAAATGATAGGAGAAGACAGGAGGGGGAGGGATGGAGCCAAGAGCTGGACAGGTGATTGGCAAAAGGGATACGAGAGGATCATGGGACAGGAGGCCCAGGGAGAAGGAAAAGGGGGAGGGGGGAGAACCCAGAGGATGGGCAAGGGGTATAGTCAGAGGGACAGAGGGAGAAAAAGGAGAGAGAGAGAAAGAATGTGTGTATAAAAATAAATAACGGATGGGGTACGAGGGGGAGGTGGGGCATTAGCGGAAGTCAGAGAAGTCGATGTTCATGCCATCAGGTTGGAGGCTACCCAGACGGAATATAAGGTGTTGTTCCTCCAACCTGAGTGTGCCTTCATCTTTACAGTAGAGGAGGCCGTGGATAGACATGTCAGAATGGGAATGGGATGTGGAATTAAAAAGTGTGGCCACTGGGAAGTGGTGAATCTGAGAACTTCTTTGGAGGCTACATTATTAGGTATATTTTAAGTGGAGATTGATAGGTTCTTGATCGTTAAGTGTGTCAAAGATTACAGGGAGAAGAAAGGAGAATTGAGAGGGAAAATAGATCAGCCATGGTCAAACAGTGAAGCAGATTCAATAGGCTGAGTGGCCTGATTCTGCTCCTGTGTCTTATGATCTGTTGATTTTATGGGTTCACAGTGCTGGATTCCTCAGGAAGCTTGCCCTTAAGTAATGGTGAAGTAGCCCTCATATGTACCACGAAGCCTGGTTCTACACAAGTGCCCACTCCATCTACATGTGTTGGTGCTCCTCTGTATATAATCTCCTCAGATGAACGGAGAGCCCTGAAGGAATATTGCAGTCCGTGCAACTTTATGCAGTCAACCTTCTGCCCTAAAACAACAAACTATTGAGAGAAGAAAATATGGAAAATATTTCTCCAATATACAGGATCAAAATTAGGGCAGAGTATACTCGAAGCAAGGACCTGCCTTCATCTCCACTGGACTAATCGGAAACAAATGGACATGAATTAGCAGCACAGTCTGTCCCACAATTCTGTGTGAACTCTTCCCGAAGTCTTTCCTTAACTTGGCCAGCTGTGACAAGGTGCTATATAAATCCCAGTTTTGTTCCCCCTTCAAGAGAGAAAAAACAAATTCCACAAGAAAACCACAGAAACCAGTTAAATATCTTCATAAAGCGTGAAGCTCTCAACAAAGCTGGATGGTTTTGTATCCTGGATCTCTTGCAGAACAGGACAGCTTGTGGGTTGCATATTTTGCTTTATCATCACATTCCACTCTCATGAAAACATACAACAGGTCAAGATGTTATTTTCTGAGGTAGATTTAGTTATTTAGTTTGGGATTCTGTGGTGATGCCTTTGTTCTGAGGTATGTTCGGTAGGTTGGTTGCTTCAGTAAGTCGAAGACCGTAAAAGCATAGAGAACCTACACACAATGGCCACTATATTAGGTATGCCTGTACACTTCCTCGTTAAAGCAAATAGCTAATCAGCCAATCATGTGGGAGCAATTCAATGCATAAAAGCATGCAGACATGGTCAAGAGGTTCAGTTGTTGTTCAGGCCAAATATCAGAATGGGGAAGAAATGTGATCTAAGTGACTGACCATAGAATGATTGTTGGTGCCAGATGGGGTGGCTTGAGAATCTCAGAAACTGCTGATCTCCTGGGATTTTCACACACGACAGTATCTAGAGTTTACAGAGAATGGGGTGACAAATAAAAAGCATCCAGCCAGTGGTAGGTCTGTGGGCAATAAAGCCTTGTTAATGACAGTGGTCAAAGGCGGTAATTGATTGTTGTCTTCAGGAAGGGGACGTTGGGGGAACACACACCATTGTCGCTGAGGGATCAGCAGTGGAAAGAGCAAGCAGCTTCAAGGTCCTGGGTGTGAAGATCTATCCTGCGCCCAACATATTGATGCAATTACAAAGAAGTCACCACAGCGACTATCTTTCATTAGGAGCTTGAGGACACTCGTTATGTCACCAAGGACTCTCACAAATTTCTACTGATTTACTGTGGAGAGCATTCTAACCAATTGCATCTCCATTGCGTAGTATCAGAAAAAGCTGCAGAAAGTTACGAACTCTGCCAGCTCCCACATGGGCACTAGCTTCATCAGCATTGAGGACATCTCCAAAAAAGCATTATCTTCACTAAGGACCCCATTCACACCTCCACGTACCAACTACTATCATCCCAATCTTCACCTCCCCCAGCCCCCGCCTTCCATCAACTCCCAGGTCATCATGGCCTCACCTTCACTACTGAGCGGGTGAGACGGGCTCTGGGGAAAGTCGGATATGGCAAAGCATTGGGACCAGATGGTTTAAAACCCAAGGTCCCGATGGAGTGTGCCGAGCAGTTGCGTGGAATTCTCCAGCACATTTTCAACCTGGGTCCCAGCCTGGAAAGGGTCCCAACAGATTGGAAAACATCATGTGTGATTCCAGTACCCAAGAAGGGCCGACCGAAAACCTTGACTGACTACCGTGCAGTGGCCCTGACCTCACACATCATGAAGACCCTAGAGAGACTGGGCCTGGCTCACCTCCGACCCCTGATCAGATCAGCCCTCGATCCTCTGCAGTTTGCCTACCTGGGGCACAATGGAGTTGATGATGCTGTCATCTACCTGCTGATTAGAGCCGACTCCCATTGGGACAAGCAAGGCAGCACTGTGAGGATCATGTTGTTTGATTTCTCAAGTACCTTCAATACCGTACAGCCCTCATTGCTGGGGGAGAAGCTCTGTTCAATGCAGGTCGGCATTCCATTTGTATCCTGGATAACTGACAACCTGACTGGCAGACCACAGTTTGTGCAGCTTCAGAGCTGTGTGTCAGTCTTGGCTATAAGAAGCAGTGGGACCCCACAGGGGACTGCACTGGCTCCCTTCCTGTTTACCCTGTATACCTCAGACTTTCGGTACAACACTGAGTCATGTCATCTGCAGAAATTCTCTGATGACTCAACAATAGTTGGGTGTATAAAGGGAGAACAGGGCAGTGAATACAGGGCCCTGGTGGAGGACTTTGCCAAATGGTGCAAAGTGAATCATCTGCAGCTCAACATCAGTAACACAAAGGAGATGCTGATGAACTTTAGTAAGACTGGGCCTGCATGGCTTCCTGTTACTATTGATGGTGAGGATGTGGATGTGGTGAGGACCTACAAGTACCCGGGGATGCACCTGGATGACAGGCGTGAGTGGAGCACCAACACAGAGGCTGTGTACAAGAAGGGCCAGAGTCGCCTCTACTTCCTGAGGAGACTGAGGTCCTTTGGAGTGTGCAGGTCTCTTATTCACATGTTCCACCAGTCTTATTGCCAGTACAATCTTCTATGTGGTGGTGTGCTGGGGCAATGGCATCAACAGGGTTGATGCCAACAGGCTCAATAAACTGATTAGAAACTCTGGCTCTGTAATAGGAGTCAAACTGGACACATTGGAGGCTGTGGTAGAACAAAGGATCCTATGGAAAATCCCGGCCATTCTGGACAATGTTTCTCACCCTCTGCGTGCCACCCCATTGGCTGAACAGAGGAGCACTTTTAATGATAGACTGAGACAACTGCGCTGCTCGAAAGAGCGCCATTAGGCTCTGTGATGAGTCGGCCCATGACCGGGAAGTGATGACCCCCTTCTATTAGACTGTTTGTGGTAACTCATTTTTTATTCTTTCTACTTCTCTCCTAGTATTTATATCCGTGCTCTTGTAATGCTACTGTGACACTAATTTCCTTTGGGATCAATAAAATATCTATCTATCTATCCATCCATCTATCTATCTATCTATCTATCATCCAGGGCATGCCCTCTTCACACAGCTACCATCAAGGAGCCCCCGACAACCCCCGACAATCCATGTACACTACCTCACTATTTTTGCTCCACTTATTCAGTTTAATTTTTACTGCATTTCTTACTGCGATTTTAGCTTTTTTATTATTATGCATTGCAATGTACTGCTGTCGCACGACAACAAACATCACATCATATGCCAGTTATATTAAACCTGATTCTGACAGGAAGGTGACAGTAACTCAAATAACCACGTTTTACAACAGTGGTGTGTGCAGAAGAGCATCTCTGAATGCACAATGCACCTATCTTTGAACTGGATTGTCCGCAGCAGCAGAAGACAACAAAGGTACACTCAGCGGCCACTTTGTTAGGTACAGGAGGCCCCCAGTGTAGTGACCGCCTAGTGTGTGACGCAGAGTGAAACCTTTAATATCTTTATGTCAGCGTTAGCATAAACCATATTTCAGAGCTCTTGATCCACATCTATGGAGATCAATCCAGGTAACTTCAAAAACTGAGAGTCATTATTTCATCCTTAATGGCAATAATGGCCAGAGCTCCAGTACACAGAGTGGATTTATTTTTCCTCTAATCCTTCACTTATTAGTTAAAATTTATTTTCCCTAATTGGCACCTGAGCAAAGGGAACTAGGATCTTCTGACTGAGAACAAGCCTTGTTTAGGATGCTCCCTACTAGTGCATCTGTAGAAGTTCCCGTCCCTGGCCTCGTCCATTCTAAAGGAAACAACGTGAACTTCATCATCTCCTCTGCGCCCTCTCCAGTGCTGTCACATCCTGGGCATTCCAGTTTATGGCCTAACAGGTGTGTACAAGGACAGAGCATAGAACAGAGAATGCAGCAGCACAGTAGGGGCCCCTTGGCCCATGATGTGCCAACCTTATAACCCAATTTAAGCTCAATCTAATCCTTCTCACATAGCTCTCCATTTTCCTATCATCCATGTGACAATCTAAGTGTTTCTTTAATGTTTCTAATGTAAGTGTCTCTACTACCACCACTGGCAGAGCATTCCACACACTCACAGCTCTCTTTGTAAAGAACCTATCTCTGATATCCCTCTATGCATTCCTCCAATCACCTTCAAACGATGCCTCCTCGTTTTAGCCGTTTCCACCCTGAGAAAAGGTTTCTGGCTGTCCGCTCGATCTATAGCCTGACTCTTATCATCTTGTGCACTTCTGTTGAATCACCTTTTTGTTTTATTCATTTATTTGGAGATACAGCGCGGAATAGGCCCTTCCGGCCCTTCGAGCTGCGCGCCACCCCGCAACGCCGGACAAACCCCCCTCAACCCTAACCTAATCATGGGACAATTTACAATACCACTTCACCCACCCAGTACATCTTTGGACTGTGGGAGGAAGCCAGAGGACCTGGAGAAAACCCACACATTCCACAAGGAGAACGTACAGACTCCTTAGAGATGATGTCAGAATTGAACTCCGACGCCCCGAGCTATGATAGCATCACACTAACTGCTATACTACCATGGGACCCAAAGAGGAAAGCCCCTGCTCACTCGATTAATCCTCATAAGACATGCTGTCGAATCCAGGCAGCATCCTGCTCAGTCTACACTGCACCCTTTCTGAAGCTTCCACATTTTTGTCTATAATGAGACCAGTACTGAACACAATATCCCAAGTGTGTTCTAACCAGGCTTTTATAGAGTCACAAAATTACCTCGCAGATCTCGAATTCAGTCTCCTGACTAATGAAGGCCTACACCACACGCCTTCTTAACAATCCCATCACTGCTGCTTCACTCTTTGGAGGTCAGAAACAACAACATCAAAGTTTAAATTTATTATCAAAATATACTGCCTATGACCCCATATACTACCTGGGGATTAATTTCTTGTGGGTATTCACAGTAGAACAGAGAAATACATTTGAATCAATGGAAAACTACGCAGAAAGACTGACAAGTAACCAGTGTGCACAAAAAGACTGTAAATACAAAAACAAAACAACTAATAATAATAAATTGGAAATAAATGATACTGAGAACATGAGGTGAAATTGAATTCATAAGTTGTGGAATCAGTTCGTTGTTGAGGTGAGTGAAGTTATTCATTCTGATTCAGGAGCCTTATATGTGATACATAGCACGTAAGATTGAAAAAAGTGTCAGAGCAATCGAGCAGGCGTTCTTGACACTTCACTGACATTACCTCTGTTGTGAACCCATTGAGTATGAGCCAATGTTGGTGAGTTCAAAACATTGCGTGGTTGCCCTTTGGCCTGACACTTTGCATATTGCACAATCTATGAGATAAATGCCTTTGCTCTTTGTCCTCACTCAGGCACCTCCCAAGTTATCTCATAACTAGAGGCTGTGGTCACTCACTTCATATGGAACGAGATGGCATTTTAAATGGAGTACTTAAATTGCAGACAGACAAGAAATACTCAAGTAGATAGTTAAATTAAACAATAGATATCCTCAAGTACTCCTGAAGGTACAGCCTTGAGGGCATGCCTTTGGTAAGATGATGTTCCAGGAGCTAACTGCGGTTATGCCTTCTGTTGGGACGTAGTTATGAAGCTGTGAGAAGTTCAGCGAGGTGGTTGAATTAGCACCATGGGGAGTTAGATGACTGATTTTGTGAATTTGTGGAACGGTGATGCAAGTCCTGAAGACCCTGCCTCACAGTGCCAGCAACTCAGGCTCAATCTTGACCTCCAATGCTATATAGGCGGAGTTCCAGTGCTCTGTTTCACCAGATGGGCTTTCTCCATGTGCTCTGGTTTCCTCCACACCCTAAAGATATGCGGTTGGTAGGGTGAATGGCCACTATAAATTACCCCTTACTGTGTAGGTGAGTGGTAGAATCTTGGGGGAGGTGATATGAACATGGGGAGAATAGATTATGGGATTTATGTAAGATTATTGTGGTTCGTGGTTGGCATCACTGCATTTGCCTGAAGAGCCATTTCCATGCTGTATAACTCTGTGATTTAAGTGTTCAAAATCTTTAATGGCTCTCGGGGCTTTAGGATCCAGCCAATTAAATAAATCTGGAACAAATGCTACTTTCTGAGATGGTGACTAGTTTTAAGACCATAAGTCATAAGACATGGAAGCAGAGTTAGGCCATTCAGCCTTAGAATCTGCTCTACCATTCAATCATGGCTTACTTTAGGTTTCAACCCATTTCCTGCCTATTCCCTACAATCCTTAACCCCTTTACCCATCAAGAGTTCATCAATTTCTACCATAAATATACCCTACCTAGTTATGAGATAACTCCAACCCTAATCCAATCTCTTGGTTTACACAGCCCTCAGTGGCAATTAATTCCACAGACCCATGACCATGGGGCTGAAGAAATTATTCCTCAGCAGTTTTGAAGTCATATCACTTTATTCTGAGGCTGTGCCCTCAGACTCTGCTACTTATTGGAAACATTTACACCCACCCCCCACCCCCACCCCCGCAACACAATCCACTTTATCCAGTGTCTGGTTAGTTCAATAGGATTACTTCCTCATCCTTCTGAAATTTTGTCATTTAAAAGCTCATGCCATCACCAATCTGCTACAGGAAAGGAAGTCCATCATCCTCCTTCCTGAATTTGAGTAAACACAAACCTGACTTGATCAAGAGGCCAGCAGTGGAAAGAGCGAGCGAGCTGTTTCAAGTTCCTGGGGGTCAACATCTCTGAAGATCTAGATAGATATACTTTATTGATCCCGAGGGAAATTGGGTTTTGTTACAGCCGCACCAACCAAGAATAGAGCATAAATATAGCAATACAAAAACCACAAACCATCAAACGACAAAATGCAAACTATGCCAGATGGAAATAAGTCCAGGACCAGCCTATTGGCTCAGGGTGTCTGACCCTCCACGGGAGGAGCTGCAAAGTTCGATGGCCACGGGCAGGAACAACCTCCCGTGACACCCAGTGTTGTATCTCGGTGGAATATGGCCGGGGTCCAACAGCAAAAAGTTCAATATCCAGTCTCCAAACACGTTCCTCGATCGTAATATGACCCGGATTGCACCATCCGTTGCTAAGCAGAACAGCAAGCCCCCAACTCCTTTACGCTTACCGCTCTCAGTGCACTTCTGGTCAGCCTGAACAGTCTGGAAGCCGTCCATGGAAAAGTTTTGATCGGGTATGTCCTCGTGCAGCCCCGTTCCAGTAAAACACATAACACTGCACTCCCGAAATGTTCTCTGACGCCTGGCTAGCGCAGTGAACTCGTCCATTTTATTACCCACCGAACTCCTCTTCTCCATAAGCCTCTGTTGTCTCGACCTGGTCCTCTTTCCTCACGATCACTTTCCTCTTTCATCTAACCTGGAGTCAAAATTTTGATGCAGTCTTGTGGAAGGCATGCCAGTGGCTATACTTCATTAGGAATTTGAGGAGATTTAACCATATATCCATATGACAATTACAGCATTGAAACAGGCCATCTCGGCCCTTCTAGTCCGTGCCGAACTCTTACTCTCACCTAGTCCCACCGACCTGCACTCAGCCCATAACCCTCCATTCCTTTCCTGTCCATATATCTATCCAATTTAACTTTAAATGACAACATCGAACCTGCCTCAACCACTTCTGCTGGAAGCTCGTTCCACACAGCTACCACTCTCTGAGTAAAGAAGTTCCCCCTCATGTTACCCCTAAACTTTTGCCCTTTAACTCTCAACTCATGTCCTCTTGTTTCAATCTCCCCCATTCTCAATGGAAAAAGCCTATCCACGTCAACTCTATCTATCCCCCTCATAATTCTAAATACCTCCATCAAGTCCCCCCTCAACCTTCTGTGCTCCAAAGAACAAAGACCCAACTTGTTCAACCTTTCTCTGTAACTTAGGTGATGAAACCCAGGTAACATTCTAGTAAATCTTCTCTGTACTCTCTCTATTTTGTTGACATCTTTCCTATAATTCGGTGACCAAAACTGTGCACAATACTCCAAATTTGGCCTCACCAATGCCTTGTACAATTTGGTATCTCACCAAAGACTCTCGCAAATTTATACAGTGGAGAGCATTCTAACTGGCTGCATCACCGTCTGAAACATGGAGGGGCCATTGCACAGAATTTGAAAAAGCTGCAGAGCGTTGTAAACTCTGCCAGCTCTATCATGGGCATTAGCCTCCCCACCACTGAGGACATCTTCAAAAGGCAATCCTCAAAAAGGTAGCATCCATCACTAAAGAACCCCGCCACCCAGTACATGCCCTCTTCTCATTACTGCCATTGGAGAGGAGGTACAGGAGCCTGAAGACGCACACTCAATGTTTTAGGAACAGCTTCTTCCCCACCATCAGATCTCTGAATGGACGATGAAACAACCCGTGAATTTCACCTCACTATTTTTGTTCTCTTTTAATACTACTTATTTAATTTATAGTACATTTTATGCTGTGCATTGCAATGTTGCTGCAGAACAACTTCACAACGTACGCCAGTGATAATAAACCTGATTCTGATTCTGACAACCTGGTCAGTCCTATATGTGACTCCAGACTCAAAGAAAAGTGGTTAATCCTTAATTGGGTGATGTACTGCGTCCGGTGCTCCCAATGTGGCCTTCTATATATTGGCGAGACCCGACGCAGACTGGGAGACCGTTTAGCTGAACACCTACGCTCTGTCCGCCAGAGAAAGCAGGGTCTCCCAGTGGCCACACATTTTAATTCCACATCCCATTCCCATTCTGACATGCCTATCCACGGCCTCCTCTACTGTAAAGATGAAGCCACACTCAGGTTGGAGGAACAACACCTTATATTCCGTATGGGTAGCCTGATGACATGAACATTGACTTCTTTAACTTCCGCTAATGCCCCACTTCCCCCGTACCCCATCCGTTATTTATTTATATACACACATTCTTTCTTTCACTCTCCTTTTTCTCCCTCCGTCCCTCTGACTATACCCTTTGCCCATTCTCTGGGTTCACCCCCTCCCCCTTTTCCTTCTTCCTGGGCCTCCTGTCCCATGATCCTCTCCTATCCCTTTTGCCAATCAACTGTCCAGCTCTTGGCTCCATCCCTCCCCCTCCTGTCTTCTCCTATCATTTTGGATCTCCCCCCCTCCCCCTCCCACTTTCAAACCTCTTACTAACTCTTCCTTCAGTTAGTCCTGACGAAGGGTCTCGGCCTGAAACGTCAACTGTACCTCTTCCTAGAGATGCTGGCTGGCCTGCTGCGTTCATCAGCAACTTTGATGTGTGTTGCTAATCCTTAATTGTTCCTGCAAATGGCCCAGCATTCCATCCAGTACCAGGGTTACAATGATCAGTACGTGTCAGAGACACAACTACTTTGTGAATAAATAAGAAAACATTCTGTAGAGAGAGAATTAATACTTGGGTTTAATAACTTCCTAATCACCTTTATTTTACACTAGGGTCATATAGTTATAAGAGCCCTGAATCACAACACCATGGAATTCCTTGTGCCTGAGTGAAGCAGTGGTTGCAGGGATGGGAGATTTCTGCTGTAAAATTACATTGACAAATCCAGTGTTGTTCCCTTACATCGTTTACATTACTTTCTGGTTTGGTGCAACGTCCTCTCAGAATGCACAAAAACCACAGCGAACTGTCAGGATGCAGGAAAGGTCATTGGCTGCAGGACTTGGATGTGACCAGGACAAAGACGTGGGTGGGATTATCCCTGTTGGCACGATCCTCTCTGTAAACTGCCTTTTCTGTAAGCTTCTTTCTGGGAAGCACCAAGGGCTGTTAAAACAAATCTTCACACCATTTTAAAAGTTTCTTCCCCCAGCCTATAATCTAATCAACCATTCCCCCCCCCTCACCCCGCCTCTATTACCTCAGTCACTGCACTGTAAACACTTGAAACAATTTTTTATAATGCAGTTTACATTGAAAGTACATTTATGTGTTTGTGCACATTTTAATCCAAATCTGTACTTTTAAATTTATGTTTATACAATTCTTTATCCTGTACAGTTGTTGAATGTTTGCTGGCTTTGTTGCATGTTGCGACAACACACCACAGCAAATTTCCTAACACGTGTAAATGTATACAGCGAGTAAAATTGATCCTTGATCCTTGATCCTTAGAGCAAAGAAAACAGAGGGCAGTTTTGAAAGAAATGCACAAGATCGATACTAAGACAAGGCAAACAGGAAAAAGCCACTCCATTTGCAGCCAGTTCATGACTTAAAAGCTTGGATGAAAATTGTACAAGGGGAGACATGAGGTATTTTTTTCTACGCAGTGAGTAATGATCTGCAAGTCACAGCCTCCAACAGTGGTGGGAACTGAATCAATCCGTACTTTCAAAAGAAATTGGAAAGCCACTTGAGAGAGAGAGTAATTTACAGGACTCTTGGGGAAGAGTGGGATGATAGAGCTGGTTCTACTGGGAGCCGGCAGAGCTCAGTTAATTCCTTCACTGCTTTAGCAGTTCCATAATTCTATGTTTGGACCAAAACATGGGGAAACTGGGGAGGATGTATCAGAATTACATTGGGTTTCCAGGAATTAAATTATTTAGAACACAATTGTGAAAATTTCAGAAAAGAATAATTGAAGGGACTTTTTTTTAATATCTTAGCATCGGCCACGATTTGTTATTAGAATATTGGAAATGAAGTAAGAATAGTACTTGATTGGGTAAAGGACGTTTGAAAGAGGGAGGGCATGCCGGAAGCTTGTAGAATGTATCGGTAGGGTGGACCTATTAATTCATGAGTGATTCACTACAAGGAAAAACCACAATATAGAACAGTATCAGAGTGGGGCTCCTTCTGACTCCATTTCTGCCTGAGCAGAACACTGTAATTTCAGTGACTGAGCCGTAGTCGCGATGGAATTGGAATGTGGCATCTCAGCCATTAGAGAGATGGCAATACCCGCCAAATTGGATGCTGCACACCTTACTAACACAGCCAGTGACCGCCAATGCCTCGAAAGGAACCAGGTCTTTCGCATGAGCGTTTCAGTGTAGTTTAAACTCTCAAGTTTCACAGTGGACAGAAGAGTTATTTCTATGATAGAAGACTTAATGACACTGTGAATAGAAGATGGAACGGAGAACAGTACAGCATAATACGAGCTCTTCAGCCCACACTGCTGTGCAGACCCATCTATACCTACTCCATGAAACTTTGTCACATGGTGTGAGCAGAATTATCTGCAGCTTAATGTGAAAAAGACTAAGGAGCTGGTGGTAGACCTGAGGAGAGCTAAGGTACCGGTGACCCCTGTTTCCACCCAGGGGGTCAGGGTGGACATAGTGGAGGATTACAAATACCTGGGGATATGAATTGACAATAAACTGGACTGGTCAAAGAACACTGAGGCCATCTACAAGAAGGGTCAGAGCCATCTCTATTTCCTGAGGAGACTGAGACCCTTTAACATCTGCCGGACGATGCTGAGGATGTTCTACGAGTCTGTGGTGGCCAGTGCTATCATGTTTGCTGTTGTGTGCTGGGGCAGCAGGCTGAGGGTAGCAGACACCAACAGAATCAACAAACTCATTCGTAAGGCCAGTGATGTTGTGGGGATGGAACTGGACTCTCTCACGGTGGTGTCTGAAAAGAGGATGCTGTCTAAGTTGCATGCCATCTTGGACAATGTCTCCCATCCACTACATAATGTACTGGCTGGGCACAGGAGTACATTCAGCCGAGACTCATTCCACTGAGATGCAACACAGAGCATCATAGGAAGTCATTCCTGCCTGTGGCCATCAAACTTCACAACTCCTCCCTTGGAGGGTCAGACACCCTGAGCCAATAGGCTGGTCCTGACTTATTTCCTGGCATAATTTACATATTACTATTCAACTTTTTATGGTTTTATTACTATTTATTATTTATGGAGCAACTGTAATGTAAACCAATTTCCCCCGGGATCAATAAAGTATGACTATGATCAATTTAACCCTTCCATTCTATGTAGCCCATAACCCTCCAGTGTTCTTACATCCATGTGCCTACCTAAGAATGTTAGATGTCCCTATTGTATCAGCCTCTAACAGCACCCCCAGCAGTATGGTCCTGGCTCCCATCACTCTGTGTTAAAAAGCCTACCTGCGACATCTCTCCGAAAGTTGACCACTGCCACCCTGGGAAAATGCTGTTTCAAGATCTTATGCCCATCTATCAAATCACCTCTCATCCTCCTTTGCTCCAAAGAGAAAACTTCTCGCTTGCTCAACCTTTCCTCATAAAATATGTTCTCCAGTCTGAGGGACGTCCTGGTGAAACTCCTCTGCACTCTCGAAAGCTTCAGCATCCTTCCTATAGAAAGGCAACCAGGACTGAACACAATACTCCAAGTGTGGCCAGCCAGGGTGTTACAGAGACACAAAATTATCTTATGGATCTTGAATTCAGTCCCCCTGCTAAAAAAGATCAGCACACCACACGCTTTCATAATCAGCCTACCAACTTGTGAGGCAACTTTGAGACTCCAGACTGCAAGATCTGTCTGTTCCTCCACACTCTTGAGGATTCAGCCATGGACCTTGTCCTTCACCTTCAAGTTCGACCTTACTAAGTGCATCGTTCTACAGATGTCTGGACTGAACTTCAAAGAATATTGCAAATCTAAACAGAATGTGGAGCAAGTGTGCAGCAAAGTGTGGAATGGAGTTGTTGACACTGAAAGCAAACCTACTTAAGCCAAAATCTGCCATCTAAATTAGGAATGGAAGTTTACAAGTGACAGTATGCTTAAACTTTGGCCATTGGGATCCCATCATGTCAATGGGAGGCCAACTTTAGACTATAATTAACTTGAAAGGTAAGTCATGAGTTATCCTAAAGGACTTAGTGGAGCAGCTCCTCAGAAGAATATCCTATTACGTTCAACACAGAATTATTTATCATCAATATCAAAACATAACAGTGAAAGGCATCATTTGCGTTAGCAAGCAACACACCCAAGGATGTGGTGGGGGAACAGCCCACGAGTGTCGCCGCACATTCCGCTGCTAAGATAACGTGCTCACAATGTGCTCGACAAAACAACAATACAACACAAAAACAATAGAACAGAACAGCAGTGATCAAGCTCATTTCCCACATTTTCACACCCTCACTCACGCAGGCCTCCAACACCAGGACAGGCCATCTTCTGGCCTCCAGTACTTGGTCCTGCAGTCTCAAACCCACGGATATTGGGACTCTAAGCTCCAGTCTCTGGTCTGGATTCAACTTCTACCTCTCAGTTCAGGGACTTCGCTCTTCATCCTCTATGGCCATAATGTGTAATGCAACTCTCCAAATGCAGCTCTGGAAGACCTTTATAGATCACCTGATGGATATGAATGAGACTTAGGCTCAAAGCGACCCTTGAATTCAGCAGCCATTTCATAGGGCTATAAGAATCAACCACGTTACTGAGTCTGAAGTCACGCATACTCAGTGGCCATTCACTGTATGTTCAAGGTCTTCTGCTGCTGTAGCCTGTCCGCTTCAAGTGTTGATGTGTTGTGCATTCAGAGATGTTGTTCTGCACACCAATGTTGCAACGTACAGGTATCTGAGTTACTGTCACCTACCTGACATCTTGTAGCAATCTGGCCATGGTTCTCAATGGTCGGAGCATAACACACAAGATCAGGAAGCATGTGGTCCAAGATGATACAACGTTGATCAGATTATACATTGAGTGCTAAGTATGTGCATTTCTGGTCAACATATGATGGTAAGGATGTTCCAGAAAGTCACCAGGATATTGTACTTTATAGACCTGTTATCTTGAACCATTCTCCTCTAACCTCTTTCATTAACAAACCATTTTGCCTAAGGAGCTGCTGCCTCACTGGATGATTCTTTTCATTTCTCACACTATTCTCTGTAAACTTGAGAGCCTGCTTGAATATTCCAGGAGATCAGCAGTTTCTGAGATAATCAAACTGCCCCATCTGGAACAAACATTCATTCCACAGTCAAAGTCACCTAGATCACATTTCTTCCCCATTCTGATGTTTGGTCTGAACAACAGCTGAACCTCTTGACCATGTCTGGATGCTTGTATGCAATGAGTTGCTGCCACATGATCAGCTGATTAAATATTTGCATTAACGTACAGATGTACAGATGCACCTAAGAAAGTAGCCTCAGAGTGTCTATTCACAGGAAGCAATCCTTATCCTGAGGACCATCCACAGACCAGATGATCTCAACATTCACTGGTTCCATTGCTATAATCACTGAATTTGCTTTGTAAGTTGAAATGAACAAACAATAGAATTTTCATTCAGCTGCAGTCAAATGGAGCATTAAATTCACATTGTTTTATTAGCAGCTCTGTAATGTAACCACACTGGTGAAAGACTTCTGGAGATTTTCCTCCATTGTTGGTGATTTATAATGCCTGTTGTTTTTGAGGTTTAGTAACTCACCTCTGTGGAAATGAAATAACAGGGAGAAATACTTTAGAGAGGAAGAAACACTGCCTTCACATTCTAGGATATGGTATGAGCATGAAGCCACAGTAGTTTTGCAGCTTTATCACACTCTGAGCAAAAAAAAAACCCTAAGATGTTTCTCTGGTTATTTGCTGTCCAACTTCAGTCCGTCTGGACAAAACATGGGTTTCCTAAAAGTGGAAGGGCAATTTCTCACACAGCGTAGTCTGCATCATATCCTTGGCCAAGGCAGAGTGACCTACTCAATGCAAATAGGTTCTCTTGACAACCCGGCCCGGAGCAAGAGAGATCAAAACACACAGGGGAAGTGCAACAGAGCTGTCACTGCCAGTAGGTGGGAGGGCAGAGTGATGATTCAGGTGGAATTTCCCCCTACAAGAAAGTGTAGGGAAGCCCTAGTTACAAGACTGTTCAAACTAAATAAAGAGGCTTGGATTAAAACAAAGGAGCAATATAAAAGGTCACATCTATGAACAGTATGGCATTGGGTATTGAACTGTACATGATGGTCTAGCTCTGGAGTAAATAGACTTGTGGTTCAAGACCCACACTGGGAGACACCCAGAGTAATTACACTGTTCAGTGAGGGGGTACTGCACTTTCAAGGTTTTGCTCTTTGTATGAGACATTATGTCAATTTGATGTTTATATTCCTGAGAACTGCTTATAAATGAACTGGAAATGCCTCCCCTATTAGTCTGGTTGGTAATTGATCAGCATTAAAGAGGTCATGGGCGTGGAAGGGTGAGTTAGTGGGTGGAGGTGTTGATCAGCACTACCGCTTGAAGAAAAAAACTGTTTTTGAATTTTGTGGTCCTGGCGTGGATGCTACATAGCCTCCTCCCTGATCAGAATGGGGCAAACAGTCCATCAGCAGGGAGGGTGGAATCCTTCATGATGTTACTGGCCGTTTTCTGGCACCTTTCTGTGTGTATGTCCTTGATGGCGGTAAGCCTGTGTCAGTGATGCGTTAGGGAGATTTGACTACCCTTGTAGAGTAAAACACCGAACAGTGAACATTTCAGGCTAAGACCCTTCAAGAGGACTGGGAAGGAAGATTCTGCTTGATGAAGTGTCTTCGACCAAAACGTCAACTGTTCATTCTCCTCTATAGAGGCTGCCGGACCTGTTGAGTTCATTCAGCATTTTGTGTATATCGTTCAAGATTCCCAGCATCTGCAACAACTCTTGTATCCTATAGTCAATGTAATTGTTTTCGACATGTAATCTTTAATACAAAGGCACAGCACAGCCATTTCGATTTAGAAGGAGGTAACAGTAGAGAAACAAGCTCTTCAGCCCACTATGCTGACCATCAGCTACCCATTTATATTAACCTTACCTTAATTGTGCTATAATTTGAAACTGTAAGTGGTGTTAATCGTGGAACACTGTAATACTGTAATAATGTGATGTTGTAATCATTGAATAACCTCCTTTATAAAAGGGAAAAAGAAACTCCTACATCAATCCCAATTTTTATTCCCCCATGTTTACGATGGCATGCTTCCACAAGCTCGATGTAGGTCAAGGACTAAATAACAGCCACACTGTCTACAAGCACTCCTCAGCTCTCCTTTGAAGTTGCTTCGTAGGATCTTTTACATATTGGGGTTCATCTTACACATCCTCTGAAAAATGATACTTCTAGAAGTGCAACACTCCATGTACTAAATCGGCATATTTAGTGACTTGGACTGACAATGTCCTGACTTAGAGGTAAGAGTGACTGAGAACAAGACATCCACTGGTCAGTCCTGATGAAGGGTCTCAGCATGAAAATTCAACTGAGATCCGCCCTGCTCTGCTGGGGGAGAAGCTGACAGCGATGCAGGTGGATGCTTCCCTGGTATCATGGATTCTTGATTACCTGACTGGCAGACCGCAGTACATGTGCTTGCAACACTGTGTGTCCGACAGAGTGATCAGCAGGACTGGGGCTCCACAGGGGACTGTCTTGTCTCCCTTTCTCTTCACCATTTACACCTCGGGCTTCAACTACTGCACAGAGTCTTGTCATCTTCAGAAGTTTTCGGATGACTCTGCCATAGTTGGATGCATCAGCAAGGGAGATGAGGCCGAGTACAGGGCTACGGTAGGAAACTTTGTCACATGGTGTGAGCAGAATTATCTGTAGCTTAATGTGAAAAAGACTAAGGAGCTGGTGGTAGACCTGAGGAGAGCTAAGGTACCGGTAACCCCTATTTCCATCCAGGGGGTCAGTGTGGACATGGTGGAGGATTACAAATACCTGGGGATACGAATCGACAATAAACTGGACTGATCAAAGAACACTGAGGCTGTCTACAAGAAGGGTCAGAGCCGTCTCTATTCCTGAGGAGACTGAGGTCCTTTAACATCTGCTGGACGATGCTGAGGATGTTCCACAAGTCTGTGGTGGCCAGTGCTATCATGTTTGCTGTTGTGTGCTGGGGCAGCAGGCTGAGGGTGGCAGACACCAACAGGATCAACAAACTCATTCGTAAGGCCAGTGATGTTGTGGGGATGGAACTGGACTCTCTGACGGTGGTGTCTGGAAAGAGGATGCTGTCTAAGTTGCAGGCCATCTTGGTCAATGTCTCCCACCCACTACATAATGTACTGGGTGGGCACAGGAGTACATTCAGCTAGAGACTCATTCCACCGAGATGCAGCACTGAGCGTCATAGGAAGTCATTCCTGCCTGTGGCCATCAAACTTTACAACTCCTCCCTTGGAGGGTCAGACACCCTGAGCCAATAGGCTGGTCCTGGACTTATTTCATAATTTACTGGCATAATTACATATTACTATTTAACTATTTATGGTTCTATTACTATTTATTATTTATGGAGCAACTGTAACGAAAACCAACTTCTCCCGGGATTAATAAAGTATGACTATGACAATGACTATGACATGCGTGAACTGGGGAGCGGGTGGAGTAGGGCAGGGCATTCAGACAGGGTGTACATGAATGGGTGGCAGCAGGGTGTTCAGAAGTCTAACAGCCTAGGAGAAGAAGCTGTTGCTCATCCTGACATTTCTGATTCTTCTACTCTGGTTCCTTCTGCCGGACAGCGGGAGGTTAAAAAGATTGTAGGATGGATGGGAAGAGTTTTTGCTAATGCTGGAGGCACTCACATACAGCGCTTCTGATATATGTCCTGCATGGGGCATGGCAGGAGATGTCTTCAGCAGCCTCACTATCCATTGCAAGGTCTTGCGATCTGATGCTTTGCAATTCCCATACCAGATGGTGATGCAGCTGGTCAGAACACTCTCGATGGAGGTTGACTATAAAATAATACTGATGAAGTACATTGAAAAGTGTCCTTGAAAGTGGGCTTGTATGCCGTAGAATCAGTTAAGAGTGGTGGCGAAGGAAGTTATCCACACCAATTCAGAAGCCTGATGGCTGCAAGGTAATAACACTACCCGAGCCTGGTGCTGAGGCAGCTGAGGTCCAACAGTAGTACTGAGATAGTAGGGGTCTTTGATGACGGATGCTGCTTTCTTGTAGCAGTGCTTCATGTACTGTAAGTATACTCAATAGTAGGGAAAGCTTTGCCTGTGAGGAAGGATAGCAGTTTCTGCGATAAAAGCCAGGGCCAGTAATTTAATTTGTTCCAAATGGAGGGGATGGAGTTGTTTTCTCAATGAGAGGGTCTGTGGTAAGCATCAGATGGGTTTGTATAGCAGCAACGACCACCAGTTGACCAATGATGGTGTTTCGGTATTTGAAGTGTTTCCGATAAGTGGACTACTGCCTGCCACTTATCCAACCACGAAAATGCAACCAAGGGATTTTATACATTCCTACAACAGCTTAATACTCCAATGAAAGAACCAGTGTAAATAAGTGGAACACATGTGTGACCTTACAACATATGATATCATTCTGGAAAGTGTCTCCCACTAGATTGAAGTAATACTATTTTCTAACCTCAAAACTAGTGTTTAGTCTACAAAACTTTGACAAGTGATGGCTGGGAGATAGACTCTGGTCTATTTTTCATAATTCTTGGAAAGATCTCCTCTCACCTTCACTAAGTGTAGTTCCAATTGTGCTACAGGATTTAGCCGTACATAGCTATTAACTCATGCCTGGGCTTTTCAGTACTGCCCTCTTCCCTTTTTTCCTACTCCACCATATTTCTCTCTTACTCATTTCCGATGAAGGGTCTTGGACCGGAAATATTAACTCTGTTTCTCTTTCAACCACATCAATTTCTCTAACTTCCGGGAACTTTTCCCCATGTTCCCCTTCTCTCTTTTTCCATTCCCCATTCTGGTTGCCCTCTCGCCATTCCTCTTCTCCTTCCCTGCCCATCACCTCCTCTGGTGACCCTCCTCCTTCCCTTCCTTCTATCATCCACTCTCGTCCTCCTACCTTTCAACTTCAGCCCTTTCTCTCTTGCATCTATCACCTCCCTGCTTCTGATTTCATTTTCCCCTCCCCAACTATCCAACTTCCCCCTCACATGTTCTCACCTATCACCTGCCAGCTTGCATTCCTTCCTACCTAGCCCTTCCTCCACCTTCTTATTCTGGCTTTTTACCCCTTTCTTTGCAGTCCTGATGAAGGGTTTTGGTCTGAAACTTTGGCTGTTTATTCCCCTCCATATATGCTGTCAGACTTGCTAAGTTGCTGTAGCATTTTGCGTGTTTCCATGTGTTATTCATGATTTCCTGCATCTGCAGAATCTCCTGTGTTTTCAAATTGCTGCCAAATCTGCTGAGTGATTCCAGTATTTTCTATTTCAGATTTGGATCTTCAGCATCTCTTTTGATTTTTTTTTGCTTTGCAATCATTACTCCACCATTGACTATGTCTTCATCAGCTTTGGTCCCAGCTGTGAAATACCTTTGCCGAGCAGGGAGTTTCAGGATTTCGATCCGATGAGAATGAAAGAGTATTGATATACACTCAGTAGCCACTTCATTAGGTATTTCCTGTCCTTAATAAAGAGGCCACCAAGTGTACGTTTGTGGTCTTCTGCTACCACTTCAAGGGTTGTTGTGTTGTGCATTCAGAAATGCTCCTGCACATCACTGTTGTAATGTGTGATTATTTGAGTTAGTGTTGCCTTCCGGCCATCTTGAACTAGTCTGGCCATTTTCTTATGTCCTCTCTTATTGACAAGGCATTTCTGCTCAGAGAACTAACACTCATTGGATGTTTTTTTGGTATTCGCACCACTCTCTGTAAACTCTAGAGACTGTTGTGCGTGAAAATCCCAGGAGATCAGCAGTTTCTGAGATACTTAAAGTCGCTTAGATCACATTTAAATTATGAGGACACGCAGTCCTCTTTTATTGTCATTTAGTAATGCATCCATTAAGAAATGATACAATATTCCTCTGGTGTGATATCACAGAAACACAGGACAGACCAAGACTGAAAAACTAACAAAAACCACATAATTATAACATATAGTTACAACAGTGCAACAATACCATAACTTGATGAAGAACAGGCCATGAACACAGTAAAAAAGTTCAAATTTTCTTGAAAGTCCCACATCTCACGCAGACGGGAGGAGGAAGAAAACTCTCCCTGCCATGCCCGACCACAGTCTGACTCTGAGTCGTCCGAAAACTTCGAGCTCTGATCAGCCCTCCGACACCGAACACCGAGCACCATCTCTGGCGAGCGCTTTGACCCCAGCCCCGGTCGCCAGCAGCAGGCAAAGCCGGGGATTTTAAGGCCTTCCCTCCGGAGATTCTCGATCGCACAGTAGCAGCGGCAGCGAACCGGGCATTTCAGAAATCTCTCCAGATGTTCCTCTGTGCCTTCTCATGTCCGTCTCCATCAAAATCAGAATTGTGCACGGCTCCTATTTAACAAATACGATATTATTTCACAGGAGAGCTGCGTGCGCTGTGTCGTGCTGCCACCTTCTCCTCCCGCCCACATTTCTTCCCTTTTCTGATATTTGGTCTGAACAATAACTGAACCTCTTGACCATATCAGCATGCTTTTATACAATGAGTTGCTGCTACATGATTGGCTGATTAGATATTTGCATTAACATGCAGTGTACAGGTGTACCTAATAAATTAGCCACCAAGTCCACTTCCAAGTTGGGATGGTACACGACTTGCAGAGAAACCCAGAAGTGGTCGTTTTCACATGCACCTGCTACCCTTGTAAGAGGGGTCAGACTGATACTGAAGTACCCTTGAGTTGTTGCTGGAGGAGATTTTGTAGATGGTACGTATTGAAACTAACCATGGAAGGAATCTACCTGGAAGAAAATGGCACCAGCGAGCAATGCGACCAAGGGCAGCATCCGCCAGGCAGTTCACAAAGCTACTTCTTTCACTTCTTTTACATCTCCTTTTTCCGTCGAATGTGGTTCCGCTACTGTTGGAGCCTGTGATCTACATCTTGGGCCGATTGAGCGATCTGGTGCTTTGCTGTCTGCCAGAGGGTTCCGCGAGGCTTCGAGTGAAATGTGCGCCCTCAAGGCAGGAGACTTGGAGGTGGGTACGAGCCCATGATCGACTCAATGTCTCGCCGATCTTGCCGATTAGAGCGCTAAGGAAGGTTGAAATCACCGAGGCCAGTGGGTGTTCAGCACTGTCTGCCAGCCTCTTGCTTGCTGCTCCCATATGAAGGTCTCTGCATTCAATGGTATTTCTCCATCGATGCTGTAAGAGGATGGTAGCAGAGTTCTGGATCTTGGACAACGTTTAACTGACGCAGTTTGTGGACTGGACTCTGTGGTTTCTATCATGACGTGTTTCTGGTTATGTTGCTATTTTGGGTGATTGTGATTGGGGCGGCCTGCAGGTAATGAACTGAACTGAATATGCCCGGACACTTTTGATTTTGTGTTTTATATTCTGCCATTTTTGCTTGTTTTGTTTGTTATCATTTGCACGATTCGTTCCTTTGCGTGCAGGCAGGTTGATGTTTTTCTTTGAATGGTTTTCTTTGTTTCGTGGCTGTCTATGGGGAAGATGTACTGTATACATACTTCGATAATGAATAAGTGAACTTTGAATCTTTCAACATGTTCAAAGTGATGCTGTGATAAAGACAACTGTTTTATCCCAGAGAAAGTTTCACTTCTCAAATATTATTAGAACTGCACTCATCCAGGAAACTGGAGAATATTCCTTCACAATTCTGACTTATTTCTTGTAGATTGTGGAAATTCTTGGGGGTGGTAGGAGGTGAGTCATTCATCATACTGGATTCTTAGCTACTGATTTAATTTGTCACCACCTTACTTAAGTGGCAGATCTGGTTAAATTTCTAGTCAATAGCAAGTCTCAGGTTTCTGGAACCTGTTGAATATTGAAAGGCCTAGATAGAATGGACGTGGAGAGGAAGTTTCCTTTAGTAGGGGAAACCAGTACCAGAGGGCACAGCATTAGAATAGTAGGACATCGCCTTAGAACAGAGATGAGGAGGAATTTCTTTAACCAGAGGGTCCTGAATCTGTGCAGTTTATTGTCACAGACGGCTGTGGAGGGCAAGTTATTGTGTATATTTAAAATGGATAAATTCTTGATTAGTAAGGGTGTCAAAGGTTATGGGGAGAAGGCAGAAAAATAGGGTTGGGAGGAATAATAAATGAGCCATGATGGAATATCAGAGCAGATTCAATAGGCTGAATGGCCTAATTCTGCTCCTGTGTCTTATGATCTTATGGTCTTATGTTCAGGATGAAGACAAAGAGAAGACTATCTTTCTTCCCATAGCTGGAGAATGCTTAGGATTAGGGAATCGTGAACTAAAGGTTTCAGGTGAGAGGGGAACCAGAGGGAAAATTCCTTTCAGCATGATCTATATGAGGAACAAACTACTAGAACATATGGTTGAGGCAGGTACAATAATAACATTTAAAAGACACCTGGACAGGTATGTGGAATGGAAAGGTTGAGAGGGACATGGACCATGCGTAGGCAAATCAGACCAGCTTGGTTAAAACAAACAAGTTGGGGTGAATAGCCTACTTCCTCACTGTATGACTCTATAATTCTCTGTTTGGCAATCATAAATGTATTGAATGTTATGAGCAAATGTAATAGTCTGTCTTGTTTGAGGAAGTCATTGCTTTTTACTTATTTTAAACACAAGGGATTCTGCAGATGCTATAAATCCAGAGAAACACACTCAAAATGCTGGTGGAACTCAGCAGGCTAGGCAGCACCTATGGAGAGGAACAGTCAACGTTTTGAGCCAAAATATCGACTTCATTTTGTGTGTGTTATAAATGTTATTTGACACTCACTCAGACAGGCTGCCCAGGTCTTGCTGCGTGATGCATCTCACATTGCAGTTTTTGCAATCTTCCTAAGTTCCAAGAGCAACTGTACTAACAACATAAAAATCACCGCTAGGTGAATCACAAATACTAACAACAGAATCTGTTTTGGCTCTTTCACGTCATTGCCAAAATAGCCCAATTGGCAGCAGATTTTCAGAGGATCAACACAGAAGCAGAATTATATTTGGCCAACTGTTTTCCGTGTCCACTTTCCCTGCTCCTTCTTCACTCCTTGTCCTGTTTTGCCTTTTACATTTCCTTCCCCAATTCCATTGTGACCACAAGATCTACAGCTCAGTTTCCATTATCTTTGAGATCCCATTCGCTCCTCCATAGAGGTCCTTGCCCTGACCGATCTCTCATTCATATTGTGGCTGATCTGTGACGTAACTTCATTTACCTACCATTTCTCCATTTCCCTTAGGCTGTACTGAGAGACAACATCCCACTCAGTCAGAATGGAGATGATTAGTTCATTGCACAGCCAATCAACCCTGGACGTGATGGAATGGTGGAGCAGACTTGATGGGTGAATGGCTTAATTCTGCTCCTATGCCTTATATTCTTATGGTCTTATGGAAGTCTTACTCCAGACAACGCTGAGGATGTTCTACGAGTCTGTGGTGGCCAGTGCGATCATGTTTGCTGTTGTGTGCTGGGGCAGCAGGCTGAGGGTAGCAGACACCAACAGAATCAACAAACTCATTCGTAAGGCCAGTGATGTTGTGGGGATGGAACTGGACTCTCTGACGGTGGTGTCTGAAAAGAGGATGCTGTCCAAGTTGCATGCCATCTTGGACAATGTCTCCCATCCACTACATAATGTACTGGTTGGGCACAGGAGTACATTCAGCCAGAGACTCATTCCACCGAGATGCAACACAGAGCGTCATAGGAAGTCATTCCTGCCTGTGGCCATCAAACTTTACAACTCCTCCCTTGGAGGGTCAGACACCCTGAGCCAATAGGCTGGTCCTGGACTTATTTCCTGGCATAATTTACATATTACTATTTAACTATTTATGGTTTTATTACTATTTATTATTTATGGTGCAACTGTAACGAAAACCAATTTCCTATGGGGTCAATAAAGTATGACTATGACTATTAGTAATTACATTTTATTCAATGCTTTTATTTAATCTATTCTCCTAATGGCTGCTGCTACAATGACAGTAATTAATGCTTTATATAATCCAAGGCAGCATTTACTGTCCATCCCAATTGCATTATGCATGTAGGAGAAACTTCTTCACAAGGCCTCTACCCCAGGTAGACCATACGGTAAAGTACTTTTACAATGATGTTAGGTAAGGAGTTTGAGTGATAACAATATACTTCCACCACTGGTGGTTGATGATTTGGAAGTGAGCCTGGGAGGAGAAATAGCCCAATGAACCTGCTGTTCTTGTCCTTCAAGCCTGGGGTTCCATATGTGAGAACTGTCGATGAAGAAGTGAGTAACTGTGGCACAGTTTGCGGGCAGTACTCAGTGAGCCCTCTGCACTGGAGATGGAGTGAGTGAGTTTGTACACTCATGGACTGCGTGCCAATCATGTGGGCTGCTTGCCCTTACAGTCATAGAGTCATAGAGCACTACAGCACAGAAACAGGCCCTTTGGCCCATCTAGTCTGTACTTAGAACAGGGGTCCCCAAACTTCCTTGCACTGCGGACCGGTTTAATATTGACAATATTCTTGTGGACCGGCCGGGGGGGGGGGGGTGGCGGGGAGGGGGTGGTGTTCGAGTAGGGTTAAACTCACCTCAACATGTCTTTAACAGTTAGGGTTGCCAACTTTCTCACTCCCAAATAAGGGATAAAAGTAGCAGTCAAATACGGGACACTTTACCCCAGGAAAGGCTACTATAACCATAAAGCCTTGCGCAGGCACCTGTGTGCGCATGTGTGACGTGTGCACGCGCGTACGTGCCGATTTTTTTTTCCCCAAATCGGTTTTGGCTTAATCTTCCCGAATACACTGCACATACATTATATCTACTTTATATAGGCTGTGTACTTATCATATAATTCCTGCTTTTACTATATGTTAGTGTTATTTTCAGTTTTATGTGTTATTTGGTTTGATTTGATAGGTTATTGTTTGGGTATGGGAATGCTCAAAAATTTTTCCCATAAAAATTAATGGTAATTGCTTTTGTGCTTCACGCCATTTCAGCACGAAAGCTTTCATAGGAACGCTCTACCTTAGCGGGGGAAATACGGGACAAGGGCGGTCCCGTCTGGGACAAACCAATTTAGCCCAATATACGGGATGTCCCGGCAAATACGGGACAGTTGGCAACCCCATGTTCAAGTTCAACAGAGCGTGACAGGGAATGAGGAAAGGTGCAGCTGACTCATATCGTTTCCTCACGGCCCGATGGCACATGCTTTGCGGCCCGGTGGTTGGGGACCGCTGACTTAGAACATAGAATGTAGACTCTTATAGGTATGGGTATAGGTATTAATATTGATATAGGTATTGGTGTAAGTATTGGTATTGGTGTAGGTATTGGTATTGGTATAGGTATTGGTATTGATACTGGTATTGGTATTGATATTAGTATATTATTGAAGCATGTACCAAGATACAGCAAAAAGCTTGTCTCTCATACTGTGTATACAGTGCAAATCATTACACAGTGCATTGAGCTAGAATGAGTTAAAACAAAATTAATGCAGTATCAAGTGCAAAAAGCTACGGAAAAGCTGTGGTGCAGGTAAATAATAAAGCTTAAGATCATTTTTTTCCTGCCGATATGTGACATACTGACAAAACCTTCTTGATCTGAGAAAGAGAAGATTTTCTTCTTGAAGTGAGTTTGTTAATGGTTTAAACCACAGAATATTTACTCTAGGCCTCTTCAACTACGTCCGTGGATGTGAATTATGCAACAGATCAGTGGCCTGTTTCTGTCACTGAAGGACATCAGTCAACTTCTTACAACAGTCCTCTAGAATTAATATATTTTCTCATCCAGTTGCAAGTGACTAGATTCAATTTCAGAACTTACATCGGTGAGAGGAGAAATACAGTGGTGTATTGTTTTTGTGCTCTGTTGCCATATTGTTAGTTCTGTTAACATCAGAGTGTACAGCTGGATGAAATTATCAGCTGCTTGCCTTTTCATAGTGCAGATTCACTTTTAACACTGGTGCTGCTCCTTATATTGCACTGGCCTATTGCAAAAGCCTGAAGGGACATGCTATCAGGCTCAAGAACAGCTTCGATCTTGCTGTCATAAGACTACTGAATGGTCCACTATTGTGGTAAGATAGACTTTTGATTTCACAACATACTTCATTATGAATTAACACCTTCCCGTTTACCTGCACTGCACTTCTCTATAACTACAATTTATTCTGCATTCTGTTTTCATTTTTCCCCCTGTAGCACCTCACTGCACTAATGTGATGAAATAATCTGTGCGGCTGGCATTAAAAACAGTCTTTCACAGTTACTTGTTACACGTGACAGTAATAAACACATTTACTAATTCATTATCCGTGGATCCGATGCAGAATCAAAAGCAGGTTTAATAACACTGGCAAATGCGAAATTTGTTGTTTTGCGTCAGCAGTACGTGGCAATGCACAGCAATAGAAACTATAAATTACAATAAGAAGTATATCTGAAAATAAATTAAGTAAGCAGGGCAAAAAGAGAGAGGAAAAATGCTGAGGACGTTTTCATGGGTTCATTGCCCATTCAGCAATCTCCTGGCGGAGGGGAAGAAGTGGTTTCTGAAGTATCGAGTCTGTCTGTTCAGATTCCTGCACCTTCTACAATGAGCAGCGGGCACATGCTGAGTGATTGGGGTCCTTAATGACAGATGCTACCTTTTTGATATTGGAGGGGCCGGTGAGGCTGGTGCCCATGATGGGAGCTGGCTGAGTTTACAATTTTCTTCAGCTTTTCCTGATCCTTTGCAGTGGTCCCTCCATACCAGATGGTGACCCAAACAGTTTGAATGCTCTCCTCTGTCGAAGTTTACGAGTGCTTTTGGTGGCGTACCAACTCTCCTCAAACTCCTAATGGAATATAGCCACCGTTGTGCCTTATCTGTAATTGCATCAATACGTGTAGCCCAAGATAGATCCTAAGAGATGTTGACATACAGAACCTTGAAACTGCTCATCTTTTCCGCTTCTGATACCTCAATGAGGACTGGAGTGTGTCCCCCTCGACTTACCCTTCCTGAAATCCGCAATCAATTCCTCGGTCTTATTGATGTTGGGTGCAAGGCTGACTGCCACAACGCCACTCAACCAGCTGATACATCCTGCTTCTGCACGCCTCTACGTCACCACTTGAAATTCTGCCAGCAATAGTTGTGTCGTTGGCAAATTTACAGATGGTGTTTCGGCTGTGCCTAGCCACACAGTTGTGGGTGTAGAGAGAGTAGAGCAGTGGGCTAAGTACGCATCTGTGTGTTGATTGTCAGCAAGGAGGAGATGTTTTTTCCAATCCACACAAACTGTGGTCTCCCAGTCAGTAAGTTAAGGATCCAGCTGCAGGGGAGTAGAGAGACACAGGTTTTGAATGCATTAGTATTGCTGGGTTCATTGGCGATAGTATACTCTCCATAGGAATAGATACTTCTAGCAGTTTTCTAAATTATTGTTTCACAGGATGTGGGCATAGCCCAGCATCTACTATCCATCTTAATAGCCATTGAAGTGATTAGCTTGCTAAGCTACTTCAGCTAGCAGCTAACCACAGTGATGTGTCTGGAGATACAAATTGGCCAAACCACATTAGTGCAGTGTGTCTCTCTAAGCAGCATTTGTTATCCAGATGGATTTCTATAACAATTTTGTGCCATCACTTGAGTCAGGTAAGGTGTGCCCCTAGGGCTTTATTCCTTTAATGGAGAACTTTATTGCGTGACCTTGTTTCACGTGGGGAGGCTGACGTACGAGCAGCCACCACAGCGTCTTCGACAGATCAGGGTCAGGGTCCAGTGGTATGGAAAGTAAGTTGTCTGGGGCCCCTTCGCTGCTGTAACCTTCCTCTGCCCTCACTGCTGTTGTGGTGCATCATCATCTACCCCCAGCTCGGTTAGATCACAGCGTGATGTCCTAAATCTTACTCAATGCCCCGACCAGTGAGGTCAAGCATGAGAACTCAGTTGCTATTTTAAAGAAATAATTCCACAGGGAGAACAGATAAGCAGCATCAGATTAAATATCAGATCATTGTTTATGCAATCTTGCTGTGCAAATGTTCAATTACTTGCTGCGATGTTACTTTGTTCCAAGTATAGTGCTGTAAGATATCCTGACACTGCAGTAGGCACTGCAGAAATGCATGCCTTTGTAGTCAAAGGAAAGCACTTCCTTCTCTGTCTCATCATGGGTTTTGACGATATATCTAAATTTGCCAAATGATTAGGCTTAATTTGACCTCAAGATGTGCTAAGAGATGACACTGAGCTAGTAACTGAGTGCTAAAACCAAATTAATGGTTCCCTTTTCTCTGCTCTGTGTAATATACTGTAGATGATAGTATGGGGACTAAGCTTTTGAAATGGTATCTGGAGGCCAAGATTATTTAGGCAGAGGTGGGATTCGGAACAAAGATTGGGAAATTTAGATCCAGGTGATTAAGGACACGTGGACCATTTTCTACAAAGAGCTAGTCTCAGTCATGATAGCTGTTAGTGCATATTCTGGAATTATGGTATATAGCAAATACCAATTTTAACAGCATCCAGTCTCTAGACATGAATGTGGATTGTAGATTGAATTTAAAAAACAGATCTGAACAATGCCCTTCCATTTGACCACATGATATCGCACTGTGACCTGATAAATCTGGCCATTCAGATCGACAACCAGGCAACTGAATGGCACAGAAAGTGAGAGAATACCCCAAGCCTCCTATTCTTGAGATCACCATCTGTCTTCACTCTCTCTCTCATCACCTAGTACGTAGTCTATGGAGAAGCCGGTGCAGGTGAAGTTCCATGCACCTCTCTCCGGAGGAACACAATTGGCATAGGAGAACAGCTTGCTCCCTCCACTGCGGGCATCTTGTCCCAAGTACTCAGCAAAAGAGAATACCTGTCAGCAGGAAGCAAAATTCTGACAGTCGATTGTCCCTGCAAGCATCTTCCCCTAAGTGTGTAATGCTCCATAGTCCTTGTCTTGGGTGCCTCAGACCATGAACTTCAAGCATTTATTGACTCCCGGGCAACTGGGAATCTCACAGATATCCCTCTGCTTCATATATCGGGAGTTCTGGCTCAATAATTGAGAGAGAATATTGATGTCAAGGCTCTGGATGGTTGATCTCTTGGCAATGGCAAAATCCACCTTTACTCAGAACCCCTCAAACTTGAGCTAGAGGACAACCATCGGGAACAGTTCTCCTTCTACCTTGTTGATTCAGCCGAACTACTGGCAGTACTTGGCTTCCCTAACTTTCTAGGCTCAACCATGAGGGCTCTTGAACCATAGGGGATAACTTCACTCAACTTCACTTACCCCATTATTGAAGTGTTCCCACAACCTATGGACTCACTTTCAGGCACTCTTCATCTCATGTTCTTGATATTCATTGCTTATTTACTTTTTATTATTTTTTTCTTTCATTTTGTATTTGCACCGTTTGTTGATTATGCACACTGGTTGAAAACTCAAGTTGGGGTGGTCCTGCCAAAGTGATTTGGCCCGAAATATTGACTGGACTCTTTTCCATAGATGCTGCCTGGCCTGCTGAGTTCCTCCAGCATTTTGTGAGTGTTGCTTGGATTTCCAGCATTGCAGATTGTCTCTTGTTTTGGGGGTGGGGGGGGCGGTCTTTCACTGATTATGTGATGGTTATTAATCTATTATTGATCTAGTGAGTATGCTGGCAAAAAATGAATCTTAGGGCTGTATATGGTGACATATAGGTACTTTGATAATAAATTTACTTTGAAATTTGAACTTTGAGCAACCCACAACTTGACTGGTCCCTAAAGGCACTCCAAGAATGAGGACAGGCATGTCTATGTAGCTATCAGTGTATCCCCTCCTGTGCCGTCGCTAGTGTGGACCTGTCTAGTGTTCCAGCTGAATATGCCTACCTCTCTGAGGCCTTCAGTAAGCAGAACGCCACATCCCTGCTTCCTCACTGGTCATACAACTGCACCGTTGACCTCTTACCTGGTACTCGTCCTCTTTTCTCTTTCTCATCCTGAAACAGAGCCAAGGTCAAGGAGGCGTTGACCTTCGGATCGATCCACCCATCAACCTCACCAGGAGGGATGGGCTCCTTCTCTGTGAGCAGTAAGGATGGCAAGTTCCATCCCTGCATTAATTATCAGCCCTTCAACAACATTAGGGTGAAGAATTCCTACCCTCTCCCCCTGCTAGGATCTCCATTTGAAAACCTCTTGGGAGCAACTATATTCTCCAAGATATATCTGTGCAATCCGAGAAAGGGACAAGTGGAAGGTAGCATTCAACATCCCCACTGTCTGCCATGAGTACCTCATGATGCTGTTTGGTCTAACCAATGCCCCGGCTGTCTTTCAGGCCCTGGTCAATGATGTGCTCCAGACATGTTGAACCAGTTTGCTTTGTGTATTTGGATGATATTCTTATCTATTCCCGCTCTTATTAGGAACCTGTCCAGCATGTCTGGTGAGCTCTCAGATGGATCCTTGAGAAGAGGCCTTGTGTCAAGCCGACAAAGTGCGAGTTCCACAAAGAGCAGGTGTCTTTCTTGGGCTACATTCTCACTTCTTCGAGTGTTCAAACGGACAATGCATAGTTCAGGCAGTCCCAGAAAAGCCCAAGCCATCTCCGGTCGAACAGGTGAGGCAATTTATGGGGTTTGCGAACTTTTATCACCTCTTCGTCAGAAACTTCAGTTCCATCGCAGCTCCCATAAATGCACTCACCAAGATCTCCGCACACAAGTGAGGCACGCCAAGCATTCTCAGAACTAGAGTGAAGCTTCACCACTGCCCCGGTGATGAAACACCCAGACCCAACCCATCCATTCGTTCATCTGCTGCTGGTACTGGGGCTGTACTCTTCCAGCACTCTTCAGCTGATAATCGGCTGCACCCCTGTGCTTTTCTTTCCCATTGAATGATTTCTGCAGAGCGGAACGATGGTGTCATGATCCGAGAATGTCTGGCGGTCAAGGAGGCCTTGGAAGTGTGGCAACACTGGCCTTGCAGGGGCAGAGCACAGTTCAGAAGAACCTCTCCTACATCTGTAACATCAAGGGATTCAACTCCCATCAAGCCCGTTGGGCTTTCCTCTTCACCCAGTTCAATTTCACCCTCAGCTTCCATCCCGGCAGTACGAATACTAAAGCCGATGCTCTACACTACCAGTTTGACATCACTGAGGGCAACACCACTCCACAGACCACCCTTATGTTCTTCCTCGCTCACGCATAGCTGCCCCGGTGCTTTGGGGAATGGAAGCTGAAATGGGGGCTGCCCAGAAGTTAGATCCAGGACCAGCTGCAGAACCTCCCAAGTGGCTGTTTGTCCATGACACTGCGCATCCCAGAGTGTTGGAGTGGCGTCACTCTTCCTGTCTGGTTGGCCGTGCAGAAATTCAACAGACCCTATAAAGAGAAAATTACAATGGCTATCTCTGTCTCAGGATGCCCATGGCTTCAACTCTGGCCTACTGGTCTGCCCTCTGCCTGTGCCTCAGCACCCCCTGGTCCCACCACTCAGTGGATACCATCACTGGCCTGCCCCCATCAGAAGAAAACACCGCCATTTTGCTAGTTGTGAACTGGTTCTCCGAAGCTGCCCACTCCATTGCTCTCCCCAAGCTCCCATCGGCTCGAGAAATTGCCACCCTGATGCTTCAACGCACGTTCAGGCAGCACAGCTTCACTCAGGACATAACGTCTGACCGAGGGCCAGAGTTCACATCTCGTTTTTAGAAAGCTTTCAGTTCTGTTTTGGAAGCCGCAGCCAGCCTCTCTTCAGGTTTCCGCCCACAACCTAATGGCCAAGCTCAGAGAGTGAATCGGGGGCTGGAGACAGCACTGCACTGCCTTATCTATTTCAAACTCACCACCTGGAGCTCCCAACTGGACCGTGTAGAGACTGACCACAATAACCTCGACTCCTCCGTTGGCATGCCCCCCTTTGAAAGCCGAAAGGGATTCCAGCCACCGCTTGTCCCTGACAAAGAGATTGACGTGGGCGTTCCTGCTGCTGAACAATAGGTCAAGTTCTATAACCGCATGGGCAGTTGGCACAGCGTTTCTCTGGTGCACATTCAGAAACAATGCCCCTGGCAGGCTGATCAGCTCCACGGACAAGCAAGGCATCTCAGGCTAGGGGAGAAAATCTGGCTGGTGTCTAGAGACCTTCCTTCGAAGGTCAGGAGCTGCAAGTTGGCCCCACACTATGTGGGGCCATTTGTGGCTATCAAAAGAGCCTCCTATACACTGCGCCTACCATAATCAGTGAGGATTCACCCAGTGCTCCACGTTTCCCAGCTCAAGCCGGTAACTTCCTCCCCCTTCCCCTTGCTCCAGTCACCTCCCCGCCCCCTCCTCTCTACCTGGTGGATGGGTCCCTGATATGTTCTGTAGGGCACTCCTGGCATCTTGCTGGGTGAGGTGCAGAGTCCAGTACTTCGTGGATTGGGAGGGGCATTGCTTTGAGGTACGTTCTTGGGTTCTGGCTTATGACGTTCTGGATAAGTCTCTCACTGAGATATCCAGAGGGCCCAAATCTCTAGTGCCTCAGGATCTGCACCTAGGGGGCAGTGCCCTGCGACAAGCATGAACTCTGCCGTGGACTCCGGGTGCTCTCACAGGTGGGGAAATGAACAGGGTCAGCAATCGCACTCATCAATATGCACGTTCCAGCCAATTACTGTTACATTGTGGTTGGACTTAACTTCTTTCCTTTCATTTCAGTCTTGTCGAGTAAGATGATGAGAGGCTTGATCATTGATCATGTGGATAGCCAGAGGCTTCTTCCCCAGGGCTGAAATAGCTAACATGACGGGACATAGTTTTAAGGTGCTAGGAGGCAGGTTACAAGGCGGGGTGTCAGAGGTAAGTTTTTCACACAGAGAGTGTGGGTGCGTGGAATGCACTGCCAGTGAAGGCGGTAGAGGGGGATACAATAGCGTCTTTTAAGAGACTCTTAGATAGGTACATGGAGCTTAGCAAAACAGAGAGCTATGCACTAGGGAAATTCTAGGCAGTCTCTAGAGTAGGTTACATGGTCGGAAACATTGTGGGTTGGGGGGAGGGGTCTGTGATGTGCGGTACATTCCTATGCTTCTGTGTTTCTTGACCAAAGCAGAGCAATGGCAACATTCCTCGCTTCGCTCAGTCCTCGTTCCGGGGAGGGAGACTACAGTTTAGAATGACGCTGTGAAGCGCAGAATGCATTTCGTATTTAGTTACTGCTCCCGAGACACAACGTTGGCGTTAGCTTGCCAGTTTGTGAGTTTTAACTAACAGCCCTTTTGGCCGAGCGTTTATTATTTCCCTTTTGCTCCACACAGTTCTTATTAAAAATCAGTGTCCCTCACTATGCACTTGGTCCATCATCAGTGATATTAAACCCGATTCCGACTCTGACTCTTCTGTGGTCAAAGTTGGATTAACCCACAAATGATCTAACCCAAATAAGATGGCAGCGCAGTAGTGCAGCTAATAGAACCCTGTAGCCTTACATCTCCGGCCTCAGTCCCGACCTTGGGCTCTGTCTGTGTGGAGATTGCATGCGCTCCCTACGGCCATGTGCATTTCCCCTGGGTCCTTCATCCCAAAGCTCTGCAGGTTGCAGGTGAGCAGTAGAAATTCTGGAGCGTGTGGGTGTGGGGGGTGGAGGGAAGGAAAGAAATGGGATTTGGGAGTGTGGGCGTTTGATGACCAGTGCAGACCCTTTGGGCCGAAGGGCCTTTTTGATTGCATATGATTGATTCAATGACTCCTAGCCAAAGAGGAAAACAAGAGATAAATGAAAGACTGGTGATACTAGTCCGACTCTGTCTCCATAGGAAGAGACAGTTATGTGAACTCTTATCCATCCCAAATGTAGCCCTCTGATTAATAAAACAATGGAATGGAATTATTATGGTGGGACACAAATGTACAGGTTAACCAGAACAAACTAGAGTCAAGCTGTATGGAAACAGGCCATTTGGCCCATCATGTCTATTCCAACTAGTAAGCACCCATCAAAATATTCCCATTTTCCTTCCACAGCTCAGAACTCCAAGTGCCCATAAAGGCCCACCTTAAGTGCTATCAGCATCTCATCTCCCACCTTTACTCCAGACTTTAGCTGCAACAGCTCCATCATGCGAACTAATTAAAAACACGATAGATGGGAGGTTCAATTTTCAGTGCAAATCGTTGATCAGCCTGGACTGTATTCTTTGGAAAAATGAAAACTGTAAGGGCATGCATAAAGATCTCAGATCTCACAGCATGAAATTGGGGATAATGCCTTCACCTGCAGGTGAGACCAGAATCCAAAGAGTAGAAAGCAGAAAATGGTCTTTAATAAATCTAACATGGAATTCACTCTGGAAGTGAAGAGAATGTGGAATTCCTAATCACACTTCAGCAATATAAGCCCTTGTAGCCCTTTGGACCAGACCTATCATTTCATAACTCCACCTTCCATCCTGAGCTCCATCACCTAAACATCTGAGTGTCCAAAAAATTCAAAATCCACAATCATATTGACAGAGTATCCGCACCCTCTGGTGTAGACTTCAGAGACTGACAGCCCTCCAAGACCGTAAAGGTGTTGCTTTCACAACATGGAAGTTGGATGCTCCAATTTCAGATCCCCATTCTCTATCCTCCAAGTTTCTCCCACATGCATCCCAACCCCCATCACTTGGTTTCCTCCCCCTTCTTCTTTTCCCCCACCCCCCGACTCCCATTCACCCTTTCTGTCTGCATATCACCCACATGTTCCTTGCCCCCACCTCCCTTATTTGGTTGCATGCATTATATGATGTTCCATCATGCAACATAAAAAACATAGAATATTACAGCACAGTACGGGCCCTTCTGCCCATGATGTACTGCAAACCTTTTAACCTACTCTAAGATCAACTTAAACATTTCCTCCTACATAGTCCTCCATTTTCCTATAATCCATGTGCCTCTCTAAGAATCCCTTAAATGTCAGAGGGTGGTGAATCTATGGAATTTGTTGCTACGGGCAGCAATGGAGGCCAAGTCATTGGGTGTATTTAAGGCAGAGATTGATAGGTATCTGAGTAGCCAGGGCATCAAAGGTTATGGTGAGAAGGCGGAGGAGTGGGACTAAATAGGAGAATGGATCAGCTCATGATAAAATGGCGGAGCAGACTCGATGGGCCGAATGGCCTACTTCCGCTCCTTTGTCTTATGGTCTTATGGTCTTATGGTCTTATGGTCCCTAGTGTATCTGCCTCTATCACCATCCCTGGCAGAGCATTCTACGCACGCTCCACTCTCTGTGTAAAAAGACCTACCTCTGATATTCCCACTATATTTTCCTCCAATAAACTCAATATTATGCCCATTCGTTTCAGCTATTTCTGTCCTGGCAAAAGTTACTGGAGGTCCACTCGATCCATGTCTCTTAACATCTTGTATCAGGTCACCTCTCATCTTCTGTGCCTGAAAGAGAAAAGCCCTAGTTCATTCAAACAATTATCATAAAACCTACTCTTTAATCCAGGCAGCATCCTGGTATATCTCCTCTGCACCCTATCTAAAGCTTCCTATAATGAGGTGACCAGAACTGAACGCAATATTCCAAGTGTGGTGTAAAACAGGGTTTTATAGAACTGCAGCATGACCTTGCAGTTGCCCTTTATAACCCCCGGTCACTTCTCAGTCTTTGTTGCTATTTCCACTCTCTCCTCCTATCACCTCTCCTCACCTGGATCCACCTATTAATAATAATAATAATAATCATAAATACTTTATTGATCCCGAGTGTTGCATTCTTTTGTTACAGCAGCGACATTAGATTAGATTATAAGGACACGCAGTCCTCTTTTATTGTCATTTAGTAATGTATGCATTAAGAAATAATATAATTTGTTCCTCCAGAATGATATCACAGAAACACAAGACAAACTAAGACTAAAAAAACTGACAAAAACCACATAATTATAACATATAGTTACAACAGTGCAAAGCAATATCGTAATTTGATAAAGAACAGACCATGGGCACGGTAAAAAAAAAAGTCTCAAAGTCTCTCGAAAGTCCCATCATCTCACGCAGACAGTTGAAAGGAGAAATTCTCCCTGCCATGAGCTTCCAGCGCCGCAAACTTGCCGATGCAGCATTCCAGAAGCACCCGAGCACAGTCCGACTCTGAGTCCATCCAAAAACTTCGAGCCTCCGACACCGAGCACCGAGCACCATCTCTGCCGAGCGCTTCGACCCCGGCCCCGGCAACAGGTAATAGGCGAAGCCAAGGATTCGGGGCCTTCCCCTCTGGAGATTCTCGATCGCACAGTAGCAGCGGCAGCAAACCGGGCATTTCAGAAGTTTCTCCAGATGTTCCTCTGTGCTTCTCACGTCCATCTCCATCAAATCAGGATTGTGCACAGCTCCTACTTAACACATACGATTATCAATTCGGAGCGGCCGCGCGCGCTGCATTGCACCGCCATCTTCTCCTCCCTTCCCCTTTAAGTGTACTTAAAAATACACTTAGCAGATTGTAGACTTAACTAATAAGAAAGTACAGAATAGTAATTTACAGAATAATAATTTATCAATGTGCAATAATAATGTATGAAATAATAAAGCAGAGACTATTGTACAATGATGCGTGTTCTCCTGTCGCACAGAGATGAACTGTTGTATATGTTTATTGCATTTGGTAGGAGAGATTTTCTGTAACGATCCTTGTGACAGTGGAGCTGAATGAGTTTGTTCGAAAGGGTGTTCTGCTGCTTATTCAGTAGGTCATGGAGAGGATGTGCCAGGTTGTCCAGAATGGATAACAGTTTGTTAAGTGACCTCTTCTCCACCTCTAAATCAAAAGAGTCCAGGCTGTGGTTAAGGATGGATCCAACCTTTTCTGATGCATTTATTTAGTCTTTTTGCATCACCAGCACTGATGTTGCTCCCCCATAAAGCCGTAAAGAAGACTGCACTCACTACTACAGACTGATAAAAAGATCTCCAGCATCCTGCTGCACACGTCGAAGGATCTCATCTTCCTTAAAAAATAGAGTCCGCTCATCCCCTTCTTGTAAACAGCCTTGGTGTAGCTTGCCACTTCTTGTTCCATACGTTCCCTTCACCTCTTTATAGTGGCTATCACTCCTCTACCCCTTGGTTCTCAATCCAAAGCAATGATTGTCCATTTCCCTCAACAGATGCTACTTGACCCAGTGATTCCCTCTAGAAGATTGTTCGTTGCTCCAGATTCCAACGTTTGCGTTCATTGTCTGGTGTCTCCACTGTGGGTGTTTGACTTCTGAGGTAAATGATTAAGTCCTTTGCACGGTACATTGTTATTCCTTTCCACACCTTGAGACGGTTGCCATTTCTGTGAGCGTTTTCTTTTACAAGGCCAAGATGTTAGCTCAACAGTCAGCCCAGCATGGACGGAAAGCATGCAAGGAGTGGCCGGATTCGAACCCGCCTCAAATCTCAAAGTCCAGTGCGGATGCCACTACACCACCAGCCAGCTTGCGTGGTACGTAGCCTCTGCCATAGCTGAGGCTGGCAGGGATACATATGATGAGTAGCTGGGTGTGTGAGTAGGTTATTTAGTGAAATTCAACACTCCTCCTGATATTTTTTCTTCACGTCAACACATTCAAGTACATTTGAGGAGCTCAATGTCATTCCAAATGCCCTTTTCCATTCTGGGTGTTCTCAGCCTGTGGATTCTCACTAGTGGGTTTTGATGTCCATGCTTACAAGATGGCTTTATGAACTTTCATGATGTGTATTCTCTGTACATTACAAAATATTATGTAGCCCCTATATATTCAAAACTTGCAGAGGAATTATTCTGAACAATGAACCACCCCGTGAACACTACCTCACCTTTTCACACTACTTAGTTAATTTATTTTTTAATGTATTTCTTATTGTAATTTATAGTTTTTTTTAATATATTACACTGTGCTGCTGCTGCAAAGCAACAAACTTCACGAGGTATGCCAGTGATGTCAAACCTGCTTCTGAGGTTGGTACCAAGTGCAGGTGAACCGAATAAAGTGTACCTTCAGAATTTGCAGAGGTTGGTACCAAGTGCAGGGTCTGTTGAAAAGGGATTAGGCTTTCAGTCCCCGGTGTTCGCAAATTACCTGGGGCTGTTTGAATGTTTAGAAATGTGTTGCTTTCTGCATTGTGCAACTTCATTACACAAAACAAGACCGAAGCTTAGAGTGTCATGAAACTTGATGCTGAAACATCCGTCCGAGCTACCTAACTAGGTCACTTTAACATAGTATGTAGCAGCTTCCAAAGCCAACTGATTGTACCACTCCACTCTAGGTCATGAAGTAGGTCATGTAATATACAGCACTCTACAGAAATAGAAATGGTTTAGTAGGTTACTGAAGCGAGAGTAAATGAGATTACAAACACCCATACTATACATGTTGGAGAGAGTTCTGTTCATGAAGACCAACTCTCTCTCTCCCTCTCTCTCTCTCTTGCTCTCTCTTTCTCTCTCTTTCACGTCTTTCTGCTTCCCTTTCTCCCTTCCCCTGTCTCCCCTCTCTCTAAGAGCTCTTATTAATCTATGGCTCATAAAAATTTGATTCACTTTCGCAACCCTGATCTCACCCTCCTTACAAACGTCTCTCTCTTTCTCTCTTGCTTGGCTGAATTCAGATCAGAGCTCTTCTTGTTAATTATTGCCTTTGGTATCTCCAGTTTCAACACTTCATCATCGCAGGCTGTGCTTCCCGCTGCAGAGCCCCAGAGATGCCTCCGTATAACTCCCTGCTTTCTTTGTGTGGGTTAGTTACTGGGCGAGTTATCCACAGAATTATATGGTTCACACGGAGTTCAAATCCCATCTGAGGAATTTAATTGGAGTGGATTCTGGTTAATTGGTCCATTGGTTAATCAGGGCAGCTTTTACATTGGGGCAACTCTTAAAGAACAAAAACTAATTGAGAAAATTGCTGGTGTTTCCTTCGTTTATTTGGGATGTTATCCCGCTTTACTAGGGTGGGACACCGTTGCCAATCAGGTTCTAACTCGTGTCAGTCACACGTACTTGTGCGGTTGTTAGTCGCTGCACAGTGTTTAGAGTGAACTGTTTTTAAATAGAGCAACATACATCAAAGTTGCTGGTGAACGCAGCAGGCCAAGCAGCATCTATAGGAAGAGGCGCAGTCGACGTTTCAGGCCGAGACCCTTCGTCAGGACTAACTGAAGGAAGAGTGAGTAAGGGATTTGAAAGCTGGAGGGGGAGGGGGAGATGCAAAATGATAGGAGAAGACTGGAGGGGGAGGGATAGAGCCGAGAGCTGGACAGGTGATAGGCAAAAGGGGATACGAGAGGATCATGGGACAGGAGGTCCGGGAAGAAAGACGGGGGGGGGTGACCCAGAGGATGGGCAAGAGGTATATTCAGAGGGACAGAGGGAGAAAAAGGAGAGTGGGAGAAAGAATGTGTGCATAAAAATGAGTAACAGATGGGGTACGAGGGGGAGGTGGGGCCTTAGCGGAAGTTAGAGAAGTCGATGTTCATGCCATCAGGTTGGAGGCTACCCAGACGGAATATAAGGTGTTGTTCCTCCAACCTGAGTGTGGCTTCATCTTTACAGTAGAGGAGGCCATGGATAGACATGTCAGAATGGGAATGGGATGTGGAATTAAAATGTGTGGCCACTGGGAGATCCTGCTTTCTCTGGCGGACAGAGCGTAGATGTTCAGCAAAGCGGTCTCCCAGTCTGCGTCGGGTCTCACCAATATATAAAAGGCCACATCGGGAGAACCGGACGCAGTATATCACCCCAGTCGACTCACAGGTGAAGTGATGCCTCACCTGGAAGGACTGTTTGGGGCCCTGACTTCTCTAACTTCCGCTAAGGCCCCACCTCCCCCTCGTACCCCATCTGTTACTCATTTTTATGCACACATTCTTTCTCTCACTCTCCTTTTTCTCCCTCTGTCCCTCTGAATATACCTCTTGCCCATCCTCTGGATCACCCCACCCTCCTTGACTTTCTTCCCGGACCTCCTGTCCCATGATCCTCTCGTATCCCCTTTTGCCTATCACCTGTCCAGCTCTCGGCTCTATACCTCCCCCTCCTGTCTTCTCCTATCATTTTGCATCTCCTCCTCCCCTTCCAGCTTTCAAATCCCTTACTCACTCTTCCTTCAGTTAGTCCTGACGAAGGGTCTCGGCCTGAAACGTCGACTGCACCTCTTCCTATAGATGCTGCTTGGCCTGCTGCGTTCACCAGCAACTTTGATGTATGTTGCTTGAATTTCCAGCATCTGCAGAATTCCTGTTGTTTTTGTTTTTAAATAGTATCTGTTGTGTGCGTTGTGTTGAAAGAGCAGTGATTTCAGTTGGTGAGAAACAAGCAATAAGATAATTCCAAACTGTTTTGCTCATTGTGGTTTCAAGCATTCAGGCTTCGAGATGTCTGAAATAGCTGGGAGCGAAAATAAAATGATTTCACCACTTCAGCAAGTTAGGAACTGCGAAGAATTTGAAGATATCGACAATCGTCTTGAATGTTACAATGAAAATGAAGATTTGGAGGGTGCAATCGACAACATCGTATGAAAGCAGTCCATTATCTGCACTGATTTTGTTCATTGCATACACAGGCTGAATTCCTCAGTCGATAACTATTATGAACTAATGCACAGTTTTACATCGTTACAGTACATAAGAACATAAGAACATAAGAAATAGGAGCAGGAGTAGGCCATCCAGCCCATGGAGCCTGCCCTGCCATTCAATAAGATCATGGCTGATCTGTCCGTGAACTCAGCTCCATCCACCTGCCTTTACCCCATAACCCTTAATTCCCTTACTATGTAAAAACCTACCTAACTGTTTCTTAAATATATATAGTGAGGAAGCCTCAACTGCTTCCCTGGGCAGAGAATTCCACAGATTCACCACTCTCTGGGAAAAACAGTTTCTCCTCATATCCGTCCTAAATCTTCTCCCCTGAATCTTGAAACAATGTCCCCTAGTTTTAGTCTCACCTACCAATGGAAGCAACTTTTTTACTTCTATCTTATCGTTCCCTTTCAAAATTTTGTATGTTTCTATAAGATCCCCTGTCATTCTTCTGAACTCCAGAGAGTATAGTCCCAGGCGACTCAATCTCTCCTCATAGGTTAACCCCTTCATCCCTGGAATCAACCTGGTGAACCTCCTCTGCACTGCCTCCAAAGCCAGTATATCCTTCCTCAAGTGTGGAGACCAGAACTGCACACAGTACTCCAGGTGTGGCCTCACCAGTACCCTGTATAGTTGCAGCATGACCTCCCTGCTCTTGAATTCAATCCCTCTAGCAATGAAGGCCAATGTTCCATTTGCCTTCTTAATAACCTGTTGTACCTGCAAGCCAACTTTTTGCGATTCATGCACAATCACTCCAAGTCCCTCTGCACAACAGCATGCTGCAATCTTTCAGCATTTAAATAATAATCTGCTCTTCCATTATTCCTTCCAAAGTGGACGATCTCGCATTTACCAACGTTGTATTTCATCTGCTAGACCTTGTCCCACTCATTTAACCTATCTATATCCCTCTGCAGACTCTCCACATCCTCTGTACAATTCGCTTTTCCACTCAGTTTAGTGTCATCAGCAAATTTTGCTATGCTACACTCAGTCCCCTCTTCCAAATCATCAGTGTAAATAGTAAACAGCTGCAGGCCCAGCACCAACCCCTGTGGCACCCCACTCACCACTGACTGCCAACCGGAGAAACACCCATTTATACCGACTCTCTGCCTTCTATCGGTTAACCAATCCACTATCCATGCCAATACACTTCCTCCAACTCCATGCATCCGTATTTTATTTATATGTCTCTTGTGCGGCATCTTATCGAACGCCTTCTGGAAATCCAAGTATACGACATCCACCTGTTCCCCTCTATCCACTGCACTGATTATGTCCTCAAAGAACTCCAGTAAGTTTGTCAAACAGGACCTGCCCTTTCTGAATCCATGCTCTGCCTGTCTAATGGAACCACTCCTTTCCAAATGTTTCGCTATTTCTTCCTTAATGACAGCTTCAAGGATTTTCCCAACTACAGATGTTGAGTTAACTGGCCTATAGTTGCCTGTCTTTTGCCTACATCTTTTTTTAAAAAGTGGCGTGACACTTGCTGTCTTGCAATCCACCGGGACATGCCCAGAGTCTGGAGAGTTTTGATAAATGATTACCAACGTGTCTACTATAACCTCTGCCAATTCTCTCAGCACCCTGGGATGCATCCCATCAGGACCAGGGGACTTATCTACCTTCAGGCCCTCTAGTTTGCTCATCACTATCTCTTTAGTGACAGTGATTTTATCGAGGTCCTCACCTCCCATTTCGTCCATAACATCCTTCTTTGGTATATTAGACGTGTCCTCCACCATGAAGACTGACACAAAATAGTATTCAATGCCTCAGCCATTTCCTTATCACCCAATATCAATTTCCCCTTCTCGTCTTCTAAGGGACCTATGTTGACTTTAGCCACCCTCTTCCGCTTTATTTTATTTATAAAAGCTTTTGCTATCTGTTTTTATATTTTGTGCTAATTTACTTTCATACTCTATCTTCCCTTTCCTTATTTCTTGTTTAGTTGTCCTCTGTTGCTTATTAAAGTTTTCTCAATCCTCCAGTCTCCCACTATTCTTTGCGACTTTGTACACGAGCTTTTAATTTGATACTATCTTTTATTTCCTTAGTTATCCAAGGCTGGCTCTCCCCACACTTACTGTCCTTACTTTTGACTGGAATATACTTTTGTTGAGCATTGTGAAAAATCTCTTTGAAAGCATTCCACTGTTTCTCAACTGTCCTACCAAATAGCCTGTGCTCCCAATCCACATTAGCCAACTCCTCCTTCATCCCGTTGTAGTCTCCCTTGTTCAAGTATCATTGGTAATGTTCTAATTTGTACAGCGTTTCAATTAAATTCATTACTTAATTTGTCTGTTTTATACCTTTTTAACTATTTCCATGAAACTTCAGCAAATTCATTTAATTTGTCCACATTGTACTGGTCCAGATGTGTCGCAAATAATCGGAATCTACTATATATTTTGGAATTAAAGAGCTAATGTCAATGATAATGTACTATATATGGAATGTTGTAAATTTTCACACAGTCTTTTTACTGGAATAAAGCAGGCATGGCTCTGTGACTCCATTCAATGTATTGCGGTTGACTTGAAATAGGAGTGCAATTCACTCACTCCATGGGTAACGAGGAAGAAAAATGCTGGACATGTCAAGAGCAGTTAAGACTCTGTCCCTTCTAAAACCAATCTTGATAGGTCACCTATTAGAATCAGAATCATCAGAATCAGGTTTATTATCACTGGCATGTGACGTGAAATTTGTTAACTTGGCAGCAGCATCCGTTAGTCTTGTGAGACTTCACTCTCCAGGGCGCAGGCCTGGGCAAGGTTGTATGGAAGACCAGCAGTTGCCCATGCTGCAAGTCTCCCCTCTCCACGACACCAATGTTGTCCAAGGGAAGGGCATTAGGACCCATGCAGCTTGGCACCGGTGTCGTCGCAGAGCAATGTCTGATTAAGTGCCTTGCTCAGGGACACAACACGTTGCCTCAGCTGGGGCTCGAACTCACGACCTTCAGGTCGCTAGTCCAATGCCTTAACCACTTGGCCACATGCCGACAGCAGCAGTTCAATGCAATACATAATATAGAAGAAAAAAATACATTAAAAAAAATCAATTACAATATAAGTATATTGAATAGATTAAAAATCATGCAAAATACAGAAATAATATAAATTTTTAAAAGTGAGGTAGTGTTCACGGGTTCAATGTCCATTTAGAAATCGGATGCCAGAGGGGAAGAAGCTGTTCCTGAATCGCTGAGTGTGTGCCTTCAGGCTTCTGTACCTCCTACCTGATGGTAACAGTGATAAAAAGGCATGACCTGGGTGCTGGAGGTCCTTAATAATGGACGCTGCCTTTCTGAGACACCGCTCCTTGAAGATGTCCTGGGTACTTTGTAGGCTAGTGCCTGAGATGTAGCTGACTAAATTTACAACCCTCTGGCAGCTCCTTTTGGTCCTGTGCAGTAGCCCCCCCCCCCCCATACCAGACAGTGATGCACCCTGTCAGAATGCTCTCCACGATACATCTATAGAAGTTCTTGAGTGTTTTTGTTGACATACCAAATCTCTTCAAACTCCTAATGAAGTATAGTTGCTGTCTTGCCTTCTGTATAACTGTATCAATATGTTGGAACCAGGTTAGATCCTCAATGATCTTAACACCCAGGAATTTGAAACTGCACACCCTCTCCACTTCTGATCCCTCTATGAGGATTGGTATGTGTTCCTTGTCTTACCCTTCCTGAAGTCCACAATCAGCTCTTTCGTCTTACTGATGTTGAATGCCAGGTTGTTGCTGTGACACCACTCCAACAGTTGGCATATCTCACTCCTGTACGCCCTCTCGTCACCACCCGAGATTCTACCACCAATGGTTGTATCATCAGCAAATTTATAGATGGTATTTGAGCTATGCCTAGCCACACAGTCATGGGTATAGAAAGAGTAGAGCAGTGGGCTAAGCACACACCCCTGAGGTGCACCAGTGTTGATCGTCAGCAAGGAACATATGTTATTACCAAGCCGCACAGATGGTGATCTTCCAGTTAGGAAGTCGAGGATCCAGTTGCAGAGGGAAGTACAGAGGCCCACGTTCTGCAACTTCTCAATCAGGATTGTGGGAATGATGGTGTTAAATCCTCAGCTATAGTCAATGAACAGCATCCTGACATAGGAGTTTGTATTGTCCAGGTGGTCTAAAGCCGTGTGAAGAGCCATTGAGATTGCATCTGCCATTGACCTATTGTGGCGATAGGCAAATTGCAATGGGTCCAGGTCCTTGCTGAGGCAGGAGTTCAGTCTAGTCATGACCAACCTCTCAAAGCATTTCGTCGCTGTAGATGTGAGTGCTACCGGGCGATAGTCATTAAGGCAGTTCACATTATTCTTCTTAGGCACTGGTATAATTGTTGCCCTTTTGAAGCATGTGGGAACTTCCGCCCGTAGCAGTGAGAGGTTGAAAATGTCCTTGAATACTCCCAGTAGTTGGTTGGCACAGGTTTTCAGAGCCTTACCAGGTACTCCATCGGGACCTTCCGCCTTGCCAGGGTTCACTCTCTTTAAAGACAGCCTAACACCGGCCTCTGAGATGGAGTTCACAGAGTCATCAGGTGCAGCAGGGATCTTCACAGCTGTAGTTAAATTCTCCCTTTCAAAGCGGGCATAGAAGGCGTTGAGTTCATCTGGTAGTGAAGCATCGCTGTCATTCATGCTATTGGGTTTCGCTTTGTAGGAAGTAATGTCTTGCAAATCCTGCCAGAGTTGTCATACATCCGATATCACCGCCAACCTCATTTGAAGTTGTCTCTTCACCCTTGAAATAGCCCTCCACAAGTCATACCTGGTTTTCTGTAACAGGTCTGGGTTGCCAGTCTTGGAATGTTACAGATCCAGCCTTCAGTAGATGACATACGTCCTGGTTCATCCACGGCTTTTGGTTTGGGAATGTACAGTAAGTCTTTGTGGGTACACACTCATCCACACAGGTCTTAATGAAGTCGGTAACAGCTGCAGTATACTCATCCAGGTTCGAAGATGAATCCCTGAATACAGCCCAGTCCACCGATTCAAACTTGTCCTATAGGCGCTTCTGTGCTTCCTTTGTCCATACCTTCTTATCACACCGATTATAACACCCAGTTCCGTAGCTGGTGTCAAATTTTAATTGATGGTGCTCTAGTGAAGGTCCTTAGATCGTCTTTGATTGGTTAGAGGTTCTGTATGTGTGCAAGGCTTTCTTGATCCTTTTCAAAGCTATGTGTATTTGAAGGCACTTACGCAGACGGATAAGCAGGCAGGGAATTGAGGGATATAGATCATCTGTAGGCAGATGCAAAATTTAAATTGGTATCATAATCAGCAAATACACTGCAGCTGCAGGGCCTCTTCCTGCCATGTTTTTTTCAATGAGTCATAATGATTGCAGTGTGCCTCACTGAGAGATTTTTTTTTACTTTGTCTTTATGTTTCATGTTCTAGGTATTCAGTAAAAGTCTACCTACTGTATAAGAACGTAGGAATAGAAGCAGTCCACTCAGCCCCTCAATCCTACCCCAACATTCAATCTGATTATAGCTGATCTTCCGCAGACCTCAGCTCGGTGTCGGTTCCCCATAGCCCTCAACTCCTTGATCATTCAAGTGCCTGCCTTTCAATAGCCCCGATGACCAGGCGTCCAGGTAGAAAAATTCAGATTCACCACCCTTTGCAAGAAGAAGATTTTGCCTGGTGACGTTTTAGTATATACTGATACTACACAACCATAAGACCATAAACACAGGAGCAGCATTAAGCCATTCAGCTCATCAAGCCTGCTCTCCCATTCCTGTGGCTGATTTAATATCCCTCTCACTCCATTTTCTTGCCTTCTCCCCATAATCTTTTGATGCCCTTACTAATCAAGAAGCCACCGACCTCTGCTTTAAATATACCCAATGATTTGGCCTCCACTATCACCTGTGGCAATGAATTTCACAGCTTCACCACCCTCTGGCTAAAGAAATTCCTCCTCATCTCTGTTCCACAGCAGGTCTTGATAATGGTAGGAGTCACAAAGTTGGCCTCAGCTCTCAGCCACAGCCTAGAACATGGGTTCCCAACCTTCTTATGCCATGGACCAATACCATTAAGCAAGGGTTGGTGAACTTCAGGTTGAATAAGGGGTGCAAGGTCATCGTCTGCATCCTGATTTGGATATCTTTCATGACCATTCTTTCCTCATCACCAGGTCAAAGCCCAGGATTTTCCAGGAGCTCTTTGATGTGTGTTCCCACACAGGCTGTAATGAGTCAAGACATTAGCACCGCTTTTTCAAGGCAATGAATGGTTGACATTGCCTCAGTGTCCATGAATTGAAACTAATCGTAAAGATATGAAATCAATGCATTTTGAGGGTTTGATGGGAGATGAGGATCAGCTAGAGAACTAAGCTCAAAATAGACACTCAGCAAAGATGTTGATGAATGGTGGGAGCAGGTTTGCCCTATTCTTTTTCCAACCATCATTATCTTGATCTGCTAATTAGTGAGAAATTAGTGCTCAACTGGCAGAGACTAAAAGTAAAGGGAGCAGTTTTATCAGCAAAATGCCTCAGTTTGTCTCACTGGGAATTTTGTGAGCCATCAGAGATATAGCAGGTACCCCACCCAGCATAATAAAGTGGGAGGGGAAACCCAGCCTCGAATTCAGTGCTTTCTGACCGTGGCAAATTGTAAAACAACTGGGGGGGGGGTTTGTAAATCACCAAACTCGAATAAACTGTAATGCATTGTTTGAAAGGATGATGGAAGTCGATCCTAAACTGAACTGGGTATGTGTATAGGGGGTATATACAGTATGTTTGTATATTGTGGAGGGTGCCTGCAATACAGGAGTGTTAGTAGAGGCATATGTGATGGAGCCATTTAGGACTTGATCAGATAGGCACAGATGAATATGCAGAGAATGGTCCTTGTGCATGTAGGAAGGATTAGTTTAGTTAGAATAATTATTAGTTTAGTTAGTTCAGCACAACATTGTGGAGCAAAGGGCCTGTTCTTGTACTGTGCTGCACAGTAAGTTCTCTGTCCTACTTGCAGGGCTAAGGGAAAAGAAAGGAAGAGGTGATGATGCAGCTGAGGTGAACTGAATTGCCTGTTCCTGTCGCAAATCTTCTCGGATCGTCTGAACCTATGACGTTATTTTCTGGATGCCCCAGTTGTGCTGCAGATTATCCACAGACCAGAAGTGATGGGGCGCCAATTTTTTGCTTGAGTGCATTCCCAGAAGTTTTCTCACAACACCTCCTACCATTAACCCACCCACTTCAACAGCCCTACCAATAGCCTGCATCTTCACCATTCCCCGCCACAGTTCTCAGCATGTAAGGGTTTTGGGAGCGTTTTGAAGAACGCAATAACAAACAGCAGAAGCTCTCATTCTGAAACATGCTTTTTTAAATCCTAGAAATGATGTTTCAATCGTGAGATCTTCCTCTCAAGTGCTCTTCCTCAAAGCATTATAACGCCTCTTCTTTTTCACATTATGATTGCCCTGCCATGCATTTCCAGTATTCTCAGTTTTTATTTCGGTTACCATCACATTTTTCTATTGTTCTTCTTATGACTGCACTCCTCATGATGTAACAAATCATTTAATGTGTTATTAACAGGTGTTAATGCTATCACTTTGACATGCATTTACAGTACAGTAGCTCCTAGCCATTCACTCTTTGATATAACCATTGCATTTAACTCTTCCACTAATATGGAAACTATAGTACAGTCCCAGTTACAACCCCCACTGTAATATTCAGAAAAAGCACCAACACAAGTCATTTGGTTGAATATAGAAACATTGTAAACCTTTATGGCAAGCAAATTGAGACTATTAAAAGACATGAGATGGATTAAGTTAGCAAGGTCAATGAGGCGAATGGACTATATTAACTTAATTCGATTCTAATTTTATGTCCTAACCAAGAAAAACCCTTAAAATTCTGATGCACAACTCCCTTTTCCCTAGGGTCCGCATTCAAGAGTTATGCTTCATAAGATATTGCACTGTGCCCAGATCGGGAGGGAGAGATACAGTTAGTGAGCATTTTATTAGGTACCTCCTGTACATAATAGAGTGGCCACTGAGTGTATGTTTGTGGTCTTCTGCTGCTGTAGACCGTTCACTTCTAGGTTCAATGTGTTGTGCATTCAGAGAAGTTCTTCTGCTCATCAGTGTTGTAACACGTGGTTATTTGAGTTACTCTCATCTTCCTGGCCAAGGCTGTCCAGTCTCCTCTGACCTGTCTCATTAACAAGGTATTTTTGCCCAAGGATCTGCTGCTGTCTGGATGTTTCTGGCTTTGCACCATTCTCTGTAAACTCTAGAGACTGTTGTGCATGAAAATGCCTGGAAATCAGCAGTTTCTGAGATACTCAAACCACCTTGACTAGCACCAACAATTACTCCACGGTCAAAGTCACTCAGATAACATTTCTTCCCCAGTTCGATGTCTGAACAACAACTGAACTTCTTGACCATGTCATTGAGTTACATGCATTGAGTTGCCTCCGCATGATTGGCTGATTGGATTTTGTAACAATAAGCAGATATGCATTTGTACCTAGTAAAGGGGCGACTGAGAATATATGAAAGTTCTCTGCAGAGGGATCCAGCTATCAAAGTCATCAATTGTCCATTGTATCCAAAGATGACTTTAGATTTTTGCAATTCTTTAAGATGTGAACTGCACAAAGAGAGTTATTAAAGTGGGACAAGTCACTGCACTGGGGTAGTCCCACTCTCTTGACAGGAGTCTGGTATGGTCGGAGTCGTTGTCACAGCTGGGGTCTTCCTTGGCTGCACTGGATGTCCTTAGCTTCCTCGGTGCCACGTCACGGCCTTCATTCTCCATGAAGTGTTGCGGAACCACCTTCCCTGGCCGTTGGACCTCACTGTTGATCTCACCTGCCCCATCCACCAGAGCTGACTTCTCATGCTAGGACAGGTATGTTCTTATCTCACCAGAGTTTAGCCCGCCTGTCGAAGCGGTGTATCAGAGTGTGGCCCCGGTCACATGCAAACAGCTACTTCGAGTGCTGAGTGTCCAGTGGTGGCTGAAAGTGAGTGACTTCCCCCAGAATGGACATGAAGAGCGTCATTCACCGATGGTTCAACCCCTTCATAGACACCCCATTCCCTCCAAGTATATATTTGCGAAAGGCCGCTATGCAAATAGAAGTAACTAATAGAGCGAGCAGAATGCCATTGTTTATTGTGGAATGGAGAACGGTGGGGAGGAAGAGCTTACCCCACCACTGTGCACATCTACAAGGAGAGCTGCCACAAGAAAGCACCAGCCATCATCAAGGACCCCCACCACCCAGGCTACGCTCTCTTCTCGCTGCTGCCATTGGGAAGGAGGTACAGGAGCCTTGGGTCCCACACCACCAGGTTCAGGAACAGTTACTACCCTTCATCCATCAGGCTCCTGGGCCAGTGTGGGTAACTTCACTTGTCTCAATACCGATCAGATTTCACAACCTAGGACGCACTTTCAAAAGCTCTACAACTCATGTTCTCAATATTATTTATTTATTTATTATTATTATTTTCTTGTATTTGTAGTTTGTCTTCTTATGCACATTGGATATTTGTCCGTCTTTGTGTGTAGTTTGTCATTGTATTTCTTTGTACCTACTGTGAATGTTTGCAAGAAAATTAATCTTCGGGTAGTACGTGGTGACAGACACATACTTTCATAATCAATTTACTTTGGATTTTGAAGCAGGAAGACTGTGCATCAGTCATATCGGCTTTGCTGAGTTACTGTGTAGAGCATTGATCCCCTTATTTCAGTCAGTATGTGAATGCACGAGAAGCAATTAAGAGATAGTTTGCTAGAGTAATACTTGAAATGGGTGTATTACCTTATGAAGAGGGATAGGATAAGCTCGACCTGTGTACTTTGGAGTTTAAGCATCAACGAGAAAATCTGCAGATGCTGGAAATCAAAGTAACACACACAAAATTCTGGAGGAACTCTGCAGGCTAGGCAGCATCAATAGAAAAGAAGAAACAGTCGACGTTTCGGTCCGAGACCCTTCGACAGGACTGGAAAAAAGAGATGAGACGTCAGAGTAAGAAGCTTGTGAGGAGGGGAGGAAGAAGTACAAGTAGCAGGTGATAGGTGAAACTGGGAGGGGGAAGGGCTGAAGTAAAGAGCTGGGAAGTCGATTGCTGAGGGCTGAAGAAAGGGAGAATTGGATAGGAGAGGACAGAAGGCCATAGCAGAGAGAGGAGCACCAGAGGGAGGTAAGGAGATAAGGTGAAAGAGGGAAATGGGAATGGGGAATGGAGAAGGAGAACGGGGTGGAGGAAATTACTGGAAGTTCGAGAAATCGATGTTCATGCCAACAGATGGTAGGCTACCCAGATGGAATATAAGCTCCTCCAGTCTGAGTGTGGCCTCATCATGGCAGTAGAGGAGGCCATAGACTGACATGTCAGAATGGGTATGGAAAGTAGAACTGAACTTGGTGGCTACTGTGAGATCCCACTTTTTCTGGCAGATGGGTATAGATGCTCAGCAGAGCAGTATCCTAACCTACATCGGGCCTCACCAATATACAGGAGCCACACTGGGAGCACCAAATACAATAGATGACACCACCAGCCACCAAGGGAAGTGTCACCTCACCTAGAAGGACTGTTTGGGGCCTTGAATGGTAGTGAGGGCGGAGGAGTAGGGACTTGTTCCACTTCCGCTTGTAGGCGGAGGGAAAGATGTGATTTGTGGTGGGATCCCATTGGAAATGGCAAAATTTACGGAGAATTTCTTTTTTTTATTAATCTTTTTATTGATTTAAAAGGAACATAAATACAAACAAGAGGAAAATTATCTCAAATATATATATCAATAACAGTACAAACGGAGATTGAAATAGACATTATCAAAATCACACAGTGTTAATTTAGCATATAATATATAATAAGAAAGAAAACAGCAATTCTCCTCTTATCAGTTCATGAAGAGGAAAGAAAAAATTTTGAATTTTGAATGAAGAAAAAAAACCACTACACTGTACAAAAAAAAAAGGAAAAAAAAGGACTGGGCAGTCCATTCTGAGGATAGGACCCAAAAAAAAGAAAGACTTTCTGATCAAATCTAAAACTTCGAAAAAAAAAATTGGAAGAGTAATAAATCAAATTAAATGAAAATATTAAATAAAAGGTTGCCAGATTTGCTCAAATTTAACGGGTGTATCAAATGTCTGACTTCTTATTTTCTCTATACTTAAACAGGACATAATGGAGGAAACTCCGATTTGGTCGCCGGCCGCTCGACTATAGTTATTCAGTTGGGCGCCGGACGCTCGGATAGATTCGGTGGAGGGCGGGTGTCCGGCGCTCAGCCAGGGGCCGTGGTCAAGTGGTCGGCGACTTGGGCTGGCTCCCCCGACGGACTTAGTCTGGTGAGGAGGGTGTGAGGACACCCAGCAGGACTTAAAAAAACAAGATCTGTTCTTCCGTGGAAGAGATTAAAGCCTCGCCATGTATCTACGAATCGTATGCTATGCACTTAGTTTGAAGAGACTGATGAAATTGGGCGCTGCACCGTGTGCCCGGACCTGCCCAAGGCCTCCGCCTAAAGAAGGGCCGAGCTCGAAGAAGTGGCCACGGCTGGAGACCGACACGGCCTTGGGCTCGAGTTTGGCGGGGTGGCGGTGGGCGGTTTCAGGGCGGCCAGCGAGAACAAACTGGAGGAAGGGCTGTACTCAGTGCTGTCGCAAGATTGAAGAAGATGGAGGTGCATAGCCACCAACCTCGGATTCAGGACCGCACCCACTGACTGACTGACTGACTGAATGGAGGAAAGCCAATAAAAGACAGTAGGTGGATTAGAATCCTTCCACTTCAGTAAAATGGCTCTCCTAGCCAATAAAGTTGAAAAGGCTATCATACGTTGAGCAGAAACAGGAATATTTCCTGGTTTCGATGGGATAATCCCAAATATTACCGTAAGTAAATTAAGTCATAGGTCCAGATCCAAGACTTTTGATCATGTTTTAAAAACATCTCTCCAAAAACTGTCTAGCTTTATACAAGACCAAAACATATGTGTTAAAGTGGCCACTTCGCTATTACATCTGTCACAAATAGGATTGATGTTGGAAAAAATAGGTGCTAGTTTATCCTCTGACATATGAGCCCGATGCACTACCTTGAACTGTATCAAGAAATGACGGGCACAAATCGATGAGTTATTAACCAAATGAAGAACTTTACTCCATTGATTATCTGAAAATGACTCTTGAACTTCCAATTCCCAAGCATGTTTAATTTTATTGCTAGATATCATTTGTAAATTCAATATCCGTTTACAAATTATAGCTATCAACCCTTTTTGAAGTGGTTTAAGCTGAAAAAGAGCATCTGTCAAATTAGGTGGATAAACAGAAGGGTAATTTGGCAGCAAACCACATAAAAAAATTCTTAATTTGTAAATATCTAAAGAAATGTACATTAGATAAACCATATTTATCCACTAACTGAGAAAAAGACATTAAACAGTCCCGTAAAAACAAATCTGAAAAAGTCGTTATTCCCTTGGTTTTCCAAATTAAAAAGGTCTTATTCAAAATTGATGGTTTAAAAAATAATTAAAATGAATATTACTGGAAAGAACAAAATTATTTAACTCAAAAAATCTACAAAACTGAAACCAGGTTCTTAAAGTATGTTTAATAATAGGATTAAAGTCTTGTCTACTAATCTTAGAAAACAAAAAGGGAAGAGGAACTCCCAGTAAAGAGGCCAAAGAGAACCCCTTCACCGAGTTTTCCTCCAAATCCAACCATGAAGGACATTCATGTATGTCTGAGTAATAAATTCAAAAATTAATATATCGAATTTTAATTGCCCAATAATACATTCTAAAATTTGCAAAGCCATACCACCATCCTTTTTTAATTTCTGTAATAAAGGTTTACTCAATCTTGGATTTTTATTATTCCAAATATAAGATAAGATTATAGAATCTATTTTATCAAAAACTGTTTTAGGGACAAGAGTAGGAACTGCCTGAAATGTATATAAGAATTTCGGTAGAACTATCATTTTAATAACATTAATTCGACATATTAATGATAACGTCATAGGTGACCATTTAGGAAGCATTTGTTGGGTGTAATCAATTAATGGGAGAAAATTATATTTATATAGGTCCTTAAAATTTTTAGTAATTTTAATACCAAGATAAGTAAAGTAATGTTTAGCAATACTAAAAGGTACTTGATGATACCGATCCGAGTAATTATTAATGGGAAATAACTCACTTTTATATAAATTTAATTTATATCCAGAAAAACTACTGAATTCAGGAAATATAGATAGCATAGAAGGAATAGATTTCCTAGGATCTGAAATATAAACTAACAGGTCATCTGCATACAACAAAACCTTGTGTACTTTGTCCCCTCTCTTAATACCCTGAACAGTATTGGAATCCCTAAGGGAATTTACAGAGAATTATGTGCTGGACGCAGAGGCTGGCGGCTGGTAGGTGAGGACAAGAGGAACCTTATCCCTGGTGGGGTGGCAGGCGTAGCAAAACTAAATACGGCTCTGGACATATTCTTAGCCACAGAATCACAGGTACAGTATAAAGTGAGTAGAGTAGGGAGCTAAGCACACAGCCTTGTGGTAAACCTGTACTGATGGTGATTGTGGAGGAGATGTTGTTGCTAACCCAAACTGACTGGGGTCTGCAAGTGAGGAAATCAAGGATCCATTAATTACATGTTTAGTAAGTTTCTGATTATTAATTGTCCATAAATCCTGAAGTCCAAACCAGGCACCTGGTGTGACACATTCCAACTGGAGTTGTACACATTTGTTATAGCCTCTGCATCACTTTCCAATAACCCCTGCTATCGAGTCACCTTGAACCACAGGCCCTCAACAAATGTGTACAACTTTAGATTCTCAGTTTCTAACTCCAGTACATTGTAAACCAGCAAATTTATTCTGTTGTCTTCTAGGTGTCAGCTCTGGCTCAGAGGGGAGCTCTCTCAGCTCTGAGTCAGGAGGTTTAGTGCCACTTCAGAGACTGAAACTTTAAGCAACAAAGTTCATATACTTTATACTTTATTGTTGCCAAACAATTGATACTAGAGCATACAATCATCACAGCGATGTTTGATTCTGCTCTTCGTGCTCCCTGGAGTACAAATCGATAGTAAATATTAAAAATTTAAATTATAAATCATAAATAGAAAATAGAAAAGGGAAAGTAAGGTAATACAAAGAAAACGAGAGGCAGTTCCAGATATTTGGAGGGTATGGCCCAGATCTGGGTCAGGATCCGTTCAGCAGTCTTATCACAGTTGGAAAGAAACTGTTCCCAAATCTGGCCGTACGAGTCTTCAAGCTCCTGAGCCTTCTCCCGGAGGGAAGAGGGACGAAAAGTGTGTCGGCCGGGTGGGTCGTGTCCTTGATTATCCTGGCAGCACTGCTCCGAGAGCGTGTGGTGTAAAGTGAGTCCAAGGACGGAAGATTGGTTTGTGCGATGTGCTGGGCTGTGTTCACGATCTTCTGCAGCTTCTTCCGATCTTGGACAGGACAACTTCCGTACCAGGTTGTGATGCAGCCCAGAAGAATGCTTTCTACGGTGCATCTATAAAAATTAGTGAGGGTTTTAGGGGACAGGCCAAATTTCCTTAGCTTCCTCAGGAAGTAAAGGCACTGGTGGGCCTTCTTGGCAGTGAACTCTGCTTGGTTGGACCAAGTCAGGTCATTTGTGATATTGACCCTGAGGAACTTGAGGCTTTTGACCTGTTCCACTTGCGCACCACCGATGTAAATGGGGTCGTGTGGTCCGCTACTCCTTCTGAAGTCAACAACCAATTCCTTCATCTTGCTGACATTGAGGGATAGGTTATTGTCTTTGCACCATGCCACCAGGTTCTTAATTTCCTCTCTGTACTCAAACTCATCATTACCTGAGATACGGCCTACAATTGTGGTGTCATCAGCAAACTTATATATTGAGTTCGATGATATTTTGCACCTCAGGGATAGTGATTAGCCTACTGCTCTGCTCTCTCTATACCCATGACTGTGTGGCTAGGCATAGCTCAAATACCATCTATAAATTTGTTGATGATACAACCATTGTAGGTAGAATCTCAGATGGAGATGAGAGGGCGTACAGGAGTGAGATATGCCAACTAGTGGAGTGGTGTCGCAGCAACAAATTTGCCCTCAGTGTCAGTAAGACAACAGAGCTGACTGGACTTTAGGAAGGGTAAGACAAAGGAACACATACCAATCCTTATAGAGGGATTAGAGGTAGAGAAAGTGAGCAGTTCCTGGATAACAAGATCTCTGAGGATCTAACTTGGTCCCACACATATCGAAGCCGTTATAAAGAAGGCAAGACAGTGACTATACTTCATTAGGAGTTTAAAGAGATTTGATATGTCAAATACACTCAAAAAAGTCCATAGCTGTACCACAGAGAGCATTCTGACAGGCTGCATCACTGTCTGGTATGGAGGGGTGGGGGCTACTGCACATGACTGGAAGAAACTAACTTGTAAACTTGTAAACTTAGTCGGCTCCATCTTGGGTACTAGCCTACAAAATACCTAGGACATCTTTAAGGACCAGTGTCTCAGAAAGGCAGCGTCGATTATTAAGGACCTCCGGCACCCAGCCCAGAGCATGCCCTTTTCTCACTGGTACCATCAGGTAGGAGGTACAGAAGCCTGAAGGCACACACTCAGCGATTCAGGAACAGCTTCTTCCCCTCTGCCATCCGATTCCTAAATGGACATTGAACCTTTTAGCACTACCTCATTTTAATATATATTTTTCTGGTTTTTGCACTATTTTTAATTGAATCAATGTATGTATATTGTAACTGATTTGCTTATTTATTTATTTATTTTCTTCTTCTTCTTCTATATTATGTATTGCATTGAGCTGCTGCTAAGTTAACAAATTTCACGACACATGCTGGTGATAATAAACCTGATTCTGATTCTGAGAGAAAAGGATGTTTCCTATGGTGGGAGTGTCTAAGATCAGAGGACACAGCCTTAGAATAGAGGGGCATCCTTTTGGAACGGAGATGAGATAAAAGTTCCATTAGCCAGAGAGTAGTGAATCTGTGGAATTCGTTGCCATGGGCAGCTGTGGAGGTCAAGTCTTTAATAGGTTTCAATAGGTACATTTAAATATCAGAGATGTACATCCTGAAATTCACAAACATCCACGAAAACAGAGGAGTGCCCCAAAGAGTGAATGACAGTTAAATGTTAGAGCCCCAAAGCCCCTCCAACTCCCCCCTCCCATGCACAAGCAGCAGCAAGGCGATGACCCCCCTCCCCCACCAGCAAAAAAGCATTGGTCGGCGCCCCCACCACCACCGAGCACTCAAGCGTGCAGCAAAGCATCAATAAAGAAACAGACTTGCAGTACACCAAAGACTACTCGTTCACCCAGTAATTCAACAGCACACTGCTTCCAATCTTCCTTGCTCTCGCATCAGTCGACGGTGATGCCAGCACCAGCCTTCAATCAGCCCGTCTCCAGAGCCATGAAAGTCCGGCACCCTGAAGGTGTGCTAGTCTACTAGGCCGCATCCTTGGCATATCAAAAGGTGGCCAGTCGCAAGGTCCTGACAGCGGGTCCCATTCCCGCAAAGAACCGGAGTCAGAGTGTAACTCCAGATCGGGGTCTTTAAAAGACCTTGAAAGGGAAAAAAAAAAGATATGACAGATAGAAATAGAGCTGTTTCTGAAGATGCAAGCAAAGAGGTTGTCGTTCAGCACCATCACCACTCAGCTCCGCCTTTTCACTTCCATTTAGAAAACATACTGATCTATATTCACATCTTTATGTATATTTACGGCAGAAGTTGATAGATTCCTGATTGGTCAGGGCATGAAGGGAGGAGATTGGAGCTAAGAGGAAAAATGGATCAGCCATGATGAAATGGTAGAGCAGACTCAATGGGCCAAATGGCCTAATTCTGCTCCTATGTCTTATGCTCTATATGTCGGTCCAGATTCCAGTATTTACCATTTCCTGTGCCTCCGTTCTGACCAAGAACCTGGTTCCAGAGAATCTGGTAAGCAAATACAAAGACTTCTAGTTTTAAAATTCAAAGCAAATTTATTATCAAAGCAATTTATTATATACAACCCTGAGATTCATTTTCTTGCAGGCATCCACAGTAGAACAAGGAAATACAATAGAAATGAAAAACTACACACAAAGACAGACAAACAACCTCGGTACAAATACAGACAGATACTTTATACCTTATTGCGCCAAACAATTGATATTAGAGTGTACCATCGTCACAGTGATATTTGACTCTGCTCTTTATGCTCCCTGGAGTACAAATTGATAGTAAATATTAAAAATTTAAATTATAAATCATCATTAGAAAAGAGAAAAGGGAAAGTAGGTAGTGCAAAAAAACCGAGAGGCAGGTCCGGATATTTGGAGGGTACGGCCCAGATCTGGGTCAGGATCCGTTCAGCAGTCTCATCACAGTTGGAAAGAAGCTGTTCCCAAATCTGGCCGTACAAGTCTTCAAGCTCCTGAGCCTTCTCCCGGAGGGAAGAGGGACGAAAAGTGTGTTGGCTGGGTGGGTCGTGTCCTTGATTATCCTGCCAGCAGATAGATAGATAAGTAGACAGATAGACAGATTCGAGTTATGGAGTCCTTGAAAGTGAATCCCTCGGTTAGGGTCACTTTTGGTGTGCATTCAGAGCCTTGCACCATCCCAACCAAAGTGAAATGTCAGAATTATAAGTTAGGAAATGTACTTCTCAAACTGTGTTCAGCACTTTTTAAGAACAGTGTCATGATAATGATCTGGAGAATTTTTTGGTGATGGTAACTGAAAGTTCATTGCTATTCTGTGGATGGGAAATTCCTCTGCTCATCTCCCATAATGGTCTGCTACTGGAGAGGGAGGAAAAGGCATGGGTTTAAGGTCTCATTTTTAAAGACCACGCCTCACTTCCTCAGCACTGTACTGTGCTTCAGCCCAAGTGTCATAAACTGGAGCTTGGCCCCACCGCTTAGTAATTTTGTGCGTCAGGCTGGGAACTGCCGATGTTGTTACAACAAAATGGGCCAAATCAGAGATCACCGACTCTTTATTCCTTTATATAGATGCTGCCTGAGCTGCTGAGTGACTTAACAACGAGGGATGGGAGGGTTGTTCTGTAATAGGAGAACAAATGACACTGGACATCACGTCAGAAACCTAGATCTCTACGGGGTTGAAACTCTTTAAGAGCAAAATTGCTTTTGTCTTCCATTGCCCAAATTTCCAATGCTGGAGACAAACACGGGGCTCCGTGTGTAATATCAATGTGATATTAGAACAGGAAATGCTGGAAAAGCTCAGGAGATCAGGCGGTATCTGTTGGAAGAGGAACAGTGAACGTTTCAGGAGCAAGACCCTCCGTCAGAACACAGGATGTGACACTGTTTGCTGCCCCCTTTATCCTCTCAATGGAAAATTTAAGAGTCATAGAGAGATGCCACATAGATGTAAGTCCTGTGGCCCACTGAGTACAAGCTGAACATTCACCATCCACTTATAGTAATCTTACATTAATCCTTCTTCTATGTTCTCCCCACATTCCCGTCCATTCTACCCCACATTCTTCCACACTAGGAAAAACTTGCAATCGCAAATTAACTTACCAACTTGCAGCCCTTTGGCACGTGGGAGGAAACCAGAGCGCCCGGAGGAAACATACAGAAGAAAGGACATGCAAACTCCACATAGACAGAACCCGAGGTCAAACTCAGGTTTCTGGTTCTGTGAGGCAGTGGCTCTACTACCAATTTCCCTGAGATCGTGTTTCTGCCAAATTCTTAGTTCAGCTCCTGAGCTTTTGCATTGGAATGTGGTTACCAAAAGGGCTTCTTCCTCTTGACCTGCCCTGAATGTTCCATTAGCCTCCTCTGAGGAACACAAACTCACAACATCCACCCACGTACAAAGTACTTTTGGCGTCACTCTGGTCAAACACCTACATCTCCAAAACAACCAATGTTATACCGCCTTTAGTGCTGTCAACTGTTTAATCTTTTCCCCACCTACAGCAAAGTCTTTTATGTTCAGGGACTTCTCAACACTGACGACAAACTTGTCGCCAGATGAAGTAATGCCTCATTGAAAGGTACATCCCTCACACATCAGTTAAGGAATAAAAGGTCAGATTACAACCTAAGGCTTGGAAACAGAGGTTAAAACGTTGAAAGTGCAGTTGATTAAATCTGCCAGCTTCTTCCCTTTCGTGATTCTGAGCTGGTTGTTCAGAAACTAGTTTCCTGATTCAAAAAGTTGTGGATTCAAATCCCATCAGGGACTTTGCTTTTTTTCCCCAAAAACCTAGGCCAAGGTTACTGTTGGAAAGGCAGTGCTGAGATTAGGCATTATTGACGAGGCAGCTCTGAGAGAGTGCTACATAGTTCGGTGGCAATACACAGGAGCTCTGCATTGTCCGTAACGCAATGCTGAGAGGATGGTGCTGGGCCCAACTGATGATATGAGGGAGTGCTACGTTGTTGGTTGGACAGTTCTGAGGGATTACTATCCCGAAGTGCTGCAGTGTCGGAGAGGCAGCAGTGAGGCAGTGTTGCACTCACTGGCTATGAAATCACTAGGGCATCACGAGTCTAAGAAAGGCATTTTAGAAATCCAATCCCTGATTATCTTTTCAGAAGGACCTTGTCCCAGTTCACATCTCGGAATGCCTCAAACCGAGTCTACTCGTAAACACAAGAGATCCTGCAGATGCTGGAATTCCGGAGCAAAGCCACAAAATGCTGGAAGAACTCAGCAGGTCAGGTAGCATCTATGGGGAGGAACAAAGAAGCGCTGTTTCGGGCCGAGACACTTCATCAAGCCTGGAAGGGGTGAATTCTGGCTTCTTCCCCTTTCCTTTCCAGTCCTGGTGAATGGTCACAGCCCAAAACGCCGACTCTTTACTCCTTTCCATCGTTTTATAGCTCCCTGTTTCTCTGTACTGCTGTTTTAATGGACTTTATTTTGTAGGCTTTAAACTCAAGTGAATATTAACACAGATTATGCAAACTCTCTACACAATTTAAAGCTTTAACTCTATATCTTATGAGTAATGATAGACGCAAGAGATTCTGCAGATACCAGCCCCTCCCCCCACATTTTAATTCTGTTTTCTTCCCACTTTCTTTCAAGTCGTGATGAAGAGTTTCAGCCCAAAACTCCATTGATGCTACCTGTCCCGCTGAGTTATTTAATATTTTTATCTTTCATTAAGATACAGAGCATGGGCCTTCTGACCCAACAAGAGACACTGCTCAGCAACCTACCTATTTAACCGTAGCCTAATCACAGGACAATTTAGAATGACCAATTAACCTACTAGCCAGTACATTTTTTGGACTACAGAAGGAAACCGGGGCACCCAAAGGAAACCCACACGATCATGAGAAGAAGGTACCAACTCCTTACAGGCGGCACTGGAGTTGATTTCCGAACTCTGGCGCCCCAAGCTGTAATAGCTTGGCCCTAGCCGCCACGCTGGTTCCTCCAACATTTTTTGTGTGTGCTACTCCGGATTTACTTTTGCAGCTCGAAGCTGCAAACTCCCTCAAGCCTCTGTGCACAAACCGAGAACCCCCGCTGAAGCAAACATCCTATTATCACTTCCTAAATCAGAACTGGAACGAGAAGCCGGGCCTGCAGACCAAGCGAGAGCACGTGCAACCTGACAAGGCTGCAGTTTGCCTTAGCAGCAGTCTGCAACCCACACTTTCAGTTCCCCTACAGCGCCCAAGGTCTTGTGGGGACACCGCATAAAAGTGCATTAGGATATAAAGTGCAGGTTACTATTTTGCATAATTTTTATTGGTGCTTGCTATAATTAATTGGAGAAATATTTAATATTGGTGGTAACCTTACATTTTGGATAAAGAGACATGATTTCTGAAAGAGCAGCTTGATTAGAATTGCACCCTGAAGGAGTCTTACATAGATTTTAAGCTTTTTATTCCACAATACAGTACTCCAGGGTTTTGCCATGGATTATTTGAGTTAAGAGCATGGCTTTGCCCAATCCAATTTATGTAAGGAATTTGTAACTGTTTAATTTGAATGGCAAAACAACATTTAAACTGTTAGAATTATTAAGAATCCTATTTGTGACACATGTCTAGCATGGTGCTAATACTAACTTCATCAATGTAAATGTGGAACTATAATCCTAAAATAAAAGAAATGCTTGAAGAATATTTAGAAAATCTAAAAATATTTATTGCAATATACTGAAAATAAAAACAAGTTTGATTTTTAAAAAAAAGGTCGTCGCACAGCACCACGCAACATCCTACGAGAGTTCTCCAGACACAACTGGTGCTGAAAGAGCAGTGGCCTCTATAGTTCAAGGTCCAAAGCTTTCACATTTTGCCAACCCCTCTGGCCCTTCTCCACACCTGTCCCTCATCCTGATTCATTGCCTGCTCAGCTTCCTCCCAGCCTTTTGGTCCCTGCTGCTCAGAACTAAAAAATCCCCTTCAAAGCTTTCAGAGTCATTCTGAAAGACGAACATAATAGCTCTGTAAAATTACCCTCAGTGAGAAGGATGGAAAAGAAGGATTTGTTTCCACAGCACACTTCAAGTTCAAGGTTGCTGTCATTCAACCCCATGCCACCAAATGAAACAACGCTCCTTCAGACCAAGGTGCATAACACAGTACATCTCACTCAGATGCGGCGCATGAAGTAATATTACCACAAATAAGTTAACAAATAATAAAATATATTTCAGAGGATTGACATCTGGATGCATTTGAGGCTCCGGTTGAAAAGCAAACAGTGTAGGGCTACTGGCGCTTCGTACATGCTGAGACCTCAGTGGTGGCAGGAAGCTCAGTAGTCTGGGTGAGGAAGTTGTTTCCTATCTGTGCGGCCCTTGTCCTAATTCTCTGGTACTTCCCACCTGATAGTAGGGGGTCAAAGAGATTGTGGGATGATGGGAGGGGCAAAGCAAAGGGCTCCTGATAAATATCACGGATGGTTGGTTGATCCTCTCGACAGTCCTTGCAATCCTTTGTAGGGTCTTGCAATTTCCGTACCAGATGGTGATGCAGCTAGTCAGGATGATATTTCTGCAAAACTTGGTAAGAATGTGTGGGGGCAGTGGTGAGGAGGGGATGGGGGTGAGGGGTGGGGACCTTCACATGCACCAATCTCCTCAGGAAATGGAGATGTTACTGCGCTTTCTTGACCAAAGAGCTGGAGTTGAGGGACCAGGGAAGATCATCCATTATGTGCGCTTCCAGAAACTTGGTGCTTCATGGAGGAGCCATTTATGTGCAGTGAGGCCAGGCCAGCCTGCACCTTCCTGAGGTCCACTATCATCTCTTTGGTCTTGTTCATGTTGAGACTCGAGTTGTTATGCTTGCACCTTTCTACAAACCACTGTAGAGAGCCAGAGGCTCCACAGGATCAGAGACCTCGGCCTGCACCCCGCCTGGTGCAGGCGGATCCTGGACTTTCTGTTGGATCGCCGGCTGGTGGTAAGGACGGGCCCCCCCCTCGCTTCTGCCCCTCTGACCCTCAACACTGGAGCCCCCGCCTCTGCTCTATTTACACCCACAACTGTGGTTGCCATGCACAGCTCCAATCAGCTGATCAAATTTGCAGATGACGTGACATTGATAGGCCTTATTTCCAACAATGATAAGAAACCCAAAGAGGAGAAGTCGACACCCTGGTGCTCTGGTGCTAAGAAAACAACCTTCCTTCGATGTTGAAAAAAACGAAGGAGATGATCACAGATTACAGGAGGAATGGAGACAGGCTAGACCCTATTGACAACAATGGGACTGTAGTTGAGAGGGTGAGTAGTTTCAGGTTCCTTGGAATAGGCATCACCGAGGATCTCACCTGGACTGTACGTACCTTCTGTGTGGTGAAAAAAGCACAACAGGTCCTCTTTCACCTCAGACAGCTGAAGAAATTCAGCACAAGTCCCCAGATCCTCAGGACTTTCTACAGGGACACCATCAAGAGCATCCTGACTGGCTGTGTCACCTCCTGGTTATGTAGACAGTCTTAGCGTTTGGCAATATCTTCCCACTTTTCCCTTCTGTATTGCTTGTACATTTCAACTGAGATGCAATTTAAAGATTTTTAACCCCTTGTGTTGTGAGATGGATGTAAGAAATAAATTCTACATCCTCTCTGTATGTCATCTCATCGTTGTTAATGACGAGGTCTACCACTGTTGTGTCTTCAGTGAACTTGATCTAACAGCAGTGGACTGAGCGGGCAGCCCTCAGCACGGCTGGTGCTTAGCGTCAAGGAGCTGGAGATGTTTCCACAGGACACAGGCAGGAGAATGATGTTGAGAGGGATAATAAATCAGCCACAATGGAACGGCAGAGCAAACTCATTAAACCAAATGGCTTAATTCTGCTCCTACATTTTATAGTCTTGGAAGGAAGTTTATTGATAAACTTGAAGGGAAATTGAGCAAACATATTTCTACCCAAAATATCGTCGGAGTAGTAAACTCACTGCCTTCTTGTGATTGCAAGACTCTGTTCCACACTGTTAATGTAGAATGCTGCAAGTCTGATTCACTGATTTACTGGCGGGGGGTGGGGAAGCTGTGTAGCCTTGTGGTCTAGTGTAGTGTGGTCTAGGCCAGAAGCCTCGGTGTCGCTTGTTTACCACCCAGGAGAGAGGCATCAAAGTCAGTACACTCCACCTGAGACGGTGTGGCACGGCGTCCAAGATGGAGTCAAGGTTGCTTGGCAGAAGACATACATGTACGAACATAAGAAATAGGAGCAGGAGTTGGCCATCTGGCCCGTCGAGCCTGCTCCACCATTCAATAAGATCATGGCTGATCTGTCCATGGACTCATCTCCACCCACCTGCCTTTTCCCCGTAAACCTTAATTCCACTACTATGCAAAAATCTATCCAACCTTGTCTCAAATATATTTACTGAGGTAGCCTCCACTGCTTCATTACTGCTTGTGTTCAACTGTAGACAGCTGCAATGTTCATGGCCTCAGTGTCTTGGACTATATTCTGTTTGTGTGACTGTATTTTACTGCTATCTTATATGTGTTGTTCGTTCTGTGTATGACTGTTGGTGCTGTGGTTTGCAATTTGGCCCCACAGTAACACTTTCATTTGGCTGTATTCATGGGTATCCATGTGTGGCTGAATAACAATTAAACTTGAACTTGAAAGGACGACTGAGGCAGAATTCATTGTACACTTAATAGGTGCCTGAATAGGTTGATAGGTGCTTAATAGGCACTTGATGTCCTGTAACAAGTTCAAACTCAAGTTTATTGTCTCAAGCACAGGCATACCCAAGTTACAAAAGCCATGCCAGAATATATTTTCATTACAATTAGATGCAATCATTTCCAAAGTACAGTAAAAGCTGGAAACAATGTCACCTCACCTTTGTTGATTTGGTTTGTCGTTGTGTTGAACAGCGAGGGCATGCTTTGCTGGTGACAGAATGCATGCTGACTCCTGCAGGCACATCATTATCTAAAAGAGTCATAAAGTCATAGAACACCACTGCCTAGAAATAGGCTCTTCGGCCCATCTAGTCCTTGCTGAACCATTGCTTAGTCCCAGCGATCTGTACCTGGAACATAGACCTCCATATCCCTCGCAATCATATACTTATCCAAATTTCCATTAAGTGTTGAAATCAATCCCAAATCCATCAGTTCCACTGGCAGCTCCTTCAACACACTCACCACCCGCAGAGTGAAGAATTTCCTCCTTATTTTCCCCTTAAACATTTCATCTTTCACCCTTAACCCATGACCTCTTGTTCTCGCCTCACTCAACCCCAGTGGAAAAAGCCTTCTTGCATTTGCACTGTATATATACCTCATAATTTTGTGTACCTCTCTCAAGTCTCCTCTCGATCTTCTAGGGACTAAAATCCTAACCTATTCAACCTTTTCCTATAATGCAGTTCCTCAAGTCCTGGCAACATCCTTGTAAGTTTTGTCTGCACTCTTTCAATCTTATTGATATTTTTCCAGGCAGGTGAGTACTCAAAATTAGGCCTCACCAACATCTGATACAACTTCAACATGACATCCCGACTCTTGTACTCGGTATTTTGATTTATGAAGGCCAACATGCCAAATACTATCTACTTGTGAAGCCTTTTTAAATGAATTATGGATCTCTATTCCCTGATCCCTTTGTTCTACCGCACTCCTCAGTGCCCTACAACTCAGTGTGTAAGTCCTACCCTGGTTTGTCCTCCCAAATTTGAACACCTCATACTCATCACCATTAAATTCCATCTGCCATTTTACAGCTCATGTCTCCAGCTGGTCCAGATACCACTGCAAGCTTTGGTAGCCTTCCACACTGTCAACTATGCCCGCAGTCGTGGAGTCATGTGGAAATTTGCTGGTGCAGTTTATTACATCATAAAACAGATCATCGTTATAGATAGCGACCCAGCATGATCACTGAGACACATGACTTGTCACAGGCCTCCAGTCAGAAAGGCGACAATCTGCAATCACTCTCTGGCTTCTCCCTACCTCGTCCTGAATAGCAAGTGACCGAACCTCTTGAACCTTCATGTGGGACCTTGTTGATAGCCTTGCTAATGTCCACATAGACAACATTGACTACCTTGCCTTCAGCAATTTTTTTTGGTAACTTCCTCAAAATACTCTATAAGACTGGTGAGACACAAACTGTCATACACAAAGTCTAAATCACGTCAGTCCCAGTCTACCAAATGCTACCAGGTCCTTTAGAACTCCTTCCAATAACTTACCCACTACTGATGTCAGGCTCACTGACCTATAATTTTCCGGGTTATTCTTAGAGCCTTTCTTAAACAATGGAACAACATTAGCTAGCCTTCAGTCCTCCAGCAGCTCACCCGTTGCTAAAGATCTTCTAACATCTCTGCTAGAGCCCCTGCAGTTTCTGCACTCGTCTCCCACAGGGTCCAAGGAAACACCTTGTCAGGCACTGGGGATTTACCCACCCTAATTTGCCTCAAGCAGCAAACACCTCTTCCTCTGTAATTTATATACGACCCACGATCTCACTGCTGTTCTGCCTAATTTCCATAGGCTTTGTGTCCATCTCACGAGTGAATACAAATGCAAAAAAATCAATTAAGACCTGCCCCACCTCGTTCGGCTCCATGCATACATGACCATGCTGATCTTCAAGAGGACCAATTTTGCCCTTTGCAATCCTCTTGCTCTTAATGTTTGTAGAAGCCCCAAGGATTCTCTTTCACCTTGCCTGCAACCTCATGTCTTCTTTTAACTCTCCTTGTTTCCTTCTTAAGTGTTCAATTGCATTCCCTGTACTCCTCAAGTACCTCATTTGTTCCTTCCTGTCTACACCTGCTATGTACTTCCTCCTTCTTCTTAACCAGGGCCTCAAAATATCTCTCGAAAGCCAAAGTTTAACAAGCTTGTTATCCTTGCCTTTTATTCTGACAGGAGCTGTACAACGCTGTACTCTCAGAATTTCACTTTTGAAGGCTTCCCACTTCCCACTGAAAGCATCCTGTCCCGATCCATATTTGCCAGATCCTTTCTGATACCATCAAATTTGACCTTTCTCCAGCTTAGAATTTCAACCTAAGGACCAGACTTATCTTTTTCCATAATTATATTGAAACCAATGCCATTATGATCAATAGATGAAAACTGTGACCCTGCACAATCCTTCATCACCTGCCCTGTCTCTTTCCCTAATAGAAGGCCTAGCATCACACTCCCTCCAGTTGGGACCTCCATGTACTGATTAAGGAAACTTTCATGAACATATTTGAAAAACTCGATCCTATCCAGCCCTTTACAGTATCGGAGGCCCAATCAATATGTAGAAAGTTAAAATCACCTGCTAGTCCAACCTTATGTTTCTTGCAACAGTCTGCAATCACTACAGATATGTTCCTCTAAATCCCACTGACAATTGGATGGTCTATAATATAATCCTATTAACATGATCATGCCTTTCTTATTCTCACTTCCACCCATATAGCCTCAGTAGACGAGCTCTCCAGTCTGCCCTGTCATTGTACTGCCATGACATTTTCCCTGATAGTAATGTAATTCTTCCCCCTCTAATCCCTCCTGCTCTACCACGTCAAAAACAACGGAACTGCAGAAAATTAAGCTGCCAGTCCTGTGGTTCCTGGAATGAAGCCTCACTGAAGGCTACAATGCCATAATTCCACGTGCAGGACAATGCCCGAAACTCATTCACCTTTCCCATGATACATCTTGCAATGAAATATCCACAACTCACAACGTTAGTCCCACCGTGCTCGCAGTTCAAAGTTCAAAGTAAATTTATTATCAAAGTACATATATGTCACCACATACAACCCTGAGATTCATTTTCTTACGGTCATACTCAATAAATCCATAGTCGACTAATAACCATAATAGAATCAATGGAAGACCGCATCATCTGGGCCTTCAACCAGTGTACAAAAGACAACAAAAGAAATAGATAATAATAAATGAATAAGCAATAAATATTGTGAATATGAGGTGAAGAGCCCTTGAAAGTGAGTCCGTAGGTTGTGGGAACATTTCAGCGATGGGCAAGTGAAGTTATCCCTTCCAGTTCAAAAGCTTGATGATTGAGAGGTAATAACTGTTCCTTAACCTGGTGATGTGAATCCTGGGGCTCCTGTAATTTCCTCCTGATGGCAGCAGTGAGGATAGAGCATGTCCTGGGTGGTGGAGGTCCCTGATTATGGATGTGCGGTGATGGATGCTCAGCCTTCCAACTGCTGACTCTGTATGAAGGCTGAACAATATCATTCCCCACAACCACTCTAGTTCCCAACCCCTTGCACCCCTAGTTTAAATGTAACCCCCCCTCCCACCATCACCCCAGTGCATACTAGCAAACATTCCCTCATTGATAATCAACCACTCCAGTTCAGGTGTGACCATCCTGCCTGTACAGGTCTCACGTTCCCTGGAAGTGGACCCAATGATCCAAAAATCTGAAGCCCTCCCTCCTGCACCATCTCCTGAGCCATGTGTTAAACTGTATAATCTTCCTATTTCTGATCTCACTAACTCATGACATGGGTAGCAATTCTGAAGGCCTTGCCCTTTAACTTAGCACCTAACTTCCTGAATTCCCCTTGCAGGACCTCGTCACCCTCCCTACACGTATCATTGGTACCTACGTGGACCATGACCTCTGGCTGCTCACCCTTCCACTTATGAATGCTGTGGACTTGACCTGAGATGTCCCTGACCCTAGCACCTGGGAGGCAACATACCATCCGGAAATCATGTTCTCATCCACAGAACCTCCTGTCTGTTCCCCTAATCATTGAATCCCCTATCACCTCAGCTTCCCCCTTCCCTTCTGAGCTACAGAGCCTGATTCAGTCCCTGATTATGGATGCGGGGTGCTGAGGCATGCCTCTGCTAGGTCATCCACCCAACAATATCCAAAGCAGCATAGCTTTTAATGAGGGGAATGGCTACAGGGATACTCTATGCTGGCTGCTGATTCCCTTTCTCCTTCCTGACAGTCACCCAGTTACCTGTGTTCAGCACCTTTGGTATAACTACCTCCCTGTACATCCTGTCAATAAATCTTTCAGCCTCTTGAATGATCTGGCGTTCATCCAGCTCCAGCTCCAATTTATTAAGACTGTTTGTAAGAAGTTGCAGCTGGATGCATTTCTTGCAGATGGAGCTGTCAGGGATATTGGAGGTCCCTATGCCTTCCCACATCCCACAAGAAGAGCATTCCACTATCCTGCCTGGCATCCCCACCGTTCTAACTATGCAATAAGAAAGAAAGAAAAATTAAATGAAAATTATCTACCTACGATCTCTTCCACTCCTCACCAAAGCCTCTATCAATGCTTGAACTCCCCACTCTAACTCTGGCCCAATCACAAAGTGGCCTCTCCCACAACGACTGCTCTACTTAAGCATAGCTTCTTTTTATTGGACCTTGCCAAGCGCCGAATTATGCATACTCCAACATCTCCTAGTGACGTATGGTCTGAAGAATGCCCTAACTGACCCCACTTGCTTCTTTTGAAATCTCACTCGCTACGCACACTCCAACATCTCCTAGTTATACGTGGTGCACAGGTTGTGTTGGTTGTTAACACAACTGACACATTTTACTCTATATTTTGACGCACATTTGATAAATAAATAAATCTGTTGACCATCCAGGTCTGGAATCAACAAGAGATGCTCAACAGCTGTGGCAGGGTTTGAATGCCCGTAACCTCCTAAAAAGCTAAAGCTGAATCTTCCAACATAGGGGACAGCAGAGCTTTATTTCCAGATGAACTCAATGCCATCTATGCTCACTTTGACTACCAGAACAGGGGGGAAACCATCGTGTGCCCACCCACCCCCTGTCTCCTGATGTTCATTTGGTCTCAGTATCTGAAGATGACGTGCAGGCTGCTTTCAAGAGAGTGAATCCAAGGAAAGCCTCCAGTCTGGACGGAATAGCTGGCCAGGTTCTGAAGACCTGTGCCGACCAACCAGCTGGTGTATCCGTGGGCATCTTCAAGCTCTCACTCTGGCAGTGTCTGGTACCCACCTGCTTCAAGCAGGCTTCAGTCGTACCGGTGCCCAAGAAGAGCGTGGTAATCTGTCTACATGACTATCACTCAGTGGCACTTAGATCCACAGTGATGAAGTGTTTTGAGCTCCTGTCTGAATGATGACTTGGATCCACTCCAAATCACAGTTCTACAGCAGATGCCATCTCGTTGGCGTTTCATACAACCCTGATACATCTGGACAGCAAAGATACATACATCAGGATGCCTGTTATCAATTACAGTTTGGTATTTAGCACCATCATCTCCTCAAAACTAATCAGTAAACTTCAAGACCCAGGCCTCAATAACCCCTTGTGCAATTGGATCCTGGATTTCCTCACTTGTAGACCCGTCAGGTTGGATTGGCAAAAACATCTCCTCCACGATCTCCAACAGCACAGGAGGACTGCGAGGATGTGTACTGAGCCCCCTGCTCTACTCACTCTACACCTCTGACTGTGTGGCTGAGCACAGCTCCAACACCAGATACAAGTTTGCTGATGACACCACTGTTGTGGGCCGTATCAAAGGGGGCGATGAATCAGTATACAGGAGGGAGATTGAAAACTTGGCTGAGTGGTGGAATAACAACAACCTCTCACTCGATCTCAATAAGACCAAGAAACTGACTGTAGACCCAGGAGAGGGAAACCAGAGGTCCATGAGCTGGAAATCATCACAGCATCAGAGGTGAAGTCAATAACTTTAAATTCCTGGGTGTCGCTATCTCAGAGGACCTGTCCGGTAAAGTTCATTGCAAAGAAAGCACAACAGCGCCTTCACTTCCACAGGAGTCTGAGGAGGTTCGGCATGTCATTGAAAACCTTGGCAAACTTCTATATAGATGTGTGGTGGAAAGTGTGCTGACTGGCTGCATTAGGGCCTGGTGTGGGAACAGCGATGCCTTTGAGTGCAAAACCCTACAAAAGGTAGTGGATTTGGCCAAGTGCATCATGGGAAAAAACACCCAACCATTAAGCACATTGACATGAAACGTTGCCATAGAAAAGCGGCAGCCATCATCAAAGATCCTCACCACCCAGGCCATGTTCTTTTCACGCTGCCGCCATCAGGTAGAAGGTACGCATGCCTCAGGACTCACACCACCAGGTTCCAGAACAGTTACTACCCCGCCAACCATCAGGCTCTTGAGCAAAAGTGGATAGCTAATCTTATTTAAGGACTCTGTTATATTGTTAGTTCCTGCTCATTATTTATTGCCATTTATTTATATCTGCATTTGCATAGTTTGTTTACAAGTTAACAGTTCCTGATGTCTACAGTTTACAGTCACTGTTCTATAGATTTGCTAAGTATGCCCGCAGAAAAAGAATCTCAGGGTTGTATGTGGTTATATGTATGCACTCTGGTAATAAATTTTACTTTGACTTTGACTTTTAATTCTTGACACCAATTCTCAAACCAATCGGTTCAGCTTCACTCTGAAATAATGCAGGCAACACCACGTTAAATAATGGAGGTAATACTGCACAAGAGATGGAGTGGTGTGGACATACGTGCAAGCATGCTACATTATGCACAGAGCTCTGATTCAATGCTAGTGCTTATGCAGTAACATTAACAGCAAGAAACGTGCAAGTATTGTCATTCAATGCACAGAACTCAAAAACTTGGGCTTAATTCTTTTATTGGGTTAAACCAATTACAAAGCAAAATACTCCAAAGGGCTACTTAGAAAAGTAATTCTTCTTCACTAATACTGTATTTTATCAGCAACAAATGTCAACAGTGTAAGTAACACAATGTAATTGAATTTGCTTTCACAATGTTGCATGCAGCTTTCAAACTGAATGTGGTGAGTGCTGCTCTGGGTGTACTTCTGTATTTTTTGTGGTCTACTACTGCTCTAGTCTATCCACTTCAACGTGCTGTGGATTCCACGATGCTCTTCTGCACATCCCTGTTGCAACGTGCTGTTACTTGAGCTAAGGTTGCCTTCCTGTCAGCTTGAACTCGTCTGGGCATTCTCCTCTGACCTCTTTTTTAAGGCATCCGTTAGCCTCGCGAGACTATGGATCTGCTCCTGGAAAGTCTTCACTCTCCTGGGCAAGGTTGTATGGAAGACCAGCAGTTGCCCATGCTGCAAGTCTCCCCTCTCCACGGGAAGAGCATTAGGACCCATACAGCTTGGCACCAATGTCGTCGCAGACCAATGTGTGGTTAAGTGCCTTGCTCAAGAACACAGCACGTTGCCTCGGCTGGGACTCGAACTCACGACCTTCAGATTGCTAGTCGAATGCCTTAACCACTTGGCCACGTGCCCACACTCCTCTGACCACCCACATGAAAAAGGTGTTTTCAACCATAGAACGGCCACTCCTGGGATGTTTTGATAAACTCTGGAGACTGTTGAGCGTGAAAATCCCAGGAGATCATCAGTTTCTGAGATACTCAAACCATCTCGTCTAGCAACAACAATCACTCTACAGTCAAAGTCACTTAGATCACATTTTGTCCCCATTCTGGTGATTGGTCTGAACCCCTTGACCATGCTTGCGTGCTTTTATGCATTGAGTTGCTGCCACCTGATTGGCTGATTAGATATTTGTATTAATGAGCAGGTTAATTAACAAGATGTACCTAATAAAGTGGCCACTGAGTGTAGAAGTATGACTAATCCCATTGCGTTCTGGGTGTACTTATCAGCAGCCTAGCGGTGACCTGGTCTAATGAAAGCAAATGTTGCATTGTGTTATACTGGTTTTGAGTGTGCAAGTGTTATAACTTTCTTCTCATTCAATCTGCACTCAACGGAGAAAGAAGATTCATGCGACTTGTGCTTGATAGTTCAAAGTACAAAATGCAAATAAATTTGTTATCAACGTACGTATGTGTCACCATTTGCTGCCATGAAACACATTTCCTTGCATGCATTCACAGTAGGAAAATGAATCTTAGCGTAGTAAAGCTTCTTTAATTACCAAAAATATCTGATTTTCTGTAATGGCGACAAAAACCTGAAAGAAAAATCCCCAAACTGAACCAGCAATAAAGGCCCAAAAGTTCAAACCCCATCTGCAATATGCAAGGTAGCACTTCATGTCCAATTACATGCCTATTAAGCTATATGCAAAACACTAATATAGAAAATAGAAACACAATACATTCAGCAGGTCAGACAGTATCTGTGAAAAAAAGATTATGTTTTGGGTCAATAACTGTTGAATTGCTGCCTTGCCTATTTTCATTTTTACTTCTGCATTCATAGATTTCGTTTTTATTCTACGGGATAGATACTTAAATGAAAACTAAATTGTGGGGATAAGGTAAGAGAGAAGAGGGGGTGCAATTGGTAGTCAAATGTTTGCAAGGTGTAATAAGCTGAATGACTTTATGATGCTTGTATACAGTCAGTGGCCACTTTATTCGGTACTCCAGGATGTCTGTTCATCAATGCAAATATCTAATCAGCCAATCATGTGGCAGCAATTCAATGCATAAAAGCATACAGACACGGACAAGAGGTTCAGTTGTTGTTCAGGCCAAACATCAGAATGCTGAAGAAATGTGACTTTGACCGTGGAATGATTGTTGGTGCCAGACAGGGTGATTTGAGTATTTCAGAAATTGCTGATTTTCACATGCAACAATCTTTTTTTTAGATTATGAAGACATGCAGTCCTCTTTTATTGTCATTTAGTAATGCATGCATTAAGAAATGATACAATATTTCCTCCGGTCTGATATCACAAAACACAGGACAGACCAAGACTGAAAAAACGGACAAAACCACATAATTATAACATATAGTTACAACAGTGCAACAATACCATAACTTGATGAAGAAGTCCATGAGCACAGTAAAAAGTTCAAAGTCTCTCAAATATCCCACATCTCACGCAGACGGGAGAAGGAAGAAAAACTCTCCCTGCCATGCCCGACCACAATCCGTCTCTGAGTCATCCGAAAACTTCGAGCCTCCGATCAGCTCTCTGACACCGAGTACTGAGCGCCATCTCTGTCCGAACGATTCGACCTCAATCTCGGTCGCCAACAGCAGGCAAAGCCGGAGATTTTGAGGCCTTTCCTCCGGAAGATTCCTGACCGCGCAGTAACGACAGCAGCGAACGAGCGTTACAGAAATTTCTCCAGACGTTCCTCTGTGCTTTCACGTCCGTCTCCATCAAATCAGAATTCTCCATGGCCTCTATTTAACGGATACGATATCATTTTTCACCAGGGGGCTGTGCAATCTCTAAAGTTTACAGAGAATGGTGTGATAAACAAAAAAAAAACATCCAGTAGCCCGGCAGTTCTGAGGGCAAAAATGCCTTGTTAATGAGAGTGGTCAGAGGAGAATAGCCAGACTGAATCAAGCTGATGGGAAGGCAACAGTAACTCTCGGTTTGGGTCTTGCACCCGATTCTCCCTAAGGACAATGAATACAGTATGTGTGTGCTTTGCCCATCAGTTTAATATTCATTGCCTCTATGGTTCACAAGCATGTGTCCAGTCTGACATTGACAGCATCATTCACATCCACCAAAGTATAAAATGCTGAAACATTTTAGGATTCAAGTAGCTGCAGATTTTTTTCATTTTCATGTTGACTGATGCATTGTTTCTATTGATATTTGCATCAGCAGCTGCAAACAGTTTATTTTCACAGACTTTATACTCAGATTTTATTGAATATATATATAAAACGTGCTGGTTTATATATGTCTAATAAATAAACCATGGGTGTGTAGGAAGAACCACAGTGGAAATCTCTGCTCGAGGGAGAGAAATATTTTAGATTCACTTATGGATCGTCACATTGTACAAACTTCCTGAGGTAATTATTGATAATATACTATCCACCCCCTTTTCTCTGTTTATTAGTAACACACACAAAATGCTGGAGAGACTTAGCAGGTCAGGCAGCATCTACAGAAAAGAGTCACAAACTGATGTTTCAGGCTGAAAACCTCTATCAGGGCTGGAAAGGAAGGGGGAAGAAGCCAGCGTAGATAGAAGGTGGGAGGGTGAGGGCAAGGAGCAGCAGCCAGAAGGTGATGGGTTAAATTGGGTGAGGGGGATGGTGGGTGTGAAAAGAGGGGATGAAGTGAGAAACTGGGAGGTGATAGGTGGGAAAGGTAAAGAGCTGATGGAAGAGGGACAGTGGACCATGGGAGAAAGGGAAGAAAGAGGCGTACCAGAACAAGGCGATAAGCAGGTCAGGAGAAGGGGTAAGAAGGGAGCCAGAATGGGGAATGGGAAAAAGGGGGGAAGGGGGAGAGGGAGAAATCGCTGATGTTAGATAAATTGATTTATTGACTGCATGATTTTGGATTTGGAATCCCATAGGGAGTAGAGATGCCTGATCTGGATAATGTACTAAACGTCACACTGAGCGGTTCACCAGCTAACACCCAGCATGCTCAACTTTGATTCAGAAGCCCAGTGGAGTATTCCAACTGCTAGAAGCCCATTGGTTCTCCCCTCTCACCCTAAACCTATGCCTGTTCATTCTTGATTCTCCAGCTCTGGTATATATGCGCACATTCACCCTATCTATAAGACATAAGGCAAAGGAGCAGAATTAGGCCAGTTGGCCCATTGAGTCTGCTCTGCCATTCCATCATGGTTCATAAACTTTGACACCCTTATTTATCAAACTCAGCTTTAAATACACCCAATCACTTTGCCTTCACAGAGATCTGTGGGAATGAATTCCACAGATCCACCACACTGATGAAATTCCTCCTAACTCTGTTTTAAAGATGCTCCCCATAACACTATGCACCTCTGTAAAATCACCCATCATTCAATGAAAAGAAAAGAGTCGAAAAAGTTTCAACCTCCTCAACCTCGCCACAACTTAGCTCTTCAAGTCTTGACAACACCCTGTCACTTTCCCTTGCACTCTTGCCAGTATACTGGCATCTTTCCCCTGTCAGCATAACCACAACTAAACACAATATTCCAAATGCGATCTGGCCTCACCAGTGTCCGCAGCATAACATCCCAACTTTTATCCTCAGTGCCCTTCCCGATGAAGTTCAATGGACCAAGCGTCTTCTTCATTGGGGTTGTCATACCAATAGAATTAAACAGACTGGATCTATGTTGTTTTGAATTTCGAAGAATAGGAAGTGATTTTTTTTGGATTGTATATAGTTGTACACACTTCAACAAGATCACTTTCTAGTCTTCTAATTGGCTTTTACTGCAAGGATGATGATCCCCCTAGCTGGGAGTTTTAGAACCAGGCTCAACTTAAAGGCTCTACCATTCAGGACAAAGAAGAGGAGAAATTTTTCACTCAGATACTATGAAAATTTCTGGCCACAAGGACTGTTGAGGCTCAATCACTACATTCAAGGCAGAGATGTTATTAAGCCAGAAGTGATGCAGAAATGATTCTCAGGTTCGAGTTCAAGTTCAAATCTATTGTCACGCAACCCCGTGCATGTATACTGCCAAATGAAACAACCTTCCTCCAGATCAAGGTGCATAACACAGCTCGTATAACTCGTACACAATGCAAAGTAATATTGCCACAAATAAATTAACAAATAATAACATATATTCCAAGAGACTGACATTCAGTGCAAGCTGCATTTATGACACAAGTTAAAAAGTTAACAGCATATGCTACTGGTGATTCACACATGGTGACACAAGAATTTTACCAGGGGCTTTGAGGAACATCACAGTAACGAAGAAGTTAGCATGAGGCTATTACAATTCAGGGTGTTCTGGAGATCAGAGTTCAATTCCAGCGCCATTCCGTAAAGGGCTCTTGTACTTCCTCCCCGTGGAATGTGTGAGTCTTCACCAGGTCTCTGGTTGCCTCCCAAAGTCCAAAGGTATACCAGGTAGGTTAATTGGTCGTTGTAGATTGTCCCAGGATAAGGTTAGGGTTTTTCGGGGTTCTGGGGTCGCTGGAGCTCGAAGGGCCTGAAGGGTCTACTCCACGTTGTATCGCTAAATAAGTAAATAAAGAGAGACTGGATTGTAGGAAGCTGACTGAAGACCTTATAGGAGTTTATCAAATCATAAGGCAGATGATCACAGTCTTGTTCCCAGTCTAAAGATGGCTAAAGCTAGAGAGCATAGATTTAAAGTAAGAAGAAAAACATTGAAAGGGACAGGAGGGGAAACTTTTCCAAACAGAATGAGATGGATATGTGAATTGAGCTGCAAGATGAAGCCGTACAGGCAGGTGCAATAACGAAGAGATATTTGGGCAAGTACCAGTACATGGATTGAAAAGGTTTAGGCAGATGTGGGCCAGGCATAGGCAAGTGGGCATAGCTCAGACAGACATCTTGATCGGCTTGGATCAAACAGACTAAAGAGCCCATTTTCACATGGTATAACTTCATCCGTTACATTAATAGATGCATCATGGCCTGGTATGGAAACTTCAGTGCAAAAGAGCACAGGAGATGACAGAGAGTTGTGTACTCAAGCCATTTACATCACAGGTTTAGCATTCCTCACAATCTAGGACATCCAGGACAGAGATGTTGTCTCACTAAGGCGACATCCATCATTAAGGGCTCCCACCATCTGGGCCTTGTCAGCTTCATGCAGAAACCAATGGGCAGGAGGTACCAAAGCCTGAAGTCCCACACCACCAAGGTCAAGAACAGCTTCTTGCCTTCAGCCATTCAGTTCCTGAACCAACTGACAAAACCTTAATCACTATGGCTTAGCAAAACTATGACCATCACGATCGCTTTGCTCTAAATGTGTTCCTTCTTACAAAAACCGTGTAAAGTTTATACTTAATTTATGTTTATAAATGACATATGAGGAAGTGGAAGGGTGGGTTATTAAGTTTGCAGATGATGCAAAAGCTAAGCCAGAGGTGTTGTGGATAGGGTAGAAGGTTGTCGTAGATTACAACAGGATGCAGAGCTGTTCTGAGAAGTGGCGTTTCAGGAGTGATATCATTTAAAAGATCAAACTAGAAGGCAAAGCTCAAGGCTAATGGCAGGATTCTTAGCAGTGTTAAGGGAACAGATGGAATGGGATCCCTGTCCACAGATCCCTCAAAGTTGCTGCATAAGTTGGTAGGATGGTTAAGAAGATGCATTGTGCACTGGCCTTCATTAGTCAGAGAATTGAATTCAAGAGCTGAGAGGGGAATGTTACAGACTTATATAATTCTGATTAGGTCACTTGGGGTATTGTGCTCAGTTCTAACCGCCTCGTTGTAGGAAGCTTTAGAAAGGGTGCAGAGGAGATTGACAAGGATTCTGCCTGGATTAGCGAGCATGTCGCATGAAGATAGGTTGAGTGAGCTAGAGCTTTCCTCCTCAGAGTCAAGGAGGATGAGAGGTGCACAAGATAAGGGGCATAGATAGAGTGGTCAGGCAGCACCCCGTTTCCCAGGGCAGCAGTGACTGACGGGAGACAACCTGCTTTGAAGATGATTGGAAGAGAGTATTGGGAGCTCATCAGAGGAAGGTTTTTTTTAACACACAGAGGGGTAAGGGTGTAGAACACACCGCAGGGGTTGTGGTAGAGGCAAATGCATGAGGAACATTTAGGAAACTCTTAGGTGCATGGATGAAAGCAAAACGGAAGGTTATGTGGGAGGGAGGGGTTAGATTGATTTTGGAGTAGCTTAAAATATTGGCACAACATCGTGGGCTGAAGGGCTATACTGTTCTGTTCTGGACTCTATGCTCTCTTGAATGCTACTTATATGAAGTTATGTAGCTGTGTTTAAAATTTCATAACACTCTGCATGTAATGTATGTAATTGTGTATATGACAATAAACTTAACTTTGACTTTGACATACTACGAGGCCTACATTTTTATGCTACTCCTTTTTTACAGTAGTGTTCTGAGATCAGCGGCGATCCAGGTATCGGTCTACAGTAGTTCAATTTCACTGAAGGTCAGCCCACCCCTGGTGTTCGAAGGTGCAGCTGTGTAGGAAGGTAGACTGGCGGGTGTGCAGACTGGGCTGCCAGCCTTCCCCGAGCAGGCTGAGAGATCGCAAAGGCCCCAGACGAATCCAAGGTTAATAACTTTCCGTTGCACATCCCGTAAAAGGTTAAAAGACTTCATAGCTAACAAAGTACTTTTGCTCGGGACTAAGAAATGCAATTGGCAGCTTGTGCTCAGCAAGTTCCCCGCAAGCAACAAAATAAAATTAATCTGATCAACAGCTGAAGTGTAAAGGATAAATATTTCCCCAGACTCCAATTAGACTTCTGACTGAAGGCAACTTCAACAGTGCAGAACTGCTCCTCTGACCATTAGACCATTAGACCATGAGTCATGGGAGAAGAATTAAGCCATTTGGCCCTTTGACTGAACCATTGACACCCTTACTAATCAGATTCAGAATCAGGTTTATATCACTGAATTATGTTGTGAAGCTTGCTGTTTTGCAGCAAGGGTACAGTGCAATACATTAAAAAAATACTATTAGTTACAATAAGAAATATTTTAAAAATAAGTCGAGCAAAAGCAGGGAAAAAAATGAGACAACATTCCTGGGTTCATAATCAAGAACATATCAACCTCTATTGGAAGTATACCCAATGACTCCACAGGAAACAAATTCCACAGAGTCACCAACCTTTGGCTGAAGATATTCCACATCATTTCTGTTCTAAACTGATGTCCACCTCTGCCCAGTGGTCCACTATTAGAAACATCCTCTCCATGTCAACTCTTTCTAGGCCAACACTGCAGTACCAGCAACTGTGCTGCATTCCCCACCTCCAACAATGCAACATTCCCTGCAGCACAGCATCCCGTGCTATCATGCTTTCCTCCCCAATAACAGGACAGTACTCTCTCAGCAATGACCCTGCCCCTCACTGAGAACTGCATTGTAATATCAGCAACAGCTTTAAGTCAAATTAAGTTCATGTAAATTTGCTATCCAATAATTATATTTCACCATAACCAGGTTGAGTACCCATTATCTGAAATTCTAAGATCCAAAGACTCCAAAACCTGAAATGTTTTTGTTGTCACCAATGGAAAATTCCACAAGGCTTTCCAGATGCCATGCAGGTCTGTGCACACCACAGACAATTCTGAGAAATGACCTCACATTAATAATGAAGAGAAGTTAATGAAAAATAGAAAAATACTGCGTAAAGAGAAAACCAAAGGTTTCAATCACGTGTTGAAAGAGTGGATTCATCAGCGTCAGAGTGAACATATGCTGTTTAATGGTATACTGATCATGAAACAAGACAAGATGTATCACGATAAACTAAAAATTGAAGGTAATTGTGAATACTCAGCAGGCTGGTTGCAGAAATTTTTGAAAAGACACGACATTAAATTTTTCAAGATTTGTGGCGATAAAGCATCTGCTGGTCACAAAGTAGCAGAGAAATTCATTGATGAGTTTGCCAGGATCATCCCTGATAAACAACTGACATGCTGAACGGCTACATCAATACACATGTGTGACGAACAATTATAAGACAAAGACGGCTTACTGGTAGCACATAAATTCAGAGTGGGAAATGATGGCGATCCCAAGCTACCTCATTATATATTCCAAAATCTGAAAAAATCCCCAATCCGAAACAATCCCAGCCCCGGGTTGAATATGGGGCACTCAACCTGTAGTATCTTGAGGTTCATCTCCTTGCATGCATCTACAAGGTAATAAGGAGATACAAAATAATTCATGAAAAACTATACATAACAAAGACTGAGAAATAATCACTGTGCAAAAGAAGGTAACTTGTGCAAATAACAATTGAAAATATAAATAAATAATACTGAGAGTCCTTGAAAGTGAGTCTGTAGGGTGTGGGGACTGTTCAGTATTGAGGTTAGAAGTTATTCACAGTGGTTCAGGAGCCTGATGGTTGTAGGGTAATAACATTTCCTGAACCAGATGGTGTGGGACGTAAGGCTCCTGTACTTCTTGACCAATGGCAGTAGACAGCATGACCTGGATGATATGAGTCCTTGATTTTGGATGCTGCTTTCTTGTGCAGCACTCCTTGTAAATATGCTCGATGGTGTAGAGGGCTTTGGCTGTGACGAACTGGGCTGCATCTACAACAGACCCGTCTATCTCATCACGGCTCAATAGATCAGGAGGACATGTGCTACCCAACAAGCCACACAGCTATTGAAGTAAGGAACAAACAAAACCCAATATAAAAAAAATCAGAAAGATACTCAGAGAAAGACAGCGTCAGCAAAAAAAAGTTACCCTCTCTTTGTGGAAGTGAAAGACTGTAACCAGTGGTTGTACACTTTGCCAAGATCTGTCACAAGTGAAGTGAAAGCCGAGATATAGATAAAAAAATCTCCGTAATGAGGATGTGAAATGTCGAAGTGAATCGTGATGTGGTAAGGGTCCATGCAGGGGACATCCTTAATCTACTTTCAAAGCATTGCTTGCTTGTCCTATTCATGCAGGTACAAGCTTGAGGAAACATTAAATATGATGCTTCATCATTTATCAATGAGATCTATAAGTAATAAATCAACACTCCTTATGCAACCCCTCACATTAGTGGACAATCACTAGAAATCCTGGGCTGGTGTCCCAAGAGCTGTACAACCATTGGCAGCAGTCCTTCATCATGCGTTGCGCAATTAACGTTCAGCTTTGCAACGAATGTTGGTTAAAATTATAGTCCCTTCTTTCCATGGACTTTGTTTTTACCTCTGTGGGTAGATGAGACAGCTTTACATCTTATCTGAGCAACTGCACATTTCACAATAAGTCACGCCTTTATATAACAACCTCGGGCCATTCGAAAGTGCTTCACAGGCCCGGCAAAGACAAGTCACTGTTTTACCGAGGGATATGTGAAAGGCAACTTGGGAGAGCCAGCGGCCGGAAGTATTGTGTAATAAAGGGCAGAGTGTCTGCTACCTATGAGCCAAAGCCATTGAAATAAGGCTTCATCCCCCATCATCCTTCAATTCTGGGGGATGAACATTGACAGATCACTGTTGGATACTCTCTCTCTGTATCACTATAATGCCACAAGGTTTTTTCCCATCTAGCAGAGAAAGCAGGCTGACCACTGCTCAGTAATGGGACTCACAGCAGGTCAGAACTGCCTCTGCAATGCACTGAAATAATGCAATGATCTGAAGGTCTGAAACAGTGCAGGAAATGCAGAGACGTGCCTGTCACAGCTGCTCCTAGCTACCGTTTCAAGCCATTCACTAGTCACTCTGGTCAGGTGCTTGCTATCAGGCTGATAAAGAAATTCTAAAAGGGTCCCGCACCCAGCTCAATTGGCCTCGATCAAGTAAAGTTGGTTTTAATGGAGCACCAACCAGACTTAACAGCTTACTATGGGTCGGCACAGTAGCACAATGTTTTATAGTACCTGCGACCCAGGTTCAATTCCCACTGTTGTCTGTAAGGAGATTGTACTTTCTCCCTGTGACCGTGTGGGTTACCTCCGGGTGCTCTGGTTTCCTCCCACATTCTGGTTGGTAAGTTAGTTGGTAATTTGTCCAGTGATTAGGCGAGGGTTAAATCGGGTGACACAGCTCGAAGGGCCTTGAGGGCCTCTCCACATTGTATCTCAATAAGTAACTAATAAATGAATAAATGCTATCAACTTTCCTTCTAAATGTCAAAGTCTGGCAGAGGCTTGAATTTAGTGGGAGACCATTAGAAAAAAAAAACAACCAAAGTGCCTTTGGAGGGGAAAGAATATGGCAGAGCTGTGGGACTGATTTCTTTAACACTTAGTATAACACCAGCAATTGAAGGGTTAAAAGGATACCGGAGTAGCCTCTGTCATTCTATGCTTCAGAAACCTGAGGCTACCAGCAAACCCCATCACCTATCACCACAGCATTTGCTGACCAACACTGGTCCTTGTTTAAGCAATGCCTCCATTTTGAAATTCTCACATTGTTTTCAAATTCCACACTTGCTTTCACCTTTATAATCAACTGAACTTCAGCAAACTCCTCATTCCTCTATGTCCATTGAGAACCACTGAATTTCATCACTCCAACACAGATAGCCTTGTCTGCAGCTGGAAGGACTTAAACTCTGGAAATTCCACTCTGAATCTTCCCACTCCTCATCACTCCCTCTCCTTTGGCGTGCTCCTTAAGGATGTCAGCCTTCATATCACCTGCAGTGAAATTCTGCTTAACAATGCTCATTTGAAATGCTTCAGGGTATTTTGCAATGTTAAAGGCCATACAGTTGTCAAGATTTCTTGTGAAAACATTTGCCACAGTTGCTAATTATTCACTGAAGACTCAAGCTGATAGAGGCTTGAGAGAAAACACAAAGATCTTGACAGTCTCATCCCTGATGCAAATCTACATTTGAAGAGACTTGTTGACTGTGGTAGTGGACAGTAACAAAATTCACATTTACATGAAGCGCTGCTACAAGCAAGCAGTATTCACTGTCAAGAACTCCTGCCATCCAGGCAATGTGTGTTTAAACAGTTCAACTCGTGTTTTACATCTCAGACATGATTCTTTACGACCACTGAACAAATCTACAAGGAGTACTGCCAGAGGAAAGCAGCATCCATTATTAAGGACCCCCCACCATCCAGGCTGTACTCTCTTCTTGCTGCTGCCATTGGGAAGGAGGTACCGGAGCCTTAGCTCCCACACCACCAGATTCAGGAACAGTTAGTACCCTTTAACCATCAGGCTCCTAAACCAGCGGATTGGTGTAAATTGGGGATCAGTACTGACATGGAGTGCTTGGGCCAAAGTGCCTATTTCCATATTGCATTTCTTTATGACTGAATCTATGACTCTATAACAATGCAGTGTGAGTGTCATTATCTCCACGTGTTCCTCTCCAGATCAGACTTTAGCTTTTCACCATGTTTCATGGCAGAAGATACCGAAGTCAAGTCAAAGTCAATGCAAATTTATTATTAAAGTGATCCTGCTTCTCCCTGAGAAATGCATGGTACGTCAACACCGGCTTCGAGTCAAAGTTAAGTCAATTTAAGTTTATTATTGAAGAACGCATATGCCACCATATAGCAGCTTTAGACAGATTCTCTTGCAGACATTTACAGGGAGGGGTTGACACCTCTGCTGCTGCTTGTGTGTGTGTGGTGGGGGCAGGATGGGGGCTTTGGGGATCTAATGTTTCTCTCATTCATCCTTTGGGGCTTTTCTTCCGTTTTGTGGATGTCTGTGAAGAGTAAGAATTTCAGGTTGTATACTGTAAGTAAAGTAAAGGCATCCGTTAGTCTTGCGAGACCATGGATCTGCGCCTGGAGAGTCTTCACTCTCCAGGGCGCAGGCCTGGGCAAGGTTGCATGGAAGACCAGCAGTTGCCCATGCTGCAAGTCTCCCCTCTCCATGACACCGACGTTGTCCAAGGGAAGGGCATTAGGATCCATACAGCCTGGCACCAGTGTCGTCGCAGAGCAATGTGTGATTAAGTGCCTTGCTCAAGGACACAACACGTTCCCTCAGCTGGGGCTCGAACTTACGACCTTCAGGTCGCTAGTCCAATGCCTTAGCCACTTGGCCATGTGCCCACACACTTGAATACCGTATACATTCTCTAATATTAAATTGAACCATTTGAACTATTTGAACCATTTTGAAAATAAAGAAATACGATAGAATTTATGAAATAACATGCATAAACAAAGATTGCCAAACTGCCAATGTGCAAAAGAAGACAAATTGTGCAAATGAAAAATATAATACTGTGAACATGAATTGCAGAGTCATTGAAACTGAGTCTATAGATTGCAGGATCAGTTCAGAGTTGTGGCGAGTGAAGTTATCCCTGCTGGTTCGGGAGCCTGATGGTTGTAGGGTAATAAATTTCCTAAGCCTGGTGGTGTGGGACCTAAGGCTTCTGTGCCTCCTGTACCTCCCGCCCAATGGTAGTCACGAGAAGAGAGCATTGCCTGGATGGTGGGGGTCCTTAATAATGAATGCTGCTTTCCTATGGCAGCACTCTTTGTAGATGTCTTCAGTGGTCGTAAAGAATCATGTCTGCAATGTAAAACATGAGTCGAACTGCTTAGACACACACACACTCACACCTCTCCTTGGGGAATGAGAGCTTGCCCAGTGAAGTGATTAACTTTTACTTGAAGAATTTTATCGCAATAAAATTTCCATGCCACATTCTTTCTGGTAAGACCTAAAATCAATGTCCCATCTGGACTCACAGATGACTTAAAGATCCCATGGGGCTATTCAAAGAAGAGAAGGGGATTTCTCTCTGGCTTGGGCCAAATTTAGTCTTCAATCAACAGCGATGAAAATAGATCAGAATCGATATCAGAATCAGGTTCACTATCACTGACATAAGTCACGAAACTTGTTGTTTTGAGACTACAGTACATTGCAATAGAAAAAGTTCTATAATTACATAAAGAAATATTATGTGTCAATAAACGCATAAATAACTAAACTTCATTAGGTACGTTCTATACCTGCTAAAGTCGCTGCTGAGTCTAGTTTGCGGTCTTCTGCTGTACATCCATTTCAAGGTTCCATGGGTTGTGCATTCAGAGATGCTTGTCTGCACATTCTGTTGTAACATGGCTATGTGAGTTAATGTCACCTTCCTGTTAGCCTTGAATCAGTCTAGCTGGTCTCCTCTGTCCCCTCGCAAGGCATTTTCACCCACAGAGCTGCTACTTGTTGGATGTTTTGTGGTCATTGCTTTTGCACCACTCTTGACACTGTCGTTCATAAAAATCCCAGGAAATCAGCAGTTTCTGAGATACTCAAACCACCCCATCTGCCACCAACAATTATTCCGTAGTCAAAGTCACTTAGATCGCATTTCTTCCTCATTCCCATGGTTTGTCTGAGAAACTGAACCTCTTGACCAGGTATGCTGCTTTTAATCGTTGAGTTGCTGCCACATGATTGGCTGAATAGGTATCTACATTAACGTACAGGTCTACCCAATAAAGCGGCCGCTGAGTGCTTATGACATCATGTACTACCTTGAGATTCACAGGAAAATAAAGAAAACCAACAGAATCTATGAAAATCTATAAACAACAAAGTGTGACAAATAACCATTGTGCAAAAAAAAACTAATCCTGCGAATAATGAGAGAAGTAAATGAATAATACTAAGAAGGTGAGTTGTAAGGTCTTTGAAAGTGAGTGTATAAGCTCAGTATCGAAGGGAGTAAAATCACCGATGCTGGTCCAGGATCTGAATGGTTGTTAGGTAATAGCTGCTCCTCAGCCTGGTGATGTGAGATCTCAGGCTCCCGTACCTGCTGCCCGGTGGTAGGAGGAAGAAGAGAATATGGCCCGGATGACGAGGGCCTTAATATTCCCCACATGGAGTTACATATAGGTCAGGCTGGATAAGGAGGACAGACTTCCTTCCCTGAAGGACAGAATAGATGGTGCAACAGCCCAGAAATATTATGTACAGTATTTCTGGGCGATTGCTACAGGTTCAAGTTATGTGGATTTAAAGGGACATCCTTCTATTCTGAGGCTGTGCCCTCTTGTCCAGGACTCTCCTTATAGGAAACATTATTTCCATGTTCACTCTTTCCAGCAAGTAGTCCTTTGAAGCCATATGACACTTTGAAAATGCCTCACCCAGCCCCTGTTCAGATCAGTCCAGATTACAGAATGAATAATTTGTATGGGCCTTCGTTCTCTACGACACTAGTAGAGCCGTTGGCCCACAGCTCCAGTAACAGGGGTTCAGTCGCAAACTCCGGTGCCATCTGCACTTTCTCCCCATGCCAGTGTCTCTGGGGTACTCTGGTTTCCTCCCTATGGCTTGGCAGGTTTATGACCCACTGTGTTGGCTCTAGTGTGTGCGTGAGTGGTAGAGTCCCAGGGGAGTTAGAGGAAATACTGGGGGAAGGAAAAGACAGAGTATTAGTGTAAATGGAGTGGGTGGGTCAAAGGCCCTGTTTACTTGCAATGTAATGTCTATGAGAGCAAAGAACAGACACACACACACACACACACACACACACACACACACACAAATACACACATACACACACACACACACACACACTCACACACACACACACTCACACACACACACACACACACACACACAAATACACACACACACACACACTGACACACACACACACTCACACACACACACACACACACACACACTGACACACACACACACACATACACATACACAAATACACACACACACACAAATACACACATACACACACACACAAATACACACACACACACACACACACACAAACACACACGCGCGCACACATGCGCTAAGGACAATGATGTTTCCCAAACAATAGCCAAGTCATTATTCCTTCAAGATTGTTTAAGTTTCAAGATTCAAGGTTGCTTCAAAGTTAAAGTCAAAGTCAAAGTTAAGTTTATTATCAGAGTACATTCATGTCACCACAAACCATCCTGAGATTCTTTTTCTGCGGGCATATTCAGCAAATCTGTAGAACAGTAACTGTAAACGATGGACAGCAAGTTGCGCAAATGTAGATATAAATAAATAGTAATGAATAACGAGTATGAAATAACATGATAAAAGAGCCATGAAATAAGCCCCTTTTGTTCAAGGGCTCAAATGGTTGAGGGGTTGGAACTGTCCTTGAACCTGGTGGTACAAGTCCTGAGGCACCTCTGCCTTCTAGCTGATGGCAGCAGCAAGGAACGAGCATGGCCTGGGTAGTGAATGGTTGCTGTTGGATGCTGCTTTTCTACGGTGACAGTGCTTACTATCATTTCGAGTAAACAGCTGTAAAGGAGAATGAAATAGTTGTTACTTTGGAATGATACAACACAATAAGATAAAGAACACAACAGGAAACATAATAGATGTAAGTACATAAAGTAGCTTATATAGATAGGTTAATTGCATATATCTTATATAATCTGTGTGATCAGCACAGGTTTGTTGAGCTGAAGGGTTTTTTTCTGCACTGTGTATGACTATGGCATTCGGGAACGTATCCAGCTTATTGTATCCACTTGCTAGCTATCAAATCCCGCACTGGGTAATTGGGCACACATATCCAGGCTGTCAGACAAAGCTAAGGAAGCGCTTATCTCCTTTTTAGAATGTGAGTATCAACGAGTGCTTGATCTGAATCAGTTTTGTGGGCTGTTGTGCTCATGAGGCTAGAAGTTGCAGAATCACTTTATAGCTGATAGTCACGGTTACAGCAGGGAACGAGGATGCAGAGTTAGCAGTTATGGATCCTGTCAGAGGACACATGTATTAACAGTTCGAGTGATTAACCGGTTCCTTGACTGACACCACAAATGTGATACCTTGAGCCACAGACAGAGCAGTGGTCAGGTTTTATGAAAAGGCTGAGCAGAAATAGATTTTAATTTCAATTCATTTTTTATTTCAGAGAGTTAAACTAGCTAAAACAAACTAACCAAGATTTTATGGTTGAGGGGCTCAGCCCAAAACGTTGACTGTTTATTCCCACACATAGATGCTGCCTGACCTGCTGAGCACCTCCAATACATTGTGTTCATTGCTCTAGATTTCCAGCATTTGCAGTACCTCTTGTGTCTACAACCCATATTTTTATTCAACTTGATCAAATTTTTTCAAGTAACTTTTCAATCCCTCCACAAAGTAGAAACGGATTTGTCGAAATGACTTACTCACATGAAGTGGAGAGAGAATTAGGAGTAAGCAGCCTATGGGATTCACCCAGGTTAGAACACTTCACCTACAATTCAGTTGTAAGTCATAAGTTGCATGTGGAGCTCCCAGTGAGGCCTCTTTTACACTGGTGAGACCCGACGCAGAATAGGAACTGGTTTTGTTGAGCCTCTTCACTTTCTCCACTGTAAAAGGCCGGATCTCCCAGCGGCTACTCATTTTACTTTGACTTCCCATCCTCATACTGACATGTCCTTCTATGACCTCTGCTGCCATGGTGAAGCCAGACTCAGGTTGGAGGAGCCAACACTTCATATTTCATCTGGCTAGCCTCCAACCTGATGGCATAGAAACATAGAAACATAGAAAATAGGTGCAGGAGTAGGCCATTCGGCCCTTTGAGCCTGCACTGCCATTCAGTATAATCATGGCTGATCATCCAACTCAGAACCCTGTACCAGCCTTCCCTCCATACTCCCTGATCCCTTTAGCCACAAGGGCCATATCTAACTCCCTCTTAAATACAGCCAATGAACTGGCCTCAACTGTTTCCTGTGGCAGAGAATTCCACCACTCTCTGTGTGAAGAAGTTTTTCCTAATCTCGGTCCTAAAAGGCTTCCCCTTTATCCTCAAACTGTGACCCCTCGTTCTGGACTTCCCCAACATCGGGAACAATCTTCCTGCATCTAGCCTGTCCAATCCCTTTAGGATTTTATACGTCGCAATAAGATCCCCCCCATCAATCTTCTAAATTCCAAAGAGTATAAGCCAAGTCGATCCAGTCTTTCATCATATGAAAGTCCTGCCATCCCAGGAATCAATCTGGTGAACCTTCTTTGTACTCCCTCTATGGCAAGAATGTCTTTCCTTAGATTAGGGGACCAAAACTGCACACAATACTCCAGGTGTGGTCTCACCAAGGCCTTGTACAACTGCAGTAGTACCTCCCTGCTCCTGTAATCGAATCCTCTTGCTATGAATGCCAGCATACCATTCGCACATGATCATTGATTTCTCTAACTTCCGGTAATTTCTCCAACCTCTCTCCTCTCTTTTTCCTTTCCCCATTCTGGTTATCCTCTCACCCCTTTTCTTTTCCCCTCCTAATCCTCTTCCTTCCATGGTCCTCTGTCCTCTCATATTCATCTCCTTCTTCAGTCCTTTACCTCTTCCACCTATCCCCTCTTAACCCCACCCACCCCTTCCTCCTCTCCTGGTCTCACCTATCACCTACCTTTTTGTACTCCTTCCCCCCCCCACCCCCGACCTTCTTATTCTGGCTTCCGTCCACTTTCTTTCCTAATGAGGGATCTCAGCCAGAAAAGTTGATTGTTTATTCCCTTCCATACATACTGCCTGACTTGCTGAGTTTCTCCAGGATTTTGCGTGTGTTGCTCAAGATATCCAGCAACTTCAGAATCTTGTGTGTTTATAGAACATCTTTGGCTTGTGTATTTTGCCTAGTCCCATCAACCTTCGCCCAGACCATTGTCCTCCACACCCATCCCATCCATGTACTTATCCAAATTTCTCTTAAAAGTTGAAACCTTATCACACTGCCAGTGAAGTTCCCCCTCATGTTTCCCTTAAACATTTATCCTTTCACCTTAACCCATGCCCTCTGGTTCCAGTCTCACCCAACTTCAGTAGAAAAAGCCTCCTTGCATTTACCCTGTGGATACCCCCTATAATCTTGTATACCCCTATCAAATCACCCCTCATTCTCTTACGTGCCAGGGAATAAAGTTCTGACCTATTCAGCCTTTCCTTATAACTCAAGTCCCAGGAACACCTTGTAAATGTTCTCTATTTATGAGATGATTCTTTTTACACTGACTGCAGTCATTCCCAGTGCAAGTCAAACACACCCACAGAATATTGCCTGTTAAAAGGTGTGTGTATAAATCCGTGTCAGTAACCCTCTACAAGCCTTCAGACAAGATAGTCCCCTGTGCTAAATGTCAGCTGTGGCATGATCTACTTATGTATGACATGCAAACAGAAACTGCTCACGATATCACGCTGCATGTAATAATAGTAACCCAATACCAATACTAATTACTGTATCACTCTGAATGTAATAACAGTAACTCAATACCAATACTAATTACTGCTTCTCGCTCCCATGTAGTTAGAACAGCAGATCCGTCCCCACTCTGAAGCAAATGGTAGAACCACTGTTTGCAGAAATTTGGGTTTGATCCTGACCTCAGGTCTTGTCTGAGTGGAGTTTGCACGTTGTCTGCGTGACTGCACGCATTTTCACTGGGCGCTTGAACTTCACAAATCATAGACATGGAATAATGCCACCCCCTCCCCAGTAGTAACAGAGACACTGAGGAACAGATTGAGAGGCGGATTTTGGAAAGAAGCGAAAATAACAGGCTTCCTGTCATGGGTGACTTCAATTTCCCCGAATACTGATTGGAACCTTCTTAGTGCAAAAATAGACAACAGACAATAGACAATAGGTGCAGGAGTAGGCCATTCGGCCCTTCAAGCCAGAACCGCCATTCACTGTGATCATGGCTGATCATCCACAATCAGTATCCAGTTCCTGCCTTATCCCCATAACCCTTAATTCCGCTATCTTTAAGAGCTCTAACCATCTTTTTCTTGAAAGCATCCAGAGACTTGGCCTCCACAGCCTTCTGGGGCAGAGCATTCCATACATCCACCACCCTCTGGGTGAAAAAGTTTTTCCTCCACTCCGTTCTAAATGGCCTGCCCCTTATTCTTAAACTGTGGCCTCTGGTTCTGGACTCACCCATCAGCGGGAACATGCTTCCTGCCTCCAACGTGTCCAATCCCTTAATAATCTTAAATGTTTCAATAAGATCCCCTCTCAGCCTTCTAAATTCCAGAGTATACAAGCCCAGTCGCTCCAATTCCAGAGTATACAAGCCCAGTCGCTCCATCTAAAAAGGTTTAGATGGGGTGGAATTTGTTAGGTGTGTCTGGGAAGGATTCCGGACACAATATGGATATAAGCCAAGTGGATGAGAGGCCATACTGGATGTGGTGCTAGACGATGAACCAGGTCAGGTGTCAGTTCTCTCAGTGGGTGAGACCACAATGCCCTGACCTTTACCATAGCCTTGGACAGGATAGGAGTAGATGGTATAGGAAAGTATTTAATTGGGGGAGGAGGAATTACAATGCCATTAGGCAGGAGCTTGGGAGCATAAATTGAGTCCAGATGTACTCAGAAAAATGCACAATGAAGTGAGAAGATTGTTTATGGAGAACTTACATAGAATTCCGGATAGATTTCCGCATTGAGAGAAGGAAAGGGTGGTAGGGTGAAGGAACCATGGTTGAGGGGAGATGGGAATCACCTTAACAAGATGAAGAAAGAGGCTTACTTAAGGTTTAGGAAGCAAGGATCAGATAGGACTCTCGGGCTACAAGGTGGACAGGAAGGAACTGAAGAATAGACTTAGGAGAGCTAAACGGGGGCATGAGAAGGTCTTGGCAAGTAGGATTATGAAAATTAATGGCTTTCTACATGTGCTGTATCTGAAGAACAGGACGATGACAAGAGTGAGGGTAGGACTGATCAGCGAAAGAAGAGGAAACATGCGCCAAGAGTCGGAGGAGGTTAAGAGAGGCCCTTATTGAATACTTTGTTTCTGTATTCACCAGTGAGATGGAACTAGACATTTGTGAGGTCAGTGTAAAACAAGGCTGATATGCTGGAACATGTCAGCCTTAAGAAAGAGGATGTGCTGAATAGATAAGACCACAGGCGGGATTAGATATACGGCAAGTTACTATGGGAATTGAGAGAAGAGGTTGCCGTGCCTTTGGCACTGGCCACAGGGGTAGTACCAGGTGATTGGAGGATGGCAAATGTTATTCATTTGTTCAAGAAAGGGAGTAGAGAATTATAAACTTGTGAATTTTGCATCAGCAGTGGGCAAATTATTGGTGAAGAATCTTAGAGACAAGATTTATAAGTAACTGGAGAAGCATAATCTGATTGGGGTGGTCATCATTGCTTTGTGAGGGGCAGCTCATGGCTCATAAATTTAATTGAATGCTTCAAGAATGTGACAAAGCATATTGATGAAGGTAGAGCAGAGAGTGTGGTATATATGGATTCTAGTAAGGGATTTAATTAAGTTCCCCATGGTAGGCTCATTTATAACATCAGAGCCAAGGGATCCAGAATTGACTTGCCCGTGGATTGGCTGTAGGCAAAACATATTTCCTGCTCTTTGTGATTTTTATAAATGATTTTGATGAGGAAGTGGAAGGGTGGGTTAGTAAGTCTGCAGATGACATGAAGGTTGGTGAAGCGATGGATAGTGTAGACGTTACAACGGGACATTGATAGGATGCAGAACTGGGCTGAGAAGTGGCAGACGGCTTTCAACCCACAGAAGAGTGAAGTGATTCACTTGTGGAAATCGAATACGAAGGCAGAATATAGCATTAATGTCAGGACTCTTAGCTGTGTGGAGGAATAGAGGGATCTTGAGGTCCGCGCACAGCTTGACAGGGTATTTAAGAAAGCATATTGTGCGTTAGCCTTCATTAGTCAGGGGACTGTGCTTGAGCTATGAGGTAATGTTGCAGCTCTATAAAAGCCTAGTTAGACCTCACTTGGAATATTGTGTTCACTTCTGTTCTCCACATCATAAGAAGGATACAGAAGCTTCAGTGAGTTTGCAGAGGAGATTTCTGGACGCTGTCTGGATTAAAAAGCATGTGTTACGAGGACAGGTTGCAAGCTAGAACCTCTCTCTATGGAGTGAAGGAATATGAGAGGCGACTTGATAGAGGTGAACAAAATGATCAAATGGTTAGCTACGCAAACAACAGGAATTCTGCAGATGCTGGAAATTCAAGCAACACACATCAAAGTTGCTGGTGAACGCAGCAGGCCAGGCAGCATCTCTAGGAAGAGGTGCAGTCGACGTTTCAGGCCGAGACCCTTCGTCAGGACTAACTGAAGGAAGAGTGAGTAAGAGATTTGAAAGTGGGAGGGGGAGGGGGAGATCCAAAATGATAGGAGAAGACAGGAGGGGGAGGGATGGAGCCAAGAGCTGGACAGGTGATAGGCAAAAGGGGATACGAGAGGATCATGGACAGGAGGTCCGGGAGGAAAGATGGGGGGGGCGGGGGGAACCCAGAGGATGGGCAAGGGGCATATTCAGAGGGACAGAGGGAGAAAAAGGAGAGTGAGAGAAAGAATGTGTGTATAAAAGTAAGCAACAGATGGGGTACGAGGGGGAGGTGGGGCATTAGCGGAAGTTAGAGAAGTCGATGTTCATGCCATCAGGTTGGAGGCTACCCAGACGGAATATGAGGTGTTGTTCCTCCAACCTGAGTGTGGCTTCATCTTTACAGTAGAGGAGGCCGTGGATAGACATGTCAGAATGGGAAAGGGATGTGGAATTAAAATGTGTGGCCACTGGGAGATCCTGCTTTCTCTGGCGGACAGAGCGTAGATGTTCAGCAAGGCGGTCTCCCAGTCTGTGTCGGGTCTCGTCAATATATAAAAGGCCACATCGGGAGCACCGGCCGCAGTATATCACCCCAGCCGACTCACAGGTGAAGTGTCGCCTCACCTGGAAGGACTGTTTGGGGCCCTGAATGGTGGAAAGGGAGGAAGTGTAAGGGCATGTGTAGCACTTGTTCCGCTTACAAGGATAAGTGCCAGGAGGGAGATCAGTGGGGTGGGATGCGGGGGAGGAATGGACAAGGGACTCGTGTAGGGAGCGATCCCTGCGGAAAGTAGAGAGAGGGGGAGAGGGATCGCTCCCTACGCGAGTCCCTTGTCCATTCATCCCCCGCATCCCACCCCACTGATCTCCCTCCTGGCACTTATCCTTGTAAGCGGAACAAGTGCTACACATGCCCTTACACTTCCTCCCTTACCACCATTCAGGGCCCCAAACAGTCCTTCCAGGTGAGGCAACACTTCACCTGTGAGTCGGCTGGGGTGATATACTGCGGCCGGTGCTCCCGATGTGGCCTTTTATATATTGGCGAGACCCGACGCAGACTGGGAGACCGCTTTGCTGAACACCTACGCTCTATCTGCCAGAGAAAGCAGGATCTCCCAGTGGCCACACATTTTAATTCCACATCCCATTCCCATTCTGACATGTCTATCCACGACCTCCTCTACTGTAAAGATGAAACCACACTCAGGTTGGAGGAACAACACCTTATATTCCGTCTGGGTAGCCTCCAACCTGATGGCATGAACATTGATTTCTCTAACTTCCGCTAAGGCCCCACCTCCCCCTCGAACCCCATCTGTTACTTACTTTTATACACACATTCTTTCTCTCACTCTCCTTTTTCTCCCTCTGTCCCTCTGAATATCCGCCTTGCCCATCCTCTGGGTTCCCCCCACCCCCCACCCCCGTCTTTCTTCCCGGACCTCCTGTCCCATGATCCTCTCGTATCCCTTTTGCCTATCACCTGTCCAGCTCTCGGCTCTATCCCTCCCCCTCCTGTCTTCTCCTATCATTTTGCATCTCCCCCTCCCCCTCCCACTTTCAAATCTCTTACTCACTCTTCCTTCAGTTAGTCCTGACGAAGGGTCTCGGCCTGAAACGTCGACTGTACCTCTTCCTAGAGATGCTGCCTGGCCTGCTGCGTTCACCAGCAACTTTGATGTGTGGAGCTTGGAGTAGTCTGTTTACAAACACCTTGTGTTAAAGCCCTCTGGGTTGCCATTTTTGGCCCAGTATTGAAGCTCATTTAGTTGAAGCAGGTTGACACCTCAAATAAACTAGCAGAGAGTGGAAGGGAGAGACGAAAGCAAAGTACAATAATCAGCCAACACTCCGAAATACCTTGTCAACACACCTGCCCTTTTCCATTACCTCACACCTTGTATCTATATGGCACCAAACACTCCATGTGAGACTAATCACAGAAAAACTGAGACACAGACAAAGGAAATTGTCAAGCAGGTAGTTAATGGGAGAGTACCATTATTACCACTACATCAGTGCCACTTCCCTCCCGACCTATGTTTATTTCTTGCAAAGCTGGTTACTGCACATTCACTTCTTTCCTCAAAGCCATTGATAAATTGACCCTCCTATCCCTAATGGTTAATTTTTAAAGATTGTCTGGTAGCCAAACTTACATTCATGCCAATTGTTACCTTGTTTGTGAGGCCACTGGCTCAATGTCTTCTGCTTTGTTAGGTACATCGGTATTCCTGCTGTTAATGCAAATATCTTGTCAGCCATCACGTGGCAGCAATATAAAAGCATGCAAACATGGTCAAGACAGAACGTCAGAATGGGGGAAGAAACTGTACTGAGCAGAAGTCTAAAGCACCTACAATATATACAGCTCGGGTGCCCGAGACCTTTGCATAGTACTGTAGTAATTTACGTATTGTGCTGTACTGCTGCTGCAAACGTAAAACAAATTTCATGGCATCTGTAAGTGATGATAAACCTGATTCTGATATCGGTCTGTATTGAGAACTGAGAGTGGGAAGGGGGGCAGGGAAAGGGGAGCCATGGCTGGTGAAAGGGGAAGGGAGAGAGGAAAGAGCAGGAAGCACCAGACAGACATTCTGTAAAGAACAATAAACCAATTGTTTGGAATCAAATGACCTTGCCTGGTATCGCAGGGCTGGGTGTATCTGCACCCGCGCCGCCCACTGCCTCAGCACTCCTCTGCCAACTGCCCCACACCCCTCCTGTGGGACCCCACCGTTGCCATTCCTAACATCCTTTGCTCCTACCAGATTTACAAACTCACTCTCCGCTCCATGTTGACAAATACAGTACTATGCAAAGGTCTTAGACACCTTAGCTATATGTGTGCACCTCCATTAAATCCCCCTTCAGTATCCTTGCCTATCCAGTCTCTCCTCATAACTAAGGTGCTGTCTTCCAAGCTACATGCTGGTGAAACTCTAACACAACCCTCCCACCCTAGTCATTCTCTCTTCTCCTTTCTCCAATTCGGCAAGAAGATAGAAAAGTCTGACAGCATTACATACCACCAACCCTTTTCCACTGAGGTTGGGTGAGACTAGAACTAGAGGTCTTAGGTTAATGGTGAATGGCGAAATATTTAAGGTGAACCCAAGGAAGGGAGGTAGAAGGGTTTGTTTTGCTGTTCCTGTTTTGTTGCTTGTTGTGTTCTGTTTTGCTGCGTTCTGCAGTGTCCTGATAAACCTTATGGGCATGCAATGTTGGCATTGTCAGATTGCCAGCAGGTGGTAAGAGTGGGCTCCCTCACCTCCACCCTTCTGACTCTGAATACAGGAGCCCATCAGGGCTGAGTACTAAGTCCCCTCCTCTACTCCCTGTATGCCCATGACTGTGTCACCACCCACAGCTCTAATCTGCTAATTAAATTTGTTGATGACACTACATAGATTGGCCTAATCTCAAACAATAACGAGGTGGCCTACAGGGAAGAAGTCATCTCTCTAACACAGTAGTGTCAAGAAAACAACCTCTCCTTCAATGACACACAAAAAAAGGAGCTGGTTGTGGATTACAGGAGGAATGGAGAGAGGCTAACCCCTATTGACATCAATGGATCTGGGGTTGAGAGGGTGAACAGCTTTAAGTTTCTCGGCATCCACATCACTGAGGACCTCACGTGGTCTGTACACACCAGCTGTGTGGTGAAAAAGGCACAACTGTGCCTTTTTCACCTCAGACAGTTGAAGAACTTTGGTATGGGCCCCCAAATCCTTAGAACTTTCTACAGGGACACAATTGAGAGCATCCTGACTGGCTGCATCACTGCCTGGTATGGGAACTGTACCTCCCTTAATCGCAGAACTCTGCAGAGAGTGGTGCGGACAGCCCAGCTCACCTGTAGATGTGAACTCCCCATGATTCAGGATATTTACAAAGTTGTGGAAAAAGGGCCCGAAGGATCATTGGGGACCTGAGTCACCCCAACCACAATCTACTCCAGCTGCTACAACCCAAGAAACGGTACCGCAGCATAAAGGCCAGAACCAACATGTTCTGGGACAGATTATTCCACCAGGCCACCAAACTGATTAACTCATGCTGATCTGAGTGTATTCTATATTACATTGACTGTTCTATTTATTATAAATTATTATAAATCACTATGATTGCACATTGCATATTTAGACAGAGATGTAACGTAAAGATTTTTACTCCTCATATATGTGAAGGGTGTAAGAAATAGTTAATTCAATGCTACTGGGCAGCCCCCTCGAGGACATCCATAGGTGAAGACAAACGCCTCACGTTTCAACGTCCATGTGATAAATGAATGAACCTGAATCTGAATTTGGGCATCAGCAAGCTTACATATGACAACCAACAGCCGTGCTTTCGGGCAGATGTCAAGGGGCCGTATGCCGATGAGGAACAGCAGGGCCAAAGGGCTGGCACATGATGTACACCGGAGGTTACGGTGCAGGAAGGAGAAACCATTACTGGCGATTCTCCGACTCCCGTGCCCTCAGCTAGCTGGATGCTGGTGAGAGACGTTAGGGGAAGAGGTTTGATATCAAAGGTCTCGGACAGAAATTGCAGGAGGAGGAACGATCACTCACCTTCGTCACGTCACAAAAGGTGCCCTTATTGACTCCAACAAGGTGAGCAAAAGCTCAGCAGATCATGCAGAATCCAAATTATTTTTTGCATGAATTCAGATCATAAGACATGGGAGCAGAAGTAGGCCATCCAGCCCACTAAGTTCGTTCTGCAATTCTGTTATGGATGAACAGAATTGAATGGGTTTGAAAGATATTGAATCAAAGCTCAGAGTAAATTTATTATCAAAGTACGTATATGTCAACATATACCACCCTGAAATTCATTTTCAAAGTTCAAAGTTCAATTTATTATCAAAGTGGTTGTACTTGATGTCCCTCTGTCTTGAAAGACATTGGGTGTTGATCATCATCATCACAAGCCTGGGCTGAAGGTGTGGAGATCCTGAAATGCCCAGTCATCAAAATCCCCCTCTCGGCCTCACCGGTGTAGTCCAAAGGAAAGCTTATGAAGCAATATGTTTGGCACCAGCTTGGCTGCAGGAGCTGCTGGAAGGATGTTCAATGACGTCCAGCCGCCTTAGGGGCTTCACTCCAGTTTTGCTGTCTGGGTTTACTCCCGTAGCCTTTGTCTCTCTCAAGGCTGCCCATAGCTGGGGATCTGGTTCCTGAACACCAGGGCGCGTTCACACACTGCAACGTGCGCAGGGGTCAGACCTCCTCCCTGTCCTCAAACTGAGTCTGGAAGGAGTTCAGTTTCCGTGGGTCGCCAGTGAGGAGGCACCACGTCAGGTGTGCTGTTGGAGAGGATCTGTACAGTCAAGGAAAGACTTATACATTCAGCTCTCCTTTTCACAAGACTGATAGACAGTGGTGGCAGCTGAAAGCGAGAGCGACGAGCACTACTCACTATACTCACTGACCCCAACTTGCTTTCTTGCAGGCACTGACAAAGAAATACAATAGAATCAATGAAAAACTACAGGCAAAGACCAGCAGACAACCAGTATGCAAAATAAGGCAAATTGTGCAAATACAAAAAAATACAAATAATCGTAATAATTAAGTAAATAAATAAAACTGAGAACATAAGTTGTAGAGACATTGAAAGCAAGTTCATAAGTTCAAGATTCAAGATTATTTCCAGTACGTAAGTGTAAAGGAGAACAAAATAATTGTTACTCTGGATCTGATGAGGCACCAAAGAAAAACACAATAAGCATAAATACACAAGATAGCTGATATACATAGATTCTTTGCACGTCCATAAGGTGATGCTAGACAGAGGACTGTCTGTGTATAAAGTGACTGACTGGAAAGTAGTGGTGGTGGGAGGTGTGGAGTGGACTTGACAATATGATTTCTCGGGCATTTGGCCGGGCAGGCATATATGATGAAAGTGTACAGCAATGGACTCAGTGCTCAGCCCTGCAGGGCACCCATGTTGAGGATAATGGGGAGGGAGGAACGGTTGTGCATCCTGACTGAAGTCTTTTTGTTAAGGAGCCCAACACCCAGTTGCACAGTGGTGTATTTTGACCACCAGTGTAGTCAGTTCAGTGTTGAGGTGAGTGATGCCATCCATGTCGGTTCAGAAGCCTATTGGTTGAAGAATAATAACTGTTCCTGAACCTAGTGGTGCAGAACTTAAGTCTTCTCATCTTTGGATTCACTGGAGAAATTTGACTGTTTTGTTCTGGATAATTAACCTACATTGATTGTATTCCAGCTTATTGTAATCACATCCATTTTAAAATAAACTATGAAAGCTCGAATCATGGATCTTATTCCTGAGCAGATGACTAGTTAGTGCAATTTAGCTACAGCAGAACTAGTTTACAGTCTATCAGCTTAGAAAGTAAGATGATTCTGAGACTCAACAGTACTGAGAGTGGATTGGCTAAACTCTTCCGAAGAGAGGGAAAACAGAAGTGAGCCGTGACTACTGAGAAGCTCTAACAACGCCTTAAACTGTGATAGAGCACATGAGCAGGAAAATGGCATGTCTCAATTAAATTGGAAACATCTCTGCTTCTGAGGAGGCTGAAACATTTATATGATCCTTACAGAACTCGTTAATACAGGCTTGCTTAGCTTTTATTTGTTAAAAGCAAAAGGATTTCCACCACCCTGCTGTCTGGAAGTCCCCTGAAGAAAGAGTCCAGTCCCTTGTGCATAAGGACTCCAAGTGCAAAACAACTTGTATTGAATCACCATTTCTCTTGAGAAAAGTTAATAGTTACCAGAAGATTAAAAATGGAAATTTGGGGTATAGATTCTGCACACTAACCTATCACAATACTGAAGAAATATTGAGAAGCACTGTCCACTTCTGCTTTTTACTGGTAGACGTGAATTGTTGGAGAAATCCACTACTCTTCCTCGAAATGTTACTGTACAAATTAAAAGGGAAGACATGGTCAGACCCCAGGAAAGCACCTCCAACAATGCAAGATTCCCTCAATATTGCACAAAGTTTGTGCTCTGGAGGGAGTCTTGAATCCACAAACTTCTGACTCACATCCGAGACAGCTGCCTATTTAGACATGATGTATCTGTTCTCATTGAGCTAGTGTATAACTTCAAGGGGTCTGGCCAATTTCCAGTGCCTCACCTTACAAAGCTAGAATTTTCTTTGACCATAAGGGCCAATAGGACTAAGCCTTAATCTGTCTTGCTCCAATTTAAAACTTGTCATTTTGCAGAATTTTGCAGCACCACTGAGTTGTATTCAGGTCTGAGAATCCCGCCAGATATTTCTCCTCTTCAGCTTAAGCCTTCAGTTACATTGTTGCCTGGTCATGTTAAGTATCTGTTGCCTCTTGGCTTGTTATTTCCCATTGTGGTTTGTTATTTTGTAGTTTATTGTTGAAGTTATCACCCACTGCTACACTGTCTCCGTTACTCAGCATTTGGGTCAAACCTCCTCTACGTTTCCTGACAGGATGGGTGAAACAGTGATTCACCCAGAAGAGTTTTCTCACCTAAAGGAAGTCGTTCACTGAAACGAGTCTATGGTCCAGAAGTGGCAGGAAACCATTGGCTATCTGTTGGTCACTCTCAACCAACTCTCCATTTCATTACAGCGACCCCGCACCAGTCAACCTCCTCTGTTAGAGCCCCGGATTCCAGTGCCTGACGGATCACCAACACAATGCCACAACATCCTATACCTGTGAGTATTGCACTTCGAGCTGCTACCATTCTTCTGTTTTACAGACTGAGCCAAGATAGCTTTCATCATCTCTCACTTGCTGGGCGAGTTCTGACCTGCGCCACCACTAACTGGGACAGAAAACTGCCATTTGCAATAAATCTGTGCGGATTGGTGATAACATCTCCTCCTCGCTGACGATCAACACTGGTGCACCTCAGGGGTGTGTGCTTAGCCCACTGCTCTACTCTCCATATACACATGACTGTGTGGCTAAGCATAGCTCAAATACCATCTATAAATTTGCTGATGATACAACCATTGTTGGTAGAATCTCAGATGGTGACGAGAGGGCGTACAGGAGTGAGATATGCCAACTAGTGGAGTGGTGCTGCAGCAACAACCTGGCACTCAGCATCAGTAAGATGAAAGAGCTGATTGTGGACATCAGGAAGGGTAAGACGGAGGAACACCTACCAATCCTCATAGAGGGATCTGAAGTGGTGAGCAGTTTCAAGATGCTGGGTGTCAAGATCTCTGAGGGTCTAACCTGTCCCAACTTATTGATGCGGTTATGAAGAAGGCAAGACAATGACTATACTTCACTAGGAGTTTGAAGAGATTTGGCATGTCAACAAATACACTCAAAAACTTCTATAGATGTACCATGGAGAGCATTCTGACAGGCTGCATCACTGTCTGGTATGGGGAGGGGGTTTGCTACTGCACAGGACAGAAAGAAGCTGCACAAGGTTGTAAATCTAGTCAGCTCCATCTTGGGTACTAGCCTACAAAGTACCCAGGACATCTTCAAGGAGCGGTGTCTCAGAAAGGCAGCGTCCATTATTAAGGACCTCCAGCACCCAGGGCATGCCCTTTTCTCACTGTTACCATCAGGTAGGGGGGTACAGAAGCCTGAAGGGACACACACTCAGCGATTCAGGAACAGCTTCTTCCCCTCTGCCATCCGATTCCTAAATGGACATTGAAGCTTTGGGCATTACCTCACTTTTTTAACATATAATTTTTCTGTTTGTTGCATGATTTTTAATCTATTCAATATACATATACTATAATTGATTTAATTATTTATTATTATTATTATTATTTTGTGTTTTTTCCTTCTATATTATGTATTGCATTGAACCGCTGCAGCTGTTAACAAATTTTATGTCACATGCCAGTGATAATAAACCTGATTCTGATTCTGAAATGAGCTATTCACTGCTGAGGTGTGGAGACCTTTCCTCCATTTAGCAGTGGAAGGGTGGCAGTGAATCAGACACTTTGGCTGCACCAAGCCACACTCGCAGTGCTGGATTATTTGAGGAATTCAGGACCCTAGCAGCAGGGTACAGCTGGAATGCGGAAGAGCTGCTGGCCCATTACCAGCACGACATCTTGGAGTGCTTCAAGGATGAGCTGTAGACCCAGAAGATTCCCACCGACCTCGAAAGCCTCGTCACGCTGGACTTCTGTATTGACAAGTGTTTTATGGCACAAATCTCCAGATCACCAGCCAGAACCCCAACTCTGTTCCCAGAACCATTTCAGGTTGCAGGGCCCTCATCGGTAATGCCTCCAGTACCCATGCAGATAGGGAGAGCTCCCTCAAACCCCTCAAGAGTCTGAGCATCAGTGGAAAAACAAATTGTGTGCTTTCTGAGGACAGCTCATCACCCACTCTTTAATGCCCACTGCATCCGGAAACAACACCACCAGGTAGAGACCAGGGGCCTTCTAGCTGGTAAGTTCGTCCTCCACCTCTCATTCCAGTACCATAGCCTGACTCCCTCTCTCTCTTCGTCCTCCTCCACGCACGCAGGGGGCTTTGGCGGATCCGGTGCAGTAGGTAACTTTTTGGACCGGACTTTGTGTTCAGTTTGAACTCTGCCCCAAGCTTGTCTGTCACCCCTCTCCATCATGGGCATTGATGGTTGTTCCTTGGGGGCTAGGATGGTCAGAGCACATGTACAGCCTGTGCACATGAGCATCGGAGAGCACCATGACTTCATCCAATTCCTCCTTATTGACTCCTCTCATCTTGGGTCTCCACTCCCCACCCTTACTTCGCTTGGCCATCCGGTTCACTGCTGAGTTGGGGGCCCCCCTGCCCGGCTATCTGCATGCAACATCAGCAGATATCAAACAGCTCCCCCCACCCCCCCACACACCCCGTCAATCGGTGGAGACAGAGGAAAACCTCAACTTCACCAGATTCCCAGAAATACCACGATTTAGCCATCACCTTCAGTAAGAGGGAAACCAGCACGCTGCAATCACACTACTGCGGGATTGGCCTCCTCCTGGGCACCACACATCCCTGAAGTCATCTGTTCTCCTTCCCCCTCCTGAGACTCAAGCCATGAATGGTTGCATTGCCTGTATTTTGAATCCCTTCTCTTTTATTTTGTGGTCCCACATGGCTCCTTAGTTTGCAGTTAATTATTAATGTTATCACTCACCACTAAATCCTCTCCACCTCTCTGTGTTTGGGGTTAAGCCTCTTATACATTTCCTGACAATACAGTCATGATCAGTCTTTACAAATGACTGATTGGCTGTGATTGATACAACCTATTGATGCAATCATGAGGAAGACCCCAGTGGCTGTTCTTCATTAGGAACTTGTGGAGTTTTGGCATGTCACCAAAGGAGAGCGAGTTTTTATAGATGTACAGTGGAGAGCGTTCTGACTAGTATGGCGGCTTCAGTCCATAGGATTAGAAGAGGTTGCAGAAACATCTAAACACAGCCAGCTCCATCACAGGCACAACCCATTTCAACAGTGAGGACATCTTCATGAGACAGTGGGTGGTGTGGAGGCACCGTTGTACAGGATTTAAAAAGCTGTGGAGGGTTGAAGGCTCAGACAACTCCATCATGGGCACTGGCCTCCCCACCATTGAGGACATCTTCAAAATACAGTACCTCAAGAAGGCAGCAATCATCATTAAGGACCCTCAACATTTGTAATAGGCCTTCTTCTTGTTACTACCATCAGGGCAGAGGAGCCTGAAGACCTATATTCAGTGATTCTGAAACAGCTCCGTCCTCACCACCATTAGCTTTCTGTACAGTCCCTGAACATCACCTCACCACATACCATTTGTAACTTATAGTAATATTTTATGTATTCCTCTCTACTATTTGCATAAAACAGATTTCATGACATATGTCAGTGATAAGTGAACCTTTCATGAATCTGATTCTGAAACACTTTGAATGCAAATAATTTTATTTGTCTTTTGTAATCGCTCTGTTGGCATCAGAGAATATGTGATATACAAAAAGTGGCCACTTTATTTGGTCCATCTGTACTTTATACTTTATTGTCCCCAAACAATTGATACTAGAATGTACAACCATCACAGTGATATTTGATTCCGCGCTTCCCGTTCCCTGGATTACAAATCGATAGTAAATATTAAAAATTTAAATTATAAATCATAAATAGAAAATAGAAAAATGGAAAGTAAGGTAGTGCAAAAAAACCGAGAGGCAGGTCTGAATATTTGGAGGGTATGGCCCAGGTCCGGGTCAGGATCCGTTCAGCAGTCTTATTACACCTGCTTGTTCATGCAAATATATCTAATCAGCCAATCACGCGGCAGAAACTCAATGCTTAGAAGCATGCAGGCATGGTCAAGAGGTTCATTTATTGTACTGATCAAACATCAGAATGGAGAGAAAATGAGATCTATGTGACTTTGACCGTGGAATGATTGTTGGTGCCAGACAGGGTGGTTCGAGAATCTCAGAAACTGCTGATCTCCTGGGATTTTCACACGCAGCTATCTCTGGAGCTTACAGAGGGTGTTGGGAGAAACAAAGAATACATTCAGTGAGTGGCAACACCCACAAAAATGCTGGAGGAACTCAGCGGGCCAAGCTGTATCTATGGAAAAGAGTAAACAGTCGAGGTTTCAGGCTGAGACCCTCCATCAGCAAGTTGCAGCTCTTGAAAACGCCTTGTAAATGAGAGAGGTTGGAGGAGAACGGCCAGACTGGTTCAAGCTGACAGGAAGGAGACATTGACTCAAACAACCACACATTACAACCGTGGTGCGTGCAGAACAGCATCTCTGAGCACACAATAGATCAAACGTGGAGTGGCTGAGCCACAGCAGCAGAAGACCACACCGGCCGCTGCTCCCGTACCTAATAAAGTGGCCACTGAGTGTACATTCTAAAATTTTATTCTTTATTACTTTTCATGCAAAGCTGCCAAAAGCCTTTGGGGCTGAGCTGGTTACTAATCACCCAGATGCCGAGGTTACATAACGCTTCGACTCAGAACAGCTGTCGCTACTGGAGCTAGATTCAAGTGAGACCCTCAGAATGAAAGGGAAACAGGTACTGGTGCGAGCAGTAGCACTTATCACTTTCTATTCCTAGAAACTGCAGTGGAATTCCTGCCAGTGAACTAAACGCACCAGTGGTTGTCCTGGCTCAAGGCATTTCAAGCCCGAAGTCTCAAAGCGAAAACAGAAAGGTAATGCCAGTTCAGCAAGTCTCAGTAAGGACATCCGTGATGGCCTCTCACAGCCTCTAAACCACTTGAAACTAAATAAGGTCATTATGAAGTGATGGTATGTCGGAAATTTGGCGAACAATGGTCGCACAGCACAATCCCGCACACTACAATGTTTAGTATACACTTAGTGGCCATATTTCTTTTTAACCTCCTGTACCTAACAAAGTGGCCACTGAGTATATGTGGTCTTCTGGTGTTGAAGCTCATTCGGTTCAATCTTCGATGGTTATTAAAGTTATTGTTGCCTTTTCTGTCAGGTTGAACCAGTCTGGTCATTCTCCTCTGACCTCTCTCATTAACGAGGTGTTTTTGACCACACAACTGCCGCTCGTTGTTGTAGTGTTTTTGCACCAAACTATAAAGAATGCTGCGTGCGAAAATCATAGGAGGTCAGTAGTTCCTGAGATACTCTCGCACCAACAATCCTTCCACGGTCAAAGTCACTGAGATCACGTTTCTTCCCCATTCTGTCATTTGGTCTGAACAAGAACTGATCCTCTTGACCCTGTCTAAATGTTTTTATGCATTGAGTTGCTGCCATTTGACTGACTGAATAGGTATTTGTATAAACATGCAGGTATACCTATTAAATGCTCCCAATGGTGTGCACCTCAAATAGCCTCTGACAACCATGCCCAACTCCTGGCCTTCATGTGTGGCTTAGCTACTAAGCCTAGCGGAACAATTTCTAATGAGAGGAGAATGGGCAAAAGGCAGGTTACTGGTACCTTAAAACCAATGGCTCAGCAGATAGGGCTCATTAGCCGTGGTTGGCAGCTCATCTAGAAGGAAACCTCGGATCCCAAACCTCCGCTGCCTTGCGGCTATACCCACTCACGGGGAAGGCTTTGGGAGTAAACCTCGAGGGAAAAATCCAGAGCTGGAGTCCCTAAGGCAGTCCTACGAGGGGTGATTGATAAGTTTGTGGCCTACGGTAGATGGATTCAATTTTAGAAAACCTAACACATTTATTTTCCCTACATTTACACACATAGTCCAGCAGTCGTGGAGCATACGGCTTTGTAGAAGTTGGCATCTTGGACCTCCAGAAGTGCTCCACAACTGGGGTAATTGATAAGTTCGTGGCCTAAGGTAGAAGGAGATGAGTTAATAACTTCAAACTTTCTGCATTTTCACACAAAGAGTTGAACTGCATGTGCATGTACGAACTTATCAATCACACCCTGCTGTGGACCAGCTGGAGGTCCAGGACGCTCTCGTTGCATGCACGTGCAGTTCAACTCTTTGAGTGATAACGCAGAAAGTTTGAAGTTAATAATTCATTGCCTTCTACCCCAGGCCACGAACTTATCAATCACCCCTGCTGTGGACCACTTCTACAAAGAAGGGATCCGTATGCTCCACCACCATCGACTAAGTGTGTACATGTAGGAGGGGACTATGTTGAAAAATAAATGTGCTAGGTTTTCTAAAATTGACTCCTTCTACCTTAGGCCACGAACTTACCAATCACTCCTCGTATGTTGAGTTCAATGTTGACTGGCAACTCCTGTGATGCTTCTGGTAGCAAACTGTATCGGTCCCTGCTGTTCCTTTGGGTTCATCAGATGTGCAGAGAGGGGAAGCTTGCTACATGGGCAACAGCGTTCTCCATATCGTACTGCCCAGCCTTATGTATCTAGACAGCTAGGATGCAACATCCATGGTCAACTCTGACCAACGGAGGCCCTCACACAGGTAGAGCTAATAAAGTGGTATCTAAGTGTACATGAATTCACCTATAGTAACATTACTTGTGAATTTATCAATGATTACCATTCCTTTTCCTTTCTTCTTCCTTGAAGTTATCCTGTGGGAGTTTTCACACCTGGCTGAAGGCTATCAGCGGTATGAAGATGAAGTAATATTGGTAATGAACAGTAATTGTTAATTTAAGTATATCAGCCCTTCGCTGGTTGTATCAAGAGACCAGATGCTTTCTGGTTCCAACAATGTTTACAAGCTTCTCAGGTCAAATTTACAAATGCTTGAAAAGGATCAACAATCAAGCATCAACTTTATTTGCCGCATATATTAACATATTTTAGGCTTTTCTGCGGTGAGTTGGTGCTGCAGGCTACAAACATACGACATTCAACAACTCTAAAGAATAAAGAATTATATGGAGGATATAGTATGGATATGGTATAAATTTTATATATATATATATGTGTGTGTGTGTGTAATGTTGGTGCATGGCCAAGTGGTTAAGGCGTTCATCTAGTGATCTGAAGGTCGCTAGTTCGAGCCTTGGCTGAGGCAACGTGTTGTGTCCCTGAGCAAGGCATTTAACAACACATTGCTCTGCGACGACACCGGTGCCAAGCTGTATGAGTCCCAATGCCCATCCCTTCGACAACATCAGTGGCGTGGAGAGGGGAGACTTGCAGCACGGGCAACTGCCGGCCTTCCGTACAACCTTGCCCAGGCCTGCGCCCTGGAAACTTTCCAAGGCGCAAATCCATGGTCTCATGAGACCAACGGATGCCTATAAAAAAATATATATACACACACACATACCTATCGCCCAGATCATGCATCTGGCACCTTTTCAGATAGAAGGCACTATCTGAGACAGTGGTAGAGACACATACTCTCACAGTGCCTAAAAGGCATGAAGATGAGTGCTTGAATTGCCAAGGTTCATTGGGGGTTGGTCTTCATTTTTTTTATTGGATTCTTTCGTGTTTCTTGCTTTGCGGCTGCCTGTAAGGAGACAATTCTCAAGGTCGCATAATTTACACATTCTTTGATAATAAATCTGCTTTGAATCTTGGATCTTTGATTCTTTCAATATATTACACATGCTATGTAAGTGCAATTTGATTCTGCTGAAGCAGCAAACAACCTTCAGGAGGAGCGCAGTGAGTTGAGCAACATCTGTAGGAGGAAAGGAATTCTGGAGCTCTTTGCATTGGAACTGATGCATAGTCTTGACCTGAAATATCATTAATTCCTTACACTGCCCACTGAGCTCCCCCAGTACATTGTTTATTGCTCCAGAATCCACCTCTTGACCTCACTGGTGTCTTCATTGTTCTTGCTGAAACTGGAACAGGCAGAAATCTAGGGAGGGGAAGAGATGGTAAAATATATGGGGTTTGTATAGGAAGCTTTTGAACCTAGAACAAGAAGATAAGAAGGGAAACAGCTTGGAAAGCATTTACTCATGCCAAAATGCTGATCATTTATGTCACAACAACACAGCATGAAATAACCAGAAAACTAGGTTAGCAGAACTGAGGGGCAAGTGGCAGGGGTCTCCCCAAAGAGCTCACAACCAGATCACAAGAAAGCTTTGGAGAAACAGCTTCAAATCTTGGACGAAGCGAGCGGGGCGGTGGTGCAGGTTGTAGAGCAGCTTCTGTTTCATAGCTCTGGTGACCACGGTTCAATCGTGACCATGGACACAGTGTGGAGTTTCCACTTTCTCCCTGTAATCATGGGGGTTTCCCTCTCCACATGCCCTTCTCTCCTCCCACATGTGGGTCGGCAGGTTCATTGGCCACTGCAAGTTGCCCCCAGTGTGAAGGTGAATGGAGCGGAACCTGGGCGTTCTCCGTGTGAGCATGTGGGCTCCCTTCAGGTGCTCTGCTTTCCTCCCATGTCACACTGTGAATTTGGCCATCACTCAACCACCCTGGTGTGAAGATGAGCAGTGGAACTGGTGACAATTAATCAGAATGTGGAGAGAAAACAAAGAATTAGTAACTGATTGCGTAACTGGGTGTTTGATGGTTGGCTAAGGGTCATTGATTCCTTATGGCGGTCATAGATGGGTGGGGGTGAGGGGCGGATAGTGAGGTCAAGCTCCCATCACCTATTAAATGCTCTTAATGGCGTGCCTCTCAAATAGCCTCTGACAACCACGTCAGCTCCTGCACTTCATGTGCAGCCTATCTGCTAGGCCCAGTGGAACCATTTGCAGTGACAGGAGGAGGGGCAAAGGGAAGGGGAGGGGAGTGAGGGTTACTGGCACCAGTCAATTCAAGCAGAGGGATTCTTCTGCCGTGGCTGGCAACTCATCTAGGAGAAGGACTGCACCCAACAGGATGGACAGCAACCAATGTGCAAAAAAAAAGCAACAACTCACAAATACAAAAAGAAAGAGAGAAAAAATAATAAATATCAAGAACCTCAGACGAAGAGCCATTGGAAGTGAGTCCATAGTTTGTGAGAACATGTCTGTGATGGGGTGACTGAAGTTGAGAGAAGTTATCCCGTCTGGTTCTAGAGCCTGATGGTGCAGGGGTAATAACAGTTCCTGGGCCTGGAGCTGCTGTTCTGAAGCTCCTGTATCTTGTTCCTGACGGCAGCAGCAAGCAAACAGCATGACCTGGGTTGCTGGGATCCCTGATGATGGATGTTGCTTTCCTGCAACCACGCTTGCGTAGATGTGCTCAATGGTGGGGAGAGCTTTACCCGTGATAAACTAGGCCATATCCTTTACATTTTGCGGGCTTTTCTGTCCAGGGGCATTAGTGTTTTCATACCAGGCCAAGATGCAACCAGTCAACATATTCTCCAACACACATCTGTAGACATTTGTTAAAATTTTAGATGACATGCAATAACAATATTTAAAATATACTTGGACATGTACGTGGATATGAACAACTTAGAAGATTAAAAGCAAAGTATGAGCAAATGGGATTGGCTTAGGGTTGGCTTGGTCTGCATGGAGTTGGACTGAAAGATCGGTTTTTGTGCTGAATTAGTCTATGTCGCAATGATTCTATTGACAGTTCAGAAGTAGTACATTAGTTGTAAAGCACTTTGAGATTTCCTGAGATGATAGTACAGAAATCTAAAATCTGGCTTCTGCAGACACATTAAGTGTGCGTTTACTATTCTGTGCCTGTTATTTATCATTTGATATCACTCCACATCTCTAAGCACTGGCTGAAACAGCAGGGACAAAGTTCAGCTCTGAACACTTACCAGAGTTCAAATGGACATGTTGCATCAGACTTTGACACACCCACCACTACACTTTCCCGAAACTGAAGTCAGTGTTGACTTTCAAATGTCTTCTAGATTTGGGTGCATTTGTTTGTAAAAGGTTAATCAGTCATAGAGAGAAGGAGGGGAAATTCACTCATGACCTTATCCAGGTCAAAACCCAATGCCCATAGATGGTACTACACAAAAAGGACTAAACATTAAGAGGTGTTTATTCTCTTCCCTCAGCCTCACGTGATTTGCTCCCAGAGGACCACAACCTTGCCATGCTTTGGAGGCTTGTGTGCCTCAATGATTCAAAGCGCTATGTTGACTGGAGTCAGGGCTTTATGCTTTGGCTCTCGGTGGGTTCACCCATGCAAACAGGTCCAATGGTAGAGCGCAGACCAAGAGTGGTCCACCAGTCCTCCAGGTTTGGGGGTTCAGCTCGGGGCTAACAACCCTGACTGGTAAAAGAAGATTGTTACGGAAACAGCAATGAAGAATTCTTCTACAGCCGAGTGTGACAGTAGTCCTGAGTCTCCACCTGGGACTTGCATGACTGACAGTAGTGAACATTGAGGGGAAGCTACTGACGTGATGAAGGAAGTGCTCTACACCACCAGAGATGGAGGATCTTCATAGCCGCCCTAACAGGCAGTAAGTAAGTTCTTCAGGGTTTGTTCTCTCTCTGGAGCCAAAAAGAGACCTTTATCCTGTACCCTGAAACTCATCGTCAGGTCAGGCAGAGTTCCTGCTTCCCGGTGATGCACTTTGCAACCTCCTGAAAGGCGTTAGAGAAATGCAATGTCTCATGACAACATGCTCTGGCCCAAACTCCAGTTCCGCAGTGCAGCTGCCTTCAGTACTGGCCCACTAGATTATCTGGGCCAGGTGATCTATTGCATCAGCCTAAGAGACAGTTTCGCTGACATCCATGACCACAAGAAGCTTGATGCCATTACACAACTTAAAATCAGTGGTCACTTTAAACAGAAGAATGGGTGGGATATTAGTCTGGTGAGGAGAAAGGATCTGGCGAGAGATTTGATGTAACTTGAAGAGGTCTCTTGCTGGAGGTTGTATATTTAGACTTTTATTGCTATGCCTTTCTAATGTAAGCCACCAGTATATGTATTACTGCCAATTTATGACCTATAACTTTCATTATTAGGTCAAAAAAACAATAGAGTTCAAATTACATTTGCTATCAAAGTATGTACTGTATATTTAGGCAACCTTGAGATTCCTCTTCCTATAGATGCTGCCTGGCCTGCTGCGTTCACCAGCAACTTTGATGTATGTTGCTTGAGATTCGTCTTCTTGCAGACAGCCACAAAACAAAGAAACACAACAGAACCCATCAAAATCACTACACAGCCAATACTCAATGGGTCAAATTTATTGTACAAACCATTAAAGAAAGAAATAACACACAGAACATGAGCCGCAGATTCCCCAAAAGTGAGTCCACAGCCACAGAGCAGGATCAGTACTGAGATGAGCGAAACTGGTCCAGGAGCCCGAAGGCTGCAGGCCTCAGTCCCCGAGCCAGTTTAGCGCTGAGGTGAGTAAATCCGGTCCAGGAGCTTGAAGTCTGCAGGCCACAGTCCTGGAGACAGTTCAACACTGAGGTGGGTGAAGCTGGTTCAGGAGCCCGAAGGCTGCAGGCCTCAGTCCCGGAGACAGTTCAGCACTAAGGCGAGTGCCAATGGTTGCAGGCTATACCTGTCGAGTCAGTTCAGCCCTGAAAATGAGTAAACCTCGCGAAGTAGTGAGCTGAACACCAGTGTGTCCTTCATCCTCAGCCTTGAAGCCTTGATCACTTTAATCTGACTCAAAGCTTAAATCAGCTAAACATTTGTTCATTTTCAGCTCTCGGGCCTAGGCCCCGCTGTGTCAATCCAGCTCAGAGTTTCAATCTGGCCTCGTCCACTCCAGCAATGACCACTGCGGCCATACTTGCATTCTCAGGAGTCCAGCTCGCTAAATCCTTCAGGAAACCACAAAAATGGGAGCTCATACAGATACACAAAATGCTTATCTCTGGATAGTGCCAAAAAAACAATTCCAGAACGATTAAGCCAATCTATATAAGAGGCAGGTCAGTTGCTTCTCAAACACTCTGTTCTAGTCAAACAAACATAATAAATCATTCGATAAAACAAATACCATTTACCATTTAGGTAACAAAAATAACCTATGTATGTGGCAATTATTCTGCTCAATCAATAAGATTGTAGTAGGTCAGGTTTCAAATAATGTTGACTCCAAGTACAGGAAGGACATAGGGAGCCTAGTGACATGGCGTCATGACAACAACCTTTCCCTCAATATCAGCAAAACAAGAGAGTTGGCCATTGACTTCAGGAAGTGCACAGTGTACATGCTCCTGTTCGCATCAAAGTTGCTGGGTTTGAGAGGGTTGAGAGTTTCAGGTTACTAGGAGCAAACCTCAGCAATGGCCCCATCTTGTCCCGCCATCTAGGTGCCACAGCTAAGGAAGTACACCAGCATCTCTACTTCCTCAGGAATATAAAGAAATTCGGCACGTCCGCTTTGACCCTCAATAATATTATCGATGCACCATAGAAAGCATCCTATCCAGATGCCTGATACCCAAGACCACAAGAAGCTACAACAAGTTGTGGACACAGCTCAGCACATCATGGAAATCTATGGACTCTGTTTGTACTTCTCACAACCTTGGAAAAGCAGCCAACATAATCAAAGATCCCATCCAGCCTGGACGTTCTCTCCCCTCCACCCTCCCGTTGGGCAGGAGGTGCAAAAGCCCAAAATCACATACCACCTGGCTCAAGAAAAGCTTCTGTCCTGCTGTGATAAGGCTACCAAACATTTTCCCAGTATGATATGATGGACTTCTGAACTCGGAACCTACTTCATTAAGGCCTTGCATGGTAATGAACAGAGCACTGCATTTTCCCTGTAACATTTTACTCTGCATTCTCTTATTGGTTTTCTCTTATGCTAATTCAATACACTGATGGAATAATACATAGATTGGAGGGATAGGGAACAAACCTCAGTCAATAAGAATAGCTTAAATTGACACCTAGGTTGGTATGGATGAGTTCAGCCCAAAGACTTGGTTACTTGTTATGTAACTCAGTGACTCTATGACCTTAACACCCAATAGTCCAGCTCCACCAATAACCCAAGGGTCTTACTGTAGTGCCCAGCTCTTGTTCATATTCCTTCCTTAAACACTCAACGGTCACTTTATTAGGTCCATCAGTACACCTGCTCATTAATGCAAATATCTGATCAGCCAAACTTGTGGCAGGAACTCAATGCATAAAAACATGCAGAAATGGTCAAGAGTTTCCGTTGTTGTTCAGACCAAATATCAGAATGGGGAAGAAATGTGATCTAAGTGACTTTGACTGTGGAATGATTGTTGGTGCCAGATGGGGTGGTTTGAGTATGTCGGAAACTGCTGATCTCCTGGGATCTTCATGTACAACAGAGTTTACAGAGCATTGTGTGAGAAAGAAAAAAAATCCAGTGAGCAGCAGTTCTGTGGGTGAGAATGCCCTGTTAATGAGAGAGGTCAGAAGAGAATGGCCAGATTGGTTCAAGCTGACAAGAAGGCCAGGATAACTCCAGTAATCACGTGATACAAGAGTTATCTTCAGAAGATCATCCCCGAACGCACAACACCTCAAACCTTGAATTGGATGTGATACAGTGGTAGAAGATCGCGCACAGGAGGTACCTAATAAAGTGGCCACTGAGTGTGCTTAGAATGAGAAAAGTGCAAAATAAAAATGAAGACAGCCAGTGAGAAATAAAGCAATAAGTAACACAAGAAACAGCAGAGAAATGGCCAGTAGACAGAGAGAGCAGGGCAGTGAGATCATCGGGAGGTGCTGGAATGAGAAGGAGGTGGGCATCAGGAGATCGAGAGCAGATGACTATGAGTCGGTGATCAGTCCTATGACAGATGGTGCAAGGGCAGAAAGGCTATCCACCAAGGACTCAGGAAAGGAACTGCAGTGTTTTGTTAAGAGTGGAAGATCAGGAACTGAGGAGGTGTTAAAGTACTGAATGTACATAAGGATGACCCTCAGAGCTAGTGTGTGGGTGCCATCAGCTATCGAAAAAAAAATGATGCTGCACCTTGGGACGAAAGTGAACGGAGGTGGAAGTAACGCCTTAGCTGTTCGGAGAATTGGTAACTGTAGTGATCTGTCAAGCTCGAACAATACACCTCAGGGCTGGGATGCAAACAGTCTGCATTCATTACTAATAAGGGTAACACCCAGACTAGAGGGACTCAGCAGGTCAGGCTGCATCAACGGAAAGGAACAAAGAGTTGCCGATTCGAGCCGAGACATTTCATCAAGACCGGAAAGGAGAGGGAAGAAGCCAGAATAAGAAGGTGGGGTGGGGTGAGTGGCCAGCACTTGCAGAATCTCTTGTGTTTACTATCACTAATAAGATCTAAGCTCAAGGCTTTAAATCATGTAGAGAGTTTGCATGACTATTGGCATTCACTTGAGTATATAGACTACAAAATAAAGTCCGTTAAAACAGCAAAGTGACTGGGTTCAAAGTTCAAAGTTCAAAGTAAATGTATTATCAAAGTACATGCATGTCACCATCTACCACCCTGAGATTCACTTTCGTATGGGCATACATAATAAATCCATAATAGAATAATAATCATAACAGAATCAATGAAAGACCGTATTAACTTGGGCATTCAAACAATGTACAAACCATGCAAATACCAAAAGAATAAATCATTAAGCAATAAATATAAAGTTCATGAGATGAAGTGTCCTGGAAAGGGAGTTTGCAGTGTGTGGGAACATTTCAATGACGGGACAAATGAAGTTGAGTGAACCTCATGGCTAAGGGGTAATAATTGTTCCTGAACCTGGTGTTGTGAATCCTGAGGCTCTTGTACCTTCTTCCTGATGGCAGCAGCTAGAAGAGAGCGTGGCCTGGCTGGGGGAGGACCCTGATGATACATGCTGCTTTCTTGCAACACCGTTTCATGTAGATCTGTTGAGTCGTGGGACAGCTGTACCCATGAGAGGTTTGAGAAATTGGTCATGACTAGATGGAACTCCTGCCTCAGCAAAGACCTGGACCCATTGCAACTTGCCTATGGCCACAATTAGTCAACGGCAGATACAATCTCAATGGCTCTTCGCACAGCTTCAGACCACCTGGACAACACAAACACCTATGTCAGTCAGGATGCTGTTCCTTGACTATAGCTCAGCAGTTAATACCATCATTCCCACAATCCTGATTGAGAAGTTGCAGAACCTGAGTCTCTGTACCTCCCTCTGCAATTGGATCCTCGACTTCCTAATCGGAAGACCACAATCTGTGCTGACTGGCAATAACATCTCCTCCTCACTGACTGCCAACACTGGTGCACCTCAGGGGTGTGTGCTTAGCCCACTGCTCTACTCTCTCTATACCCATGACTGTATGGCTAGACATAGCTCAAATACCATCTATAAATTTGCTGATGATAGAACCATTGTTGGTAGAATCTCAGGTGGTGAGGAGAGGGCCTACAGGAGTGAGATATGCCAGCTAGTGGAATGGTGTCACAGCAACAACCTGGCACTCAACATCAGTAAGATGAAAGTGCTGATTGTGGACTTCAGGAAGGATAAGATGAACAAACACATACCAATCCTCATAGAGGGATCTGTAGTGGAGAGAGTGAGCAGTTTCAAGTTCCTGGGTGTCAAGATCTCTGAGGATCTAACCTGGTCCCAACATATCGATGCAGTGATAAAGAAAGCAGGACAGTGGCTATACTTCATTAGGAGTTTGAAGAGATTTGGTATATCAACAAATACACTCAAAAACTTCTATAGATGTACCGTGGAGAGCATTCTGACAGGCTGCATCACTGTCTGGTATGGGGGGGCTACTGGACAGGACTGAAAGAAACTGCAGAAGGTTATAAATCTAGTCAGCTCCACCTTGGGCACTAGCCTACAAAGTACCCAGGACATCTTCAAGGAGTGGTGTCTCAGAAAGACAGTGTCCATTATTAAGGACCTCCAGCACCCAGAGCATGCCCTTTTCTCACTGTTACCATCAGGTAGGAGATACAGAAGCCTGAAGGCACACACTCAGCGATTCAGGAACAGCTTCTTCCCCTCTGCCATCCGATTCCTAAATGGACATTGAACCCTTGGATGCTACCTCACTTTTTATATCTATATTATTTCTGTTTTTTGCATGATTTTAATCTATTCAATATACGTATACTGCAATTTATTTATTTATTTACTTATTATTAATTATTATTATTATTACTATTTTATTTTGTTTTTTCTCTTCTATATTACTTTTGCTGCTAAGTTAACAAATTTCACGACACATCCAGTGATAATAAACCTGATTCAGATTCTGATGGACTGGGCTGTATCCACTGCTTTGTGAGGATTTTCCATTCAAGGGCATTGGTATTTCCATACCAGGCTGTGATGCGGCCAGTCAATATATTCCCCATTACACATCGATAAAAAATTGTCAAAGTTTTAGATGTCATGCCGTATCTTTGCAAACTCCTAAGGAAGCGGAGGTGCTGCCTTGATTTCCACAAAACTGCACATACATGCTGTGCCAAGAACAGGTCCTCCGAAATAATAACACTGAGGAATTTAAATTTGCTGACCCTCTCCACATCTGATCCTCCGATGAGGACTGGCTCATGGACCCCTGGTTCCCTTCTCCTGAAGTCAATAATCAGCTCCTTGGTCTCGCTGACATTGTGTAAGAGGTGGCTGTTATAGCACCACCCAGTCAGATTTTCAATCTCCTTCCTATATGCTGATTCATCACCACCTTTGTTTCTGCCTACGACAGTGGTGTCGTCAGCAAGCCCGATTATGGTATTGAAGCTGTGCTTAGCCACACGGTCAGAAGTGTAAAGTGAGCAGAGCAGGGGGCTGTGATGGAGATTATGGAGGAGAAGTCGTTGGAAATCCGAACTGACTGGGCTGTGCTAGTAAGGAAATCAAGGATCCAATTACACGAGAAGGCACTGAGGTCAAGGTCTTGGAGTTTATTCATTCGTTTTTAATGAAGCTGTAAGAAGGGGGAGCCAGATGTCAGAACTATATATGTGCGAAGTTAGGGCAATTCAACTCTTTCATCCTGGCTCACACACGCTGAGATTGAGGGATGACGATGGTGTTGGAGAAAGAGCGAATGACAGAACAGGCTCAAAGAGCTTTCCACCTCCAGTTACTCGAGAAAAGAGAGAGGGCGAAACAGAAAGTTCAAAACTCAACTTTCAAAGTAAACTCATTCTCTTGTGGGTACTCACAGTAGGCAGAAAGAAACACAACAGAATCAGTGAAACAAAGGCAGTCAAACGATCGACGTTGCAATAGAAAGAATAAGTAGGTAGTGACATGGTAACAAAGTGGTCCTGTCTGTGAGGCGTTTGTAGATTCTACCCATGACAGCATGGGCTTCCTCGAAGTGCTCCAGTATCATTCCAGGCTGTAAAGAACTATGGGTTATTAGTTCAATTGTTCATATGGGTGTAAGTGGGCAGAGTGGACTCATTGGGCTGAAAGGAGCTGTTACTGTGCTGTATTACTAAATAACTGAATAATAAATAAATAAAGAGGACATGTGAAAGAGAGGGTGAGGAAATAATGGCTGCTGAGGTCACCGAGCCTCCCAAGCCATCCTGCAGTTGCACAGAACTGATCTCTGCTTTTCCAGCATCTGCAGGTTTTCTCTTGTTATGATAAGATATAGAAATAAAGAGATGGGGAAAGGCACCCACACACTAGCTCTTAGGGTCATGTTTCTGACATTCAGTCCTTTAACACCTCCTCATTTCCTGTTCTTCCACTCTTAACAAAACACTGTGGTTCGTTTCCTGAATCCTTGGTGGATGACCTTACCAACCCTGCACGATCTGTCACAGGATTGATCACTGACTCACAATCATAAGATCATAAGACATAGGAGCAGAATTAAGCCATTTGGCCCTTCGAGTTTGTTCCAACACTTAATCATGACTGATCCATTTCCCTCTCAACCCTATTCTCCTGCCTTTTTCCTGTAACCCTGCACACTCTGACCACTGACTAACCAAGAACCAGCCCCTCCCTTAAATCCACCAAATGACTCGGCCTCCACAGCTGCATGTGGCAACAAACTCCACAGATTCGCCCCCCTCTGGCTAAAGAAATCCCTCCTCAACTCCACTTTAAATGGACATCCCTCTATCCTGAGGCTGTTTTCTCTGGTCCTAGACTCCCATGCTATAGGAACCATCCTCTCCACATCTAATTCATCTAAGCCTTGCAACAATCCATAGGTTTCGAAACTCCACTGAGTACAAGCCCAGAGCCATCAAATGCACCTTTTGTTCCTGGAATTATTCTTATGAACCTCCTTTGAATACTCTTCAATAGCAGCACATCCTTTCTTAGAAAAGCAACCCAAAACTGTTCACAATACTCCAACCAGAGCTTTATAAAGTATTAGCATCACATCCTTGTTGTTATTTTCTAGTCCTCTCGAAATGAATGCTAACGATGCATTTGCCTTCCTCACCACTGACTCAAACTGCAAGTTAACCTTTAGGGAATCCTACACAAGGACTCCCAAGTCCCCTTGTACATCAGAATTTTGAATTTTCTCCCCGTTTAGAAAATTGTCTATCAAAGTGCAAGACTGTACACTTCCCAACACTCTATTCTATCTGCCACTTCTTTGCCATTCTCCTAATCTGTCTCAGTGCATCTGCAGGCTCCCTGCTTCCTCGACAGTACATGCCCCTCCCCTCCACTTAACTTCATATTGTTAGCGAATTTGGCCACAAAGCCGTCAATTCTGTCATCCATATCATCGACATACATCATAAAAAGAAATGGTCATGTTACAGACCCCTGCAGAACACCACTAGTTATCAGCAGCCTGCTAGAAAAGACTCCCTTTATTCCCACTCTTAGCACCCTGCCAATTAGCCAAAGATCTATCCATGCCAGTATCTTTCCTGTAATGTCATGGGCTCTTATCTTACAAAGCAGTTTCATGTTCAGCACCTTGTCGAAGGCCTTCTGAAAATCTAGTTTCACAACATCAGCTGATTTTCGTTTGTCTACCCTGCTCGTTATCTCCACAAAGAATTCCAACAGATTTGTCAGGCAAGATTTTCCCGTAAGAAACCATGCTGACTTTGGCTTATTTTATCATGTCCTTCCAAGTACCCGGAAACCTCATCCTTAATAATCAGCTTCGACGTCTTCCCAACCACTGAGGTCAAGCTAAGTGGCCTATAATTTCCTTTCTTCTGCTTCCTTCACTTCTAGAAGAGTGGAGTGACATTTGCAATATTCTAGTCCTCTGGAACCATGCCAGGATCTATTGATTGTTGCAAAATCCTTTCTAATGCCTAATCTCTCCAGTTATTTCTTTCAGAACCCTGGAGTAAGTCCATCTGGTCCAGGTAACTTATCCACCTTCAGATCTTTCAGTTTCCCAAGCACCTCCTCCCTAATAATAGCAACTGGCCCCGAAACTCTTGTACCTCAAACATACTGCTAGCGTCTTCCATGGTGAATCCTGATGCAAAATACTTACTCAGTTCATCTACCACTTCCTTGTTCCTCGTTACTACCTCTCCAGCATAGTTTCAAGCGGTCTGATATCTACTCTAACCTCCTCAGAGCTTTTTTAGCTGCCTTCTGTTGGTTTTTACAAGCTTCCCAATCCTCTAACTTCCGATTTAATTTTTGCTAGATTATATGCTCTCTCTTTTGCTTCTATGTTGGCCTTGTCTTCCTTTGCCAAACCCAGTTGCATCATCCTGCCATTAGAATACTTCTTGTTTGGAACGTATTTATCCCGAATTCCAAATTGCTCCCAGAAACAGCCAAACAACTGCTATGCCGTCATCCTTGTTAGTGTCTCCTTCCAATCAACTTTGGCCAGCTCCTCTCATACCTCTGTAATTCCCTTTACTCCACTGTAATTCTGATACATTTGACATTACCTCCTCCCTCTCAAATTTCAGGGTGAATTCTACCATATTATAATCACTGTCTCCAAAGGGTTTCCTTACCTTAAGTTCTCCATCTGCTCTCTGCCTCCTGATGTTCATTTCTTCACCACCTGACCAACTCACTGTCCTGTCCCTCTGTCTCTCCATCGTTCCTTTGCTGCTTCTTCATTTTTATTTTGTACTTTTCTCAATTCTATGTACACTCAGCGGCCGCTTTTAATTAGGTGACTCCTGTTCATGGGCTCCTGCTCCTTTAGATCACCCATTTCTTCAAGATTTGCTGTGTTGCACGTTCCTAGATGCTCTTCTGCACACCACAGTTGTAATGTGGTTATTTGAGTTACTGTCGCCTTCCTGTCAGCTTGAACCATTCCGGTCTTTGTCCTCTGACCTCTCTCGTTAACAAGGCATTTTTGCCTGCAGAACTGCCGCTCACCGGGTGTGTATTTTTTTTTACTGTTCACTATAAATTCCAGAGACTGTTGTGCCTAAAGGTCCCAGGAGATCAACAGTTTCTGAGATACGCAAACCATCTCATCTGGCACCCACAGTCATTCTGCAGTTGAAATCACTTGGATCACATTTTTTCCCTATTCTAGGTTTGGTCAGAACAACTGAACCTCTTGACCATGTCTGCATGCTTTTCTGCATTGAGTTTTTTAGGCATCCGTTAGTCTCATGAGCCCATGGATTTGCGCCTTGGAAGGTTTCCAGGGTGCAGGCCTGGGCAAGGTTGTATGGAAGACCGGCAGTTGCCCATGCTGCAAGTCTCCCCTCTCCACGCCACCGACGTTGTCCAAGGGAAGGGCATTAGGACCCATACAGGTTGGCACCGGTGTCGTCGCAGAGCAACGTGTGGTTAAGTGCCTTGCTCAAGGATACTCACGCTGCCTCAGCTGAGGCTCGAACTAGCGACCTTCAAATCACTAGAGGAATGCCTTAACCACTTGGCCACGCGCCAAACACATTGAGTTACTGCCACGTGATTGGCTGACTAGATATTTGTAGGGGTGTACCTTATAAAGTGGCCGCTGTATGTTTAATACGGTGTATAGTTAAAGTGGTAGTGCAGCTGACTCAAAGCTCCAGGGACCTGAGTCCAACCCCAGCCTCCAGAACCATCTATGTACAGTGTGCACACTCCCCTTGTGACTACATAGGTGTCCTCTAAATGTTTCTGTTCACTCCCTCATTCTCCCCCCCCAAACACACCCAAAAAAAAACGTGTGGGTGAATGTGCCACTGTAGATAGCCCCTGTTGGGTGGGTAAGTGGGTAGATCTGGGAGGGAGGATGATAGGAATGCAGGGAGAATAAATCAAGTTAAGGTAGGGTTAGAAAAAGAACGGGTGCTAGAAGGTTAGAATGGACTTGGTGGGCTGAAGGTCCCGTCCTGCGCTGAATGACTCTCTGAACAAAGAATGCGACAGCACTACAGAAAGTGTGGAGAAGCTGTAAGCAGCCGTCGACGGGACTGAAGTACGTTGATCATGACGACAGATGACTCAGCAGGGGTTGTTGGGAAAAGAGGAGCAACATCTACGATTTTTGTCAAAAGTCCAGCTGCTCACAAGGAGAAAATAGATTAAGGTCTAATCTTAATCTTAAAACAAAAATAGAACACTTCCTGAAGGAATAGTCATTTGCCAGGCCTCTGCACCTGACGTCTGCAGATAACACATTGAAATTCCTTTAAAAAAAAGACAAAAAGCTGCTTTCTTCTTTCCAAAAGAATTGATATCACTGACTTCAAAATTAGTAACTCTGACATAAAAAAGCGTCCTTCTCAAACAGGGGGGTCAGATCTGATCAGCAGAGGAGGCCGAAGGTTTACTGTTTACTTGAGCCAGCAATTCGCAATGAGAGCTTTTGTGAAACTAGGAAGCATACGAGAAGTAATTTACGATAATCCTCAGAGGCTAGCAGTGGGCGGCACTACAACGTATGAGCAAGCAGGATGTGTTTCGGCCTGTGGTCAGCCGTTCCTTGTTTGTTACGCAACACTCTCCTGCTCAAATACGCTCTGAACTCCCTAAACTTCCCATTTATTTTCCCCCAACATCCTAATCTGTATATTAAGAAAAGGATATATCAAAAGAAAGAGGGCATTGCAGAATTTTTCCACTAGAATTATAATAGGCCCGAAAGGAAAAGAATCTTCCCTATGTTGAAGTAGTCATAGCTCAATAATCACATGACCAAAGCACTGCTAGATTAACCCCCTCCTGGAATGATTGCTGTGCAATGTTTCAGAGGGCAGAAATCTGGAAGCTGGCTATTGAGAGATGGTATGCTCTTCAAAATTTTGAGAGGTGTGATAATTTTTCCCGACATATGTTTCAAAATGTCAATGAATCTGATTGTTTGAGGCACAGACAGTGACACGTTTGTTTTTCCTCTAGGTCCTGTGCACTGTGAGAATGCAGCATCTAATCACACATGGCAAGTAAGAGTCTGATAACGAGAGAATAACCTGGATTGTTGAGGTCTGGGAGTGGACATAGTTCTCTACACATTAATAAAATTAACTCTTTCTTATTCAGAGAGTAGGGAGGCCCTTGTTATAACATCCTGGACCATAAGACAAAAGAATAGAGGTAGGTCATTTGGCCCATCGAGTCTGCTGTGACAATCAATCATTACTGACTTATTTTCCTTCTCAAGCTCATTCCCCTTACTTCTCCCCGTACCCTTTAAACTCCTTACTACCAGCCTTCATTTTAAATGTGCCCAATATCTTTGCTGCCACAGCCATTTGTGGCAATGAATTCCACAAATTCACCACCCTCTTGCTAAAGAAATTCCTCCTCATCTCTGTTCTAAAGGGAAGTCCTTGCATTCTGAGGCTGTGCTCTCTGATGCTAGACTCCCCCACTATAGGAAACATTTTCTCCACATCTACTCTATCAAGGCCTTTCAATATTCAATAGATTTTCATGAGATGCCTCCTCCCTCATTTTTCTGAACTCTACTACGTACAGATTATCATTGTTATAAGTAATGTTGAAAGCAAGAAAAATAGTGAGATAGTGAGATAGTATTTATGGTATCATAGATCGTTTTGAAATCTGATGGAGAACCTGAAATGCTGACAAAATATCTTCAGATTCCTGTGCCTTCTTCCTGATGATAGTAATGAGAAGAGACCATGTCGTGGGTGGCGGTGGTCCTGCTCGATAGTGGGTAGGTCAGTGCCCGTGATGGAGCTGGCTGAAATGGATTTACAGGCTGCTGACGGGCTGCAGGCACCTTCTCCCAGGTGGGAATGGTGCAGTTCATGTCCCTTTTCTCCGCACCCCCTACACCCGCCCAAACTGCAACAACATTGGTCTGGGGACCCCTGAGCAGACTCGTTGAGTCAGAGAGGCCAGCTGGCGGCTGCTGTACCCACCTGCTCATTCCCCATCATCACTGTCCTCGTGATCCTCTGCCACACTGTTGCCGTTCATTTCCAGCCTACGGAAATCTCATGAATGGAATCCTGCCCAAACCCGGCCTGCATCCTGCAGTATCACACTGTCACACGCGCAAATCCAAAATCTCTACCAAGTGGAAAGACAGGGGCAACAGATGCTGCAGGTGTTCATTGAGGTGTAGTTTTACTTTCCCTTTCAAGGTGTGCATAAAAGGCATGAGGCTCATCCAGGAGTGGAGCATCACAGCCATTCACAATGTTAGATTTTACTTTATAGGAAGGAATGGCCTATAAACTCTTACAGAGCTGGTGTGCATCTAGTTCCATCTCTAACTTTAATCAGAATTGTCTTTTTCACTCTTAAAATTGCCTTCCTAAGTTGTACCTGAACGTAAACCATAAGACCATAAGATATAGGAACAGAATTAGGCCATTTGGCCCATCAAGTCTGCTCCAGCATTTTATCAAGGCTGATTCTATTTTCCCTCTCTGCTCCAATCTCATCCCTTCATGCCCTGACCAATCAAGAATCTATCAATCTCTGCCTTTATACATGCAGACTTGGTCTCCACAGCTGCCTGTAGCAATGAATTCCATTGACTCACCATCCACTGCCTAAAGAAATTCCTCTTCATCTCTGTTCTGAAAGGACGCCCCTCTATTCTGAGTCTGCATCCTCTGGTCTTAGACTCTCCCACCAAAGGAAGCATCCTTTCCACATCCACTCTATCAAGGCCTTTTGCTATTCAATAGGTTTCAATGAGGTCACCCACTCACTCTTCTGAAGTCCAGTGAATACAGGCCCAGATCCATCAAGTGCTCTTCATTGGACAAGAATCATTTTGTGACCTTCCTTTGAACACTCTCCTGTTTCAGCACATTCTTTCTGTACTCCTACATCCTATACTTCTTGTACAGTTCTGAATCAGCAGTCTTGAATGCCACAAATCTAGCCCTCAGCAGACTACGAATTTCCTGGTTCATACATGCATTTTGGTTTGGGTGCATCTAGTATGCTCTTGAACGCACACACCCTTCCACACAGGTCTTGATGAAATCAATGACAACTGTGGTATATTTATTCAGATTCAAAGATGAATCTCTGAATATTGTCCAATCCACTAACTCAAAGTAGTTCTGTAACCACACCTTTGTTTCCTATAACCATGCCTACTTGGTCCTCACAACTGATGTCTTTAGTCTCTGTCAATACACTGGGGGTAGAAGTACAGCCAGGTGACTGGGCCTCCCAAAGCGCGGGGGTGGGAAGGCATGGTAAACGTTCTTGATGGTGGTATAACAGAGTTCAAAGTTCAAAGAAAATTTATTATCAATGTATATTTATGTCACCATATACAACCTTGAGATTCATTTTCTTGTGGGCATTCACAGTAAATACAAGAAACACAATAGCATCAATGAAAGACCACAGCCAGCAGCATAGACAAACAACCAATGTGTAAAATACAACAAACTGCAAATACAAAAAGAAAAAACAAGAATTAATAATAATAATAATAATAAATAGGCAATAAATGTGAGGTGACAAGACCTTGAAAGTAAGTCTATAAGTTATGAGATCAACTCAAAGTGAAATCCCCTCTGAGTCAAGAACCTGATGGTAGAGGGGTGATAACTGTTCCTAAACCTGGTGGTGTGGGTTCTGAAGCTCCTTTACTTTCTTTCGGATGGCAGCAAGGAGACGTGAGCATGGCCTGGATGGTGGGTCAAGTAGTTGGCTGACCCACAGGTGATATGTTGGTGGCAGTTGTTCAGCGACTTCTTCAAGCTGGCCTGGTTGAATTCCACTGCAATGATAGGGAAGGCGTCAGGACGCAGTGTTTTGTGGACTGCTAATCATGGTGTTCAGCTCCTCTAGTGCCTGCCTGACATTGGCCTAAGATGGAATGTACACTGCTACCAGGCTGATGACGAAAAGCTCCCTCAGCAGATAAAATGGATAGTACTTGACTGCTAAGTGTTCTAGGTAGGGTGAGAACTGAGACAGGACTGTCACGTCTGTGCTGCGTGATGAGTTAATCATGAAGCTTACTCCCACTCCTCTACCTTTAAAACACTCTACTGACCTGACTTTGCAAAGGATGGTGAAGTCATGGGCTACAGTGCTGTATCCAAAATGGCAGAGGTGAGCCACGTTTCCTAGAACCAAAGTATACAGCAGTCCCTGATGTCCCCACGGTACTGCAATCTCGCTCTGAAGACTTCAGTTTTATTTTCCAGAGACTGTATATTGGCCAGCAGGATAGTTGGGAGTGGGGGTCTAAGGCTTCTGTGATTTATTTGTGCCTGCAGACCAGCGCACATTGCCAGCTTCCATTTTCTTAAAGGGGAAATGCACTCGTGACCTGATTGTGAGAATCAATAGATTTTTTAAACGTCTGAAAATGATGTTACATACTGCAGTAGCCACGGCTATGACTATGGATTTCAGCTGAAGAAGTCCTAAACGGGAATATTTGATGATTCCCACCGGAGCTGCTCGCGAATATTTGCCACTTATCAGCATTGTTTTGGAATTTAATTCCTGATTCCCATTCTGATTCCTCCTCTCTGCCAGTTCTCCACAGTCCTAACCTCCCTCATTTGTCACTAAAATGTGTCTCCCTCCTTCCAAAAATCTAGCCTCTGTTGTAGAGAATCTAGAGTCTCCCCGCCCTCTGTGAGAAGATTTTTTTGTGAACATCAATATTTTGCAACAATAGCCTTAGTGGGAGTATTATCAGCACATGGAAAGTAATGTAGAGCTTCTCAACATTATCTACCAAAGTCACTTAATGAAGGAAATATATACTGGCCTTGAGGAGCACAACTGCCAAATGAATATTAAAGTATTGGTCTCTGAACATTAATATTTTTCCATAAATCCATTTTTTTGTTCTCTGATTCCCAAACCAAGTCTTACCAATTCTCCTCAGTCAGATGACTCAGTCAGCCAATCATTACGCATGAAATCCAGACAAGATTGCTGCAAACTATTGCAATACATAAAGAGCTTAGTTGCTTCGGTTTGGCCACTGACTGTGTTTCAGCAAGGATTTCTTATAACCCGACTTCCTGCTCATTTTTGGGAACATTCGTCCAGTTCTTGGCTGATTCCCACATGCTCGGAATTTGACTGCAGTGTATGGTTCTTCCCAGTTAGACTTCCTTCTGAACTGATGTTAGGGTTTTGGATTCAGCTGCAACATATTGCTGGAAGTAGAGTGAGAATGCAGCAGACTTGAAATTAGTAGAGAGGAAAGTTATGCCTCGATAATCAAAAAGCACTGGAGAGTCAGTGGACCAACACAAAACCTACAGTTGCGGTCTGTTCAAAATATGTTGAGCTCAAGGAGATTTGACATGTCACCAAATACTCTCAATAACTAATGAAAGCATTTTGAGTTGGTATATCGTGGCTTGATCAAGCAAGTCCATTACACAGGAATGCAAGTGGCTGCAGAGAGTTGTGGATACTGCCTGAGTCCTTCATAGGCACAGCCCTCCACACCACTCGCAGCATCGATGGGAGTTGATGAGCACAAAAGATTCTGCAGATGCTGGAAATCCAGAGCAACACATGCAAAATGCTAGAGGAACTCAGCAGGTCAGGGAGCATCAATGGACAGATTCTGATGAAGGATCTTGGCCCAAAATGTCAACTGTTTATAACTCTCCACTGACGCTGCCTGACCTGCTGAGTTCCTCCAGCATTTTGCACCTATAGGAGGTGCTAACTCAAGAATATTGCATCTTTCATCAATAAGATCTTCAATCTGGATTCATGAACTCTTTTCACTGCTATCATCAGGCAGAAGGTACAGAAGACTAAAATCTCACATCACCAAGATCAGGAGCAGTTACTTTCCTACAGCAATCAGATTCTTGAACTGACCCACACAGTCCTAACCATATAAACATATAACAATTACAGCACGGAAATAGGCCATCTCGGCCCTTCTAGTCCGTGCCGAACTCCTACTCTCACCTAGTCCCACCGATCTGCACTCACCCCATAACCCTCCATTCCTTTCCTGTCCATATAGCTGTCCAATTTAACTTTAAACGACAACATCGAACCTGCCTCAACCACTTCTGCTGGGAGCTCGTTCCACACAGCTACCACTCTCTGAGTAAAGAAGTTCCCCCTCATGTTACCTCTAAACCTTTGCCTTTTAATTCTCAACTCATGTCCTCTTGTTTGAATCTCCCCCACTCTCAATGGAAAAAGCCTATCCACATTAACTCTATCTATCCCCCTCATAATTTTAAATACTTCTATCAAGTCCCCCCTCAAACTTCTACGTTCCAAAGAATAAAGACCTAACCTGGCCTCACAATGTAACACTACCTTTTACACTACCATGGACTTATCTCATATTGGGTATTTTGCATATTGGTACCTCATATTGGACAATGTTATGGTATTTTTGCTCTTCTCTGTCTTGTATAATGTATAATCCATATTCTGTGTGTTCTCTGTACCTATGTACTTGTGATGTGCAGCAAGCAAGCTTTTTATTGTACCTGTACCCCACTGTACTTGTGTACATGGCAATAAACTCAACTTCAATTGAAGAGAGATTTTCGTAAGGTGTGGAAAGCCCAAAGATATTACCATTAGCATATGGTTCAAAGAATAAAGGAGATTCTGCAGGAAAATTACAGGGAGTATGGAATGGAATGCTGATAAGATTATTGGAGACAGACAGAAGAGCAGGGCTTTCAAAGGAAGTTGAATTTTCATCTGAGGGAGGATAACTTTCATCGTTGGGAAATAATACAGAAAGGGATGGGTTACAAGAAGCGATCACATGCTCCATGGGCCAACTATAATCACCCCATAGAGAAGGTTCATGAGAATGATTCCGGGAATGGAAAGCTTAATACATGAGGAGCGTTTGATGGCTCTGGAACTGGAGTTTAGAAGAATGATGTGGATCTTACTGAAACATGTCAAATAGGTGTGGATGTGGAGAGGATGTTTCCTATAGTGGAGAAGTTTAGGACCAGAGGGCACAGCCTCAGAGAACAAGATGTTCCTTTAGAACAGAGATGAGGAGGAATTTCTTTGGCCAGAGGGTGGAGAATCTATGCAATTCATTGCCACAGATGGCTGTGGAGACAAAAACAGTGGTTATAGTTAAAACAGAGGATAATAGTTACTTGATTAGTAAAGATGTCAAAGTTTACAGGGAGAAGACAGGAGAATACGGTTGTGAGGAGGAGATAATGTATCAGCCATGTTGGAATGGCAGAGCAGAATCGATGGGCCAAATCGCCTGATTTTGCTGCCATGTCTTACGGCCTTATAGTACCCACAGTTACTTATGATAATTGGATGGCGATTACTACGAAACTTCCAAAGTCATCACAATACTGTTGTATAGTGTTCTATTTGTTTCATCATTGTTATCAGAGGACTGAATCAGCTAGAGTCATCGGACCATACAACATCATTTTAAGATATCTTTAGAAAGAAGAAAGCTGCAATTAACCTTGAACTGACCTCATAATCTGCCTATCACAAATTAAACCATTTGTCCTAATAGGACAAGTTATTTAAATAGCAATCTCACTTCAAAAGCAGAATAACACACAAGAGTTTAAATTATTTGAACTTTCTGGCCTGATGAACCATTTTATCATCTGATATGAAAACACCTTAGGATTGTGGTACTGCTACACTGTGGGAATCCAGTCCTGGTTCTTTGGTTGCTATGGGCCGTTGCTAGGAATCAAGCAGTGTTTCAGCCAATTAATATTTAATGATTTAAAGGTGTAGTGCAGGCCAAAGGGAACAATTTAATCCAGTGCCTTGCGGTCTGAATAGGAAATACAGAGAGAAAGATGGCATTCATTGTTGATGCAACAAAACGGATTCCCATGGCAACCATATGTGTTAATAGAGGTGACAACATATAGTAAAGACTTTTGGACAGAGTTACATGGTTAAGAAATAGCGCAGACCTAGGCAATCAGCCAGCTTGCCGGGTTAATAAGGTTTAGCCATTGGATTCATTGAGTTTGTCAACTACTCCCTGGAGTTAAATGTAATGAAGCAGCAGGCTATTCATGATGCCTGCCTCTGGGCGAGATGCTAAGTTGAATTTTTTTTCTGGTTCTCAGCTAAAAGAGTGTGAACAAAGTTCTGGGCAGGAGATTTGTAACGAGAGCAGCTCAGGGGGTCTTAAAGACACTTGGCTATTGTTTAGTAGTCCATTGTGTCCACGGGACACAAAGAGACCAACCATGCCAGGGAGTATGCTCCAAGTGAACCTCCTCCAACCCTCTAACCACATCCCTTCCCAAATGCCAGGAGTTCATCAAGCCTCCCCACGGAACCTTTGCATTGGATGCACCAAACTTCAGTGTGTCCCTCAGCACGTGGTCCTGCAGTCTGGTCTGTATGAGACAGCAGCGATCCCTTACGGACGTCTCTCTGTGCTGGTAGACCAACAAGTTTCAGGCAGAGCAAAAGATTCTTTCACCAAGCTCGTGGCCTTCCAAAGGCACTTGATGTCTACCTCGATGGAGTAGCCTGTAACTTAGAGTCCACTGATATTAGCTGCTGAGGATGAACCAAATTAACAGACACTTGTATTCGTCTCTGTACTCTCTTAGCAAATCCATGGTTTACAAAGGGGAAGAGACCATCGCTTCCCCTCTGCAGCTGTATATTGGGTTTGAAGCCCAGAGGTTGGCAAGTCCAAAGGCAAAGACCAGAGGCTGAATCCCTGAGAATGGCAAATCCAGAGGTTGAAGCCCAATGGTTGAGACCCCTAGGTTGGTGGGTGCAGATGCTGGCCCATTGAGTGGTGACAGAGCCAAACCAATCCTCCACAACATTGGTGCAGGTAGAACCTCAACATGAAGTTTGGATGCACACATTACTTGACACAGCGACACACAAACCTTGGGAATACTTTTTCCCCCATTCTTGGGGACATGTTCATCGTAAACCATTGAACTCACGCCATGTTAGACTCCAGATAAACTAGAAGGCATTCCAGGTGCTTACCAAGGCAGGGGAGAGGACAGGCCACACCTCTGCTCAGTACGGCACCTCTGAGGGAATATCACACCTGATGAATGAGTTCTTCAAGGTTACTGACACAGAAGACCATTCCCACAGATCCAGTTTTTGTTCCACCTTCTCAGTCCGGTCCAGCCAATCTCAAGCACCGCAGATTATCAGTGAAAATAACACCCTGCCCCACCACCACCAACACCACCCCCACAGAGTTCCAACTTCCTGCAAAATTGACTTCCCGGTTTTTGATCCACCTCTCGTGAAGCCTGGAGAATTCTGCTCCATCGTTCCTCGTGGACTCCAAGAGCTGATATCAAACAATTATGCACTTTGAATGCGCGACCTTTCGCCCAGCAACCTGCACTTGCTACGAGGTCAACAGAGAGACTTAAGCAGGTGAATAGTTAATGGTTCATTGGGCAATGGCCAATCAGAGCTGAGGTCTGAGTTTTAGTGATGACATTGACAGAGGGGGTTTATGACATGGATGTAACAGCTGGGCTGATTTGCGGGGCAGCAGGTGATATGGAGGCACAGCAGGTAGTGCAGCTCCTTCACAGCTCCACCGGCTGCGGTTCAGTTCCAACTTCTGTTGCTGTCTGTGTGAAGTTTTCATCCTCTCCCTCTGACCAGGAAGGTTTCCCATTGTGAATCAGTATCCTCCCACATCCCGGAGATACCGGCTGGTGTAAATGACTGTAAATCACTCTTAGATTGGGAAAATTAGGTTGATAGGCATATGAGAGAGAATAGTTTATAGAGAAATAAGTGGGGAAATGGTTCGATGGGATGGGTCTGAGGGCCAGAATATAACTTGGTCTAAATGGCTTCTTATGTTGTACAGAAATATGGCATTCATTCAGGTATGTCCCCATATGACCATAAAGAATAGGAGCAGAATTAGGCCATTTGGCCCATCGAGTCTGCTCCACCATTTTATCATGGCTGATCCATTTTCCTTCTCAGCCCCAATCTCCTGCCTTCTCCTCGTATCCCATCATGCCCTTACTAATCAAGAACTTAATCACAAAATAATCTGCAGTTGCTGTGATCAAAGCAACATCTTCAGTACACTGGATGAACTCAGCAGGTCGGGCAGCATCAGTTAGAATGATGATTCGACGTTTCGGGCCGGAACCCTTCGTCAGGACTGAAGAATGAAAGATGGGGAAGGATTTGAAGAATGCTTGTAGCTTCAGTTGAAAGACCAGTAATTTGAAAGACAAAGGAGTGGGGGAGGGGAAGCATTGACATCATAGCCCTGAAAACAATGGGTGGTAGAAGAAGGAGGCGGAACCATGAGGGAGCTGGGGGAGGGGGTAGAGTGAAATAGGGATAGAGGAAGGGAGGGGAGGGAATTACCGGAAGTTAGAGAATTCTGCGTTCGTACCAGGGGGCTGCAGACTACCTAGACGGTATATGAGGTGTTGCTCCTCCAACCTGAGTTTAGTCTCATCATGGCAGTAGAGGAGGCCATGTATGGACATATCTGAATGGGAATGGGAAGCAGAGTTGAAATGGGTGGCTACCAGGAGATCCTGTCTGTTGTGGTGGACGGAGTGGAAGTGCTCGACGAAGCGGTCTCCCAATCTGCGTCGGGTTTCACCGATGTAGAGGAGGCCGCACCGGGAGCACCGGATGCAATAGATGACCCCAACAGACTCAAGATTGAACTGTTGCCTCACCTGGAAGGACTGTTTGGGGCCCTGAATGGTTGCAAGAGATGAGGTGTAGGGACAGGTGTAGCACTTACGCTGACAGGGATAAATGTCGGGTGGGAGATCAGTGGGGATGGACGTGCAGATAAGGGAGTGGTGGAGGGACGGATCCCTGCGGAAAGTGGAGAGGGGTGGAGAGGTAAAGATGTGCTTAGTGGTGGGGTCCTGCTGAAGGTGGCGGAAGTTGTGGAGGATAATGTGCTGGATCCGGAGGCTGGTGGGGTGGTAGGTGAGGACAAGGGGAACTCTGTCCCTGTTGTGGTTGCGGGAGGATGGGGTGAGGGCTGAAGTGTGGGAAATGGAGGAGATGCAGGTGAGGGCATCATTGATGACGACAGAAGGGAAACCACGATCCTTAAAGAAAGAGGACATTTGAGATGTCCTGGAACGGAAAGCCTCATCCTGGGAGCAGATGTGGCGGAGATGGAGGAACTGGGAATATGGAATGGCATTTTTGTATGTGGCGGGGTGGGAAGAGGTATAGACGAGGTAGTTATGAGAGTCAGTGGGTTTGTAGAAGATGTCAGTGGAGAGTCTGTCCCTAGAGATTGAGACCGAGACATCGAGAAAGGGGAGAGGAGTGTCCGAGATAGACCAAGTGAATTTGAGGGCTGGGTGGAAGTTTGAAGTAAAGTCGATGAAATTGACGAGCTCAGCATGGGTGCAGGAAGCAGCACCAATGTAGTCATCAATGTAGCGAAGGAAAAGTTGGGGAGCAGTACCAGAATAGGTTTGGAGCACAGACTGTTCCACATGAACAACGAAGAGGCGGGTGTAGCTGGGTCCCATGCGAGTTCCCATAGCTACACAAGTTCCAGCTGGTGGAGCTGTGAAGGAGCTGCACTACCTGCTGTGCCTCCATATCACCTGCTGCCCCGCAAATCAGCCCAACTATTACGTCCATGTCATAAACCCCCTCTGTCAATGTCATCACTAAAACTCAGACCTCAGCTCTGATTGGCCATTGCCCAATGAACCATTAACTATTCACCTGCTGAATCTCTCTGTCGACCTCGTAGCAAGTGCAGGTTGCTGGGCGAAAGGTCGCGCATTCAAAGTGCATAATTGTTTGATATCAGCTCTTGGTGTCCACGAGGAACGATGGAGCAGAATTCCTCAGGCTTCACGAGAGGTGGATCAAAAACCGGGAAGTCAATTTTGCAGGAAGTTGGAACTCTGTGGGGGTGGTGTTGGTGGTGGTGGGGCAGGGTGTTATTTTCACTGATAATCTGCGGTGCTTGAGATTGGCTGGACCGGACTGAGAAGGTGGAACAAAAACTGGATCTGTGGGAATGGTCTTCTGTGTCAGTAACCGTGAAGAACTCATTCATCAAGTGTGATATTCCCTTAGAGGTACCGTACTTGGCAGAGGTGTGGCCTGTCCCCTCCCCTGCCTTGGTTAGCATCTGGAATGCCTTCTAGTTTATCTGGAGTCTAACATGGAGTGAGTTCAATGGTTTACGATGAACATGTCCCCAGGAATGGGGGAAAAAGTATTCCCAAGGTTTGTGTGTCGCTGTGTCAAGTAATGTGTGCATCCAAACTTCATGTTGAGGTTCGACCTCCTCCCAAAGATACACAAGCCTGACTGTCCCGGTAGACCCATAGTTTCTGCCTGCTCCTATCCAACCGAACTTGTATCTGCCTACCTGGACTCCATTTTGTCACCCATAGTTCAGTCCCTCCCCACCTACATCTGGGATACATCCCATGCCCTCTACCTCTTCAATAATTTCCAATTTCCCGGTCCCAGCCGATACATTTTTACTATGGATGTCCAATCCTTATACACCTCCGTTCCCTATCAAGAAGGCCTCAAAGCCCTCCACTACTTCCTGGATAATAGACCTCACCAGTTCCCCACCACCACTACCCTCCTCCGGTTGGCGGAACTGGTTCTCACACTTAATAACTTCTCTTTTGGTTCTTCCCATTTTCTTCAGACTAAGGGTGTAGCTATGTGAACTCGCATTGACTTTACTTCGAACTTCCACCCAGCCCTCAAATTCACTTGGTCTATCTCGGACACTTCTCTCCCCTTCCTCGATGCCTCGGTCTCCATCTCTGGAGACAGACTGTCCACTGACATCTTCTACAAACCCACTGACTCTCATAACTACCTCTTCCCACCCCACCACATGCAAAATGCCGTTCCCTATTCCCAGTTCCTCCGTCTCCGCTGCATCTGCTCCGAGGATGAGGCTTTCCATTCCAGGACATCTCAAATGTCCTCTTTCTTTAAGGATCGTGGTTTCCCTTCTACCATCACCAATGATGCCCTCACCCGCATCTCCTCCATTTCCCGCACTTCGGCCCTCACCCCAACCTCCCGCAACCACAACAGGGACAGAGTTCCCCTTGTCCTTACCTACCACCCCACCAGCCTCCGGATCCAGCACATTATCCTCCGCAACTTCCGGCACCTTCAACAGGACCCCACCACTAAGCACATCTTTCCTTCTCCACCCCTCTCCGCTTTCCACAGGAATCGGTCCCTCCGCGACTCCCTTATCCGCACGTCCATCCCCACTGATCTCCCACCTGACACTTATCCCTGTAAGCGTAAGTGCTACACCTGTCCCTATGCCTCCTCTCTTGCAACCATTCAGGGCCCAAACAGTCCTTCCAGGTGAGGCAACACTTCACTTGTGAGTCTGTTGGGGTCATCTATTGTATCCGGTGCTCCCGGTGCGGCCTCCTCTACAACGGTGAAACCCGACGCAGATTGGGGGACTGCTTCATCGAGCACCTCCGCTCGGTCCACCACAACAGACAGGATCTCCCAGTAGCCACCCACTTCAACTCTGCTTCCCATTCCCATTCAGATATGTCCATACATGGCCTCCTCTACTGCCATGATGAGACTAAACTCAGGTTGGAGGAGCAACACCTCATATACCGTCTAGGTAGTCTCCAGCCCACTGGTATGAACACAGAATTCTCCAACTTCCGGTAATTGCCTCCCCCTCCCTTCCTCTATCCCTATTTCACTCTACCCCCTCCCCCAGCTCCCTCATGGTTCCGCCTCCTTCTTCTACCACCCATTGTTTTCAGGGCTATGATGTCAATGCTTCCCCTCCCCCACTCCTTTGTCTTTCAAATTACTGGTCTTTCAACTGAAGCTACAAGCATTCTTCAAATCCTTCCCCATCTTTCATTCTTCAGTCCTGACGAAGGGTTCCGGCCCGAAACGTCGACTCATCATTTCTAACTGATGCTGCCCGACTTGCTGAGTTCATCCAGCGTACTGAAAGTGTTTCTCTAATCAAGAACTTAACAACCTCTGCCTTAAATGTACTGAATGATGGCCTTCACAGTCACCTGTGGCAACGAATACCACAGATTTACCACTCTCTGGCTAAAGATATTCCTCCTCATCTCCTCAACTCTGTTGTAAAAGGACACCTCTCTATACCAAGCCTGTGTCCTCTGGTCTTAGACTCCCCCACCATAGGAAACATCCTCTCCACGTCCACTCTATTGAGGCTTTTCAACATTCGAAGCATTTCAACGAGGTCATCCCTCCCTCATTCTTCAGGCCTAGAGCCATCAAATGCTCTTCATAGGACAGGCCTTTCAATCCTGGAATCATTTTTATGAACCTCCTTTGAACCCTCTCCAATGTCAGCACATCCTTTCTTAGATAAGGAGCCCAAAACTGCTCACAATACTCCAAGCGAGGCCTCACCAGTGCTTTATAAATTCTCAACATTACATCCTTGCTTATATACTCTAGCCCTCCTGAAATGTGAAATTGTGGAGAAGATCTGGGGTTTATTTATCTGATCTCCTCTTTGCAAAAGGGAAAGCTTCTAAAAAGGACTGAGGCTTTACCTGCACAAGACCAAGTGCTTGCTGTTCCGATTAAGGACCCCATCACCCAGGTCATGCCTTGTTCTCATTGCTAACATCAGGTTGTAAGTGCAGCAGCCTGAAGGCACACACTCAACGAACCAGGAACAGGTTCCTCCCCTCTGCCATCCAATTTCTGAATGAATGTTCAACCCATGAACACTAACTTTTTTACTTTGATTTTTGCACTACTTATTTAATTTAAATATTTAATATACTTACTCTAATTCAGTTTTTTTCTGTGTTACTATGTATTGTATGGTACTGCTGATGCAAAGGCAACAAATTTCACAACATATGCCATTGATATTAAACTTTATTGTGATCCGGATGTCTAACTGAGTCAAAGGCTCCACTTTCTCTCCAGTTGTCTCTTCAAGGATGGCTTCAGGTGTTGCTACATGGAACAAACAAATGCAAGGGGAGTGAGTGTGAAGGGGTAGAAATGGTTTTAGTCCAGGAGGTTGAAATGAGCATCAACATGAAGACAAAAATACTTTCAAGCACGTTTTTCAAAAGAATCAGTCCCAGTCCCCCATGCTCGCCTCAACTTACCTGTGGTCAGCTTCTCTCTGTGCTTCTGCGATCTTCTGACCTGATTCTTCAGATCTCCAACCTTGCACACGAAGATCACATCTGTGCCGAGACCCACACACCTGAGATTCCTGAGATGTAAGAGATTCTGCAGACGCTGGAAAGCTTGAGCAACGCACACAAAATGGTCAAGGAATTCAGCAAGTCAGGCAGCACCTACAGAGAGGGACAAACAGTCGACGTTTCAGGCTGAGACCTTTCATCAGGGCTGGAAAGGAAGAGGCAGAAGCTGAAATAAGAAGGCGGTGGAGAGGAAGGAGTACAAGTTGGCAGGTGATAGGTGAGATCAGGTGAGGGGAAGGTGGGCGGTTGGGGGAGGAGTGATGAAGTAAGAAGCTAAGAAGGTGATAAGTAGAAGAGGTGAAGAAGAAGGAAACTGGTAAGAAAGGACAGTGTGACCCATTGAATAAAGGACAGGAGGTGAAGAACCAGAGGGAGGTGATGGGCAGGTCATGAGGATGGGTAAGGAGAAGAGAAGGGGTGAGAGGAGTACTCATTATCCAACCCACTACTAACTCAGTTAATCAATGAGTAAAAGCTAAAATTTTCATCTATGTGCCTCCATATATTTTTTAACTGAGGTTTCAAAAGGTGAGACCACTAAGCATGCTCCTCAAAAGCCTTTACATTATAGTCAAGGCCCGTCCTATTCTTATTGGACTGTTCAGAGGTCTCACTGAGTTTCTGAGAACTCAACAGGACAGTTGCTGAGGCTCGTTCAATTTTGTCATTCAGCCATACATGAATACCAATGAATACAACCAAATGGATCAGTGTTACTCCAGAACCAAGGTGCAAAACAATACCAACAGAGCACAAGGCAAACATAGCACATATAAGACAGCAGTAAAATACAGTCAAACAACAAAAATATTTAATCCAAGTCCCCGAGTCCATGAATATTGCAGCAGTCTGCAGCTGAACACAATATGGCCTGTCTTCTGACGAGCAAACACTGAGGGCAGCACCAACTCCAACATGGATGCAACACCACACCCCCTCCGGCAATCTGGTGAAGTGCACCAGCTCTCCTGGGTGGCAATTATCAGACAACACCGCTGCCTGAGGCCTTGACCTCACTCCGACCAAGGCCACCAGTGAATCAGACCTGCAGCGTTCCACATTGACAACGTCCAACAAGGTCCTGTGATCACAAGAGGTTCTGTGGTAGATGGAAGGGCTGCAATACCAGGTTGGGAAAACAAGAGTTAATTGGGGGTCAGCAGGACGAGGGGTAACAATTCAGAAACTACTTCTTCCCTCTGTTTCTTTCTTTCTTTCATAATTCTTTCATATTTCTTTCTTTCATAATTTATAGTAATTTAATATATTTGCACTGTATCACTGCTGCAAAACAACAAATTTCACATCATATAAGACAGAAATAACAAACCTGATTCTGATTCTGAACATACATGTGGATCCTGGTAGAAAGAATTCACCACCTCCCACCCTACCCTGTCAAGTTCCTCTCAGTGGGCCCAATACTGACCTCAAACCCTACAGAACCGGTGTAGAAGTGAGTCATCCTCTACCCCAAAGGAATACTGAAGAAGAATCTCCCACGTGGGGAGCAGAGCCTTGGATCTTTGAAGGGAAGGTGGAGTCTTGAAAGAGGTAAACCAAAAGCAGGGGCAAGATATTCACAGCAGATGAGCTAAAGCATGTATAGGGTGATTCTGTTGAAAGATGAGCTTGAAGATATCACAAACAAGAGAAAATCTGCAGATGTTGGAAATCCGAAATGCCGAAGGAACTCAACAGGGCCTGGCAGCATCTACGGAAAAAAGTACAATCGACGTTTCGGACCGAAACTTCCAGTCCTGCTGAAGGGTCTCGGCATGAAACATCGACTGTACTCTTCCATAGATGTTGCCTGGCCCGCTGGGCATGAAGATATTTTAGGTTCTGCGGTACTTGGATGTTCTGCTGAGCTTCCTCTATTAGACAACCAACATCTCTTCAAACACACTCAACTTCTGTACAATTTAACACCCAATATCACTGTGTGAAGGAACAGTGAGTGAGAAAACAGGCCGGAGGGAATTGACTCAGGGGTATGGGCTCACTTAAAGAGGAACAGATATCCCTTCTCAAACATTTGTTATTCTTTTGAATTCTTTCCTAAAAAGGAATGTGGATTCTCGGTTGTTGATTTTTAGCCACTTAGAGCCACTTGGCTTATTAGGTAATAGGGTCACATGATCAGACATGAGTATCAGGCTCACAGACCTAATCCTGTTTATATCCGAGCCCATAAATATATAAACAAGAGGAAGCCACTGAGCCCCTCAGTCCTAGCTCATAATTTAACATCATTTTGGCTCTTCTGACATTTCTATCTACCCAAATTTCCTCATTGTTTTCCTACAATTTGTAGGGACCATTCAGCCCATAAATTGATGCTATCTCTCAGAGATTTCCCATTCACCCTATTCCCCGACACTTCCCTGTAATCTACACACCATCAACACCCATCCCCACCTCCCTACCCTGTGATAAACTTTTTGTCCCCTTGCTTATCAATAATTTATTTATCTTTTCTCTAACACTATCCAAAGTCACTACTGCTACAGTCCTTTGAGGAACAGAGTTTAATAAAAATAAAATGTCATTTTAACTCTATCTTCAATGAGTAATCCCTTACTTTAAACAGTGACTCATGGTTCTGCATTCTCTCAAGTTCAAAGGTCAAAGTGAATTTACTATCAAAGTGCGCATATACCACCATATACAACCCAGAAATTAATTTTCTTGCAGGCATACTCAATAAATCCATAATAAAATAACAACTATAATAGGATCAATGAAAATCACACCAACTTCAGCATTCAACCAGTGTGCAAATACAAAAATAAAGAAATAAAAATAATTTATAAATAAGCAATAAGTATCAAGAACATGAGATGAAAAGTGCTTGAAAGTGAGTCTGTAGGCTGTGGAGCATTTCAGTGATGGGGCAAGTGAATTTGAGTGAAGTTATCCCCTTTGGTTCCAGGTTGAGGGGTAACAACAGTTCCTGAAACTAATGAATGAGCGACAGCAGGAGTAGACCATGAACATGCATTAGGTGGCCGCCTTAGTAGGTACGTGCCTAGCCTGTCCTAAAGACTAGGTTTCTATTTCTTACAGCTCATGTTGCTGCCTCACAGTTCCAGGGTCCCAGGTTCAAACCTGGCCTTGGGTACTGTCTGTGTGGAGTTTGCATGCTTTCCCTGAGACCATGTAAAGTGGTCTAGTTCCCTCCCACATCCCAAAGATGTTCTGCAACTTTAACAGGGTGTTATCAGTTAATCCATGTTGAGGTAAGTGTCAAACAAATCAAAGGGAAGCGATGGGCATGTCTGCAAGAATATGATGGCGGGGATACAGGGAACTGGTACTGATGAAATAGCTCAGTATAATCCCAAAGGGCTATTGTGATTACTAAATGTCCTTAACGTACATCAGATTATGCATTAACAATAATTTACTGCAGCATTTGTTCTTCAACGCAGTAGCATAATTTTTAACACAACGCTTTACTGCACCAGGGATCACCAATTCCCAGTGCTGTCTGTAAGGAGCTTGTACTTTCTCCCCATTTCCTCTGGGTGCTCCAATTTCCTCCTGTATTCCAAAGATTTATGGTTAGCGTTAGGGTGACTGAACCGTGGGCATGTTATGTTGGCAGAGGAAGCGTGCCGACTCTTATGGGCTGCCCCTGCACAATCCTCTGACTGTTTTGGATGTTGACACAAAGAGATGCATTTCATTGTATGTTTCGATATACATGCATCAAGTAAAGCTAACCTTTTATTTTGTGTCCCATGTAGTTCCAAGTAGGACAGGCACAAAAGAGCTTTGAATAAGCTCCCTAGGGTGTGGATGGAAAGTGGGACTATAATACCAGCATTTTATTTGAATATTCAAGATTTTCACACATTTAACATCGTTAAGCAGAAGGTACAAGCTAACTTTATGCCAGGTGCCAAAGAGGGGAAGGAGCTCAGCAAAGTACGTTCAGAGCTGAGGTCCAGAGGAGCTGGAGATACAGCTGCTACAGAGAATGGGGAGGGACATCTTGAGATGAAGAAATGCAGAAAACTTGGAAGGTGGACAAGATTACAGAATTAAGACACAAGGGACTACAAAGATGCTATCTGACTTGGTGAACTCATCCAGGATTGTGCATGTGTGTGTGTGTGTGTTGCAACATGCAGTTAACAATATGCATGAGGAACATAGTGGATGGAGCAGCTTCTGTTGGGAGAGGCAGGGTAAAGGAATTATCAATGTTTCAGGTTAAAATCCTGCATCAGGATTGAGAGTAAAGAGGGATAATGGCAGGTATAAAGAGAGGGGGAGTGGTGATACAGGAGACAAAGAGGATTGGTGGACTGATGTGGGGTGAAGTTAGATAGATCGATTGATAGATAGATAGATTCGCTTTATTTGTCACATATCAAAACATACAGTGAATTGCATCATTTGTGTCAAATCAAATCAGTAAGGGTTGTGCTGGACAGCCCACGAGTGTCACCAAGCTTCTAGTGCCACAAAGCATGCCCATAGTTTATTAACCCTAACTTGTACATCTTTGAAATGTCGGGGGAAACTAGAGCACCTGGAGGAAACTTGTGTGGTAACAAGGAACTCTGCAGGTCAGGCAGCATCTATGGAAAGGACTAAACAGTTGCCATTTTGAGCAGAAACCCTTCC